>NC_059482.1:10407293-10717293 GCF_018139145.2 Gymnogyps californianus
CCTTATTTCAGCCTCGGTATCCTCTTTCCACCTCACTGTTTCTGGAATCACCAAAGCACACACAGGGCAGTGATGTGGAAAAGGAGACTATTCCCAATGCCATTAGACACTCCTTCAGAACTACAGATTTGACAGTAGTTCAACCTGCCACAGAGGTCTGTATCCAAACAGGACATCTCAATTCTTCATTGCCTCTCCTTACTCAGCACTACAATGTACTGAGTAAACGGGAACATAGTATTTTAAACGTGTAAGCGGAGCTTTTAATATGCTTTCTTAATTCCAAATCTTTAACACTTATAGCTTTTGTACTTCTTGCTGTGCCAAAGAAGAGAGGCTCAGAATGCCTCTACTTTATTTGTATTTTTCTTGATTAACTAACAGTATTTTTTTATCTGAAGTCTGAATATTCCACTATCTCAAGCACTGAAGGCATAGATTATAGTTAACATGTTGGTTTCCATACATTTATGTGTACTGCCTATCTGTGACAAGAAAAAGTGACAACTGGAAATCTGCAGCAAGAACAAACCTCAAAGTATAATTGTGCCACAGGGTAGCTGGCTCATCAAACATTCAATATCGCTTTTTTAAGCTGCTTGGATGGGGTCACATCCCATCTTCCGCAATTTCACCATAGATACGAGGTAGAACCGATGAGGCATCGTCTTACCAGCCCCCCCTTCCTACCATTTGTGTGGAAGCCCTTGTATGTGTTTGCACATACAGGTAAGGAAGGCTTGCCAAATACCATCCAACAGTATCTGCCTATCAAAGCCTGCAAATATTTGTGCGCAAGATATCACTGTCTGATCTCATGCTCTGTGTTGCGAACACTGGTCCTTCCATGAGAAGTAGCGCTGGACTTAGTCCGCTGGGTTCACAAAACAGACAACTGTTTCTGTAAAACTCAGGATACCTGGGCCCCAGGAGGGCAATACATCCTTCCCACTGTGAAAAGGCAAAAAAACCAACCTCCAAACTAAAGAATGTCTGCAATGAAATTCATTTTCCAAGATCCCTTTTTTTTGGTGTGAAGTGTGCATGTGTGTGTGTGTTTTTGGTTTGGTTTGGGTTTTTTTTTCCCCCCCCTGGAAGGACAAAAAGACCACCATTATCTCGTGGTCCAGTATTCTGGGGGAAAAGCCTTCCGAATTTACATGGTGTTTTCATGGGTAGCACAACCTACCTTGCAATATTTGTGTCCACCTACAAATGCATACTGCTTGGAAAAAGCATGGCATGCTCCTTATATATGGCATCAGATAGGTCTCTTTCAAAGAAACCTGTATACATTTTAAAAAAGTTAATATAGTACCAGAACAGGTGGCCTTAACAAAAGTAATTAAAATGAGAGCAGATGGCACTAACAGAGCAAATGAAAAACAGGGATAAAACAATAAAGGCAGATTTCCTTTGGAACAAAATTACCACTTGGGTTCCAATTCCCTGCTAGCAGCTGGCTGCTAACGGGCAGAAACACGGTACCTAGCAGTGAGCAGGTGCTTGGGAAGGTGCTGGCCAGGTTCAGAGTTGTATAACAACAGGCAGCTCCTACATCTCCTGTTTCCAGACCACCGAGGGAATAAAAGCAAAACAAACGGTTGCTTCTAAGTGGGACAAATCATCTTTGCTTTCATGAGAAAAAGCTCTTTGGACCTTTTCCTGTATGAAATTCCACGTTTGTTTCTCTTCTGTTGTCATATTTTACTGGCATGCACTGTGACGTCAGGGGACCTGGGCTCATTTTTATATTCAATTGTTTTATATTTCTCTTTTTTTTTTTTAATTAAAAAAAATGTACTGCATGTCACAGCTGGAAACTAGTACATGGTTAATATTTAGAAACCATGCTGGATTAAACCTCTTTTAATAGAAGTGTTGAGTGTCTTTACTAATTTTAAGACCTAGTTTTACTGCCTTGCCTCTGACCAGCAAGAGCAACAGCGTTTCAAGAAACTCCATCAGGCATGATGCTGTGTGCTGGGGAGGCAGACAATAGCACAGAGCCAGCACTAGCGACCAATCACTCATGCTTACACATCTTGCAACGAGAAATTTCATCTTTAGCGCATAAACATAAGAGAATTTAACGAAGAATTAGTTTTAGCATATTTAGTAGACATTGGAGATATAGTGCTCTTAGTTGGCAACTAATAACATTGTAAACAGCGATCCCCTTTGGGTTTACCCTTCACAGACACGTTCTAACCTAAAATCTGCTAAGGTTTTCTAGTAATTTTTTCACGTTGGCATACTCCTAAAATCAACAGAAGAGGCAAACAAAATTGCTCATTGGTTGCTTCAGGACTACTTTAGCAGGCATGCAGTGAATTGCCTGTCCAGAGAATTTCGTTATTAGCATTCAAGTATTTGATTATTTCATTTATTTCTAAGCAGTTTGCTCCCAGGGTCAAGCACTTGTGTAAGATTCCAGCCTTTTGTTTAAACAGATCTGTTCCCATGACTGAAATAAAATACACTTCTGTATTTTATGAATATAATTTCAGAAAAGAGAATTCAATTAAAAGTAATTACTTTAAAGCCAATTCTGATTTGGGGGGGGGGGGGGGCGGGGCGGGCTGACTCAGTCTTTTGTTCATCTCCTGCCAGCAATACTGCATTAAGCTCAAAGTCTGGTGTAGGGCAGAGGAAAAGTCTGCCTGGTTTTTTGGCTTTTATGTTTGTTTGTTTGCTTGTTTTTCCTCAACTGACAAGATCAAAATAGTGGGAGCACTGGTTTCTCTGCAATTCAGGATTCATGACACAAGCATAATGCTACACCTGCAGCATGGAGGCCTTATTGAAATTTTTATTTCAGTGTACCAGCAGGGTCATAATCAAACATCTCTCTTCGGTCACAATACATTCTTGTTCCAAACAGGAGCCATTTCCAAAACCCATCCATGCTAATATATGCCTTCGTGACAACTACAGCGCAACTATTCCCATTTTGAATTCCTGTGCTTGTTGAACAGCACTCAGCAGCAGACAAACCTAGGGAGTGATGAGAGTTTCCAATACCAAGTGTGGAACAAATCTTTGTAGAAACAATGCAAGAAGTCTTACGATCTGAACACTGTGAATCAAAGCCACTAACAGGAAGGAAAAATGATCAGCTGGCATCACAAATGAATGACTTCATACAGCTCTCGCACTGTTTGAAGGTGTCTCTCCCTCCTTCTCCTACCTTCTCCTATCAAAAAGCTTTTATACTTATCTGTGGAAGATTTGTTCAGTCTTGTGCAGTGATTTTGGACAGGTGATGTTAAGGAATTCAAAAGACCTTTCCAAGCAGCCTTTTTAGATTCTGACTGAAATAAGAGGCTCAACTGTCCTTTTAACATTCTGTCCATTACTCCACTTAATTTTGCTTTTCACTTGATACTGTTCAAAGTTCTGTAAGTCTTAAATTTCCAACTGACAAAGTAATCTCCCAGATACTAAGTGGAAAGTGGTGTATCTCAGCCTATGTGGTATTTGAGAAGAATGCTTCCACCAGCCTCGTGTGTTGGAAAGCAGAAGACAATTTAATGCTCTGCATAGCAAGCAGATGTTTTTCATTCATTATGCTGCTGGTAAGTGTTCATTGTGCAAATTTCTAAGCCTGAATTTTATAGCTGCATCTTCCCCTGCTAGGAGACCAGCAGCCTGTGCTATTAAGTGAGCATGTACTTGTAACCAAACACTAACAGTGCATGTTTCTGACACCTGCACTTCTAAAATGCATAAATAAATGAGAAAACATACATAATGCTTCTAGGCTGAGCTAAACCTCATAGCAGGCAGCTTGTAACCAACCTTGTCAGATTAAAAATAATAAAATTAAGTGGCTTCATTCCAAAGACCCGGATACAAACTGCCCCCGAAGAGCAAATGCAAGATACGTATCACCATGCATATGTAAAAATACAAGAAGCCGCTCCACCTAGCCATCCTGTAATCTTTTTTCGAGCATGGAGATAGAAAGAGAGAATACATCAAGGAAGCAGAAGAAATTTAGATAAGCACTGAGAATGTGAATCTTGTTACAAGATGCTTGAGACACCTTTTTGCATAGAGTATTGGTTTAAAAGTCAGGATGGAGACACCATCTCATTTTTCTTCTAAATAAACAGAACTGCATCAAAAAATCCACACTGCAACACAGATTCCTCCTTTACTGGCAGAATTCACAGTACTCTGAATGTTTTGTAAAACTTCTAGGTCAGAAGGTAAAACAATGCTACACAGAAAATTTAAGTGTACTTTTAAAAAAAAAAAAACCAACAATTTTTTCAATCTATTTCCTTGAAAAAGAAAACAGTGATTCCAATGTTAATTTTGGCCAGGTAATACTTGTGCTTTTAGTTTATATAATTTGGATGCCGTCCATCACATTTTGTTAGCCTGATCCATTAAATAAGAAATCAATTATAGTCTTCCCAGGAGACTGAAGGAAGATTCAGTATTTAAAAGTTAGACAGAATAAGCTTCCTTTTTTTAATTCAACAGCTGACCAAGCTTCTCTTGACCAAGGAACACCATAGATAACATCAGCAGCAAGATGGCATTAAGTCCAGCACTTTAACTCTTTGTTTTCTTAAGCAGCATCAATTACATTAAGGCCTGATCTCTAAGCAGGTCCAACAGATGCAACACCACACAGATGAGAATCTACCGCTGCTGACAGCCCCACACAGGCAAAATGAACTGGCTCATCTTGTAGCAGAAAAATTGTACAAGCACGACTCTCCTTAGTGAATCCTTCTGTAAAAGCTCAATCATACCACCACTTTTGTCCACCTCTCCACATGCATATTATCCCTATGCAGTATTTTAAGAGCATCATCCATATTCCCAGATCTTTCCATAACACTCATTCAACCATCCGTGCGTTTCTGCAGTTCTTACCCTTATTAACTCAGTGCCTTCACCTCGTACCTGAAGCACCTGGATACCAAAAATCCCAACTGCATCAAGGTAGGACTTGCAGCCTACAGCCCATGAGGTGGCAGAGCATCACCCACCCACTCTGGCATTTCAGCCCCAAAACTCCTTTTCAGTCCAGAACATGATGCTGCAAACCACAAGATATAGCGTTTTGGCCCATTACAGCATACCAGATGGAGAAACCTCCACAAGAGCAATCCCACCACAACCACTTTAGCAATAAAGCAGTTCCATGTGCTTTCTGCTACATATAACCTCTCATCAAGGACTGCTTATACATGGTTTTTCATTAGCTCCTACATCTATGAAGTTTGTCTTGTCAGACACAGTCACAAAAAAACCTCAGACTGTTTGTTTGATGTTTAACCCCTATGCCATTGTCTTGCATAGGAAGTGCATTTAGCAACTGCACTTACTGGATTATCAACTAATCAACCACGACACTTGGTATACTGAGTTTATATGTTGCCTTTACAGATGAAGACAATGCTTTAGTACTTTAATATGTCCATTTATTAAACAGGAAGTCCTTCACAAATGATTCCATACTATATTGATCAAGGTAAGTGTTAGAAAACTACCATTTTCCCTACATACAAAAATACAGACTTTTACCACTATGAAGACATAATCAGAAGAGTACCATGAGAAGCCGTAGAGCTCAAATCTTCAAATATCAGAAAAAAAGACAACTAAATAAAAAAAATTTACAAAAAGTATTGTGCCCATATACAAAAGACTGGAAAAGCAAAATGACATTTAAAACTGATAATACACCATTTAAATTATGCTATAACAGTTTGGATTTTTAAAACAAGACTGCTTTCTGTATTGCAAGATATTACAATTCTTCAGCTTGTGTTTTTTGTTTAGCATAAACACCAACAGAAAAGAAGCACACAATATACTGAAAAATCATTACTGGTGTAAAAACAAGTTGGGGGTTACGTTTTCTTGTAGATTTACCTTGCCTTTGAAATTGGTCAAGCGTTAACAGCACAACTTTCACATACAGAGCTGGAAGATGCTACACTTAGACATGTAAGTTACAGCTGTTGATACTGAGAAGACAGTGATCACAGCTGGTAGGTACCGCTACAGAAAGCATCTATTTTATCAGCTGGCCTTGTGTGCAGTTTGAGAACTTCAAGAACACTTACCAAAACAATGTGAAATTGCTTCAAGGCTGTAAATTGTCTCTATATGAACATTTGCTAACTTGTGATATTCTTCAAATCCTTGATCAGGATTTGGTGATAAATGGGTGCCTGATCTGCGGTCCCCTAAGTCAATGGGGAATTTTGCCTGAGTAAGGACAACAGTCAGGTTCTGCATTCGCACACAGAGTATGCTTGTAAGATTTTCCTTGGCAAAACATTACAATTTTTCGTACTTCAAAGGCAAAATACCAAGGGTATTACACAGCAGACTTGTGTTCATACGATAAAACGAAAATTGCATCCCCTTTGCTCAGCCTGAGATGGAATTCTAACCCACTATTTCAACTAATACTTCCGAGCTGTTCGCAATTACAAATCTGTCAGTATAGGACCTATATCCCTGAGGGATAAAGTCTTTCAGTCAGGCCTGGATGCTCCTTCCTCAGACACCATAAATCATAAATTATGAGCTAGAATCAGAATGTTTAGATTACACCTGCTCTGTTTTTCTAGAGGACCCAGAATCAGCACCGAGGATACAGATATCCCACACTGAGCATCTCTTTACACAAGTCTCAAGGAAAGAAACTGGAAGTGCCTTCTAGCTCACGTCAGCAATGTGCTTTATCTCCATCTGAAGGCAGAGCAGAGCAAAAGCGATACAATCTTTTGATTCACCATGAGATCAGGTTTACTATTTAGTGCACAAAGGGAAGTCAATGACTACAGTAGCCATAAAACTGGTATTAGTGGAAACAAAGCACAGTGAAGCCAGAGATGCATTAGTGACTCACATTACAAAAATAGTGTTTACTAGTTTAACAAATTTACATCTCTATTTTTGTGAATGACAAGTGTTTATACCACACATGGAAGGCACCCTAGGTGAAGCAGGTTTTCGGTATTTGTTTACAATTCTGTGAAAAGACATACAAAGTGTCAACTTTCAAATCAAAATTGAGCATTATAATGAGAAATAAATATGTACTTTACTATTTTATTGTGGGTTCCTGAACCCTTACAAACTTCAACATATACAAATAGTTTCAAAATGACACTAAAACAGAAGAAAGTAAGTCTAGACAGATATAATGATTAGCTAAGTCATTCGTTATATTATGTCATAAATGTTGTGTCTTAAGTATAGAAATCATTTTAAAATGCAATAAATTGGCCACAATATATAAATCAAAATATTTTCTTACTCCAGAACTGTGATGTATGAGTTAAAGCTGGATGAACTGTAGTGCTAAGACACACTCTCCCTCCACAACATCCAACAAGTAGAAACCAGTAAACATTCAAGATTAAAGTATAAACAGTAGAAAAATGAAGGTAGCAATTGTTGTAATAAAAGGGTGCTAGCCAGAACCACTTTAACCTGTAGACATCAGGATAAATGTAACATTACTAAAAATATTTAGACAATAATACTTTTGGGATTCAAAGGTTACCAAAAGTGATAAATCAGCCTAGTTGAGAGGGTATTTTCTTTCAAACACATTAAGGTTTTAATTAAATATGTCTATTGAGACATTTGTCCAAAGCAAAACAAATACAATACCCTGAAATTTCCCATATTCTAGACAATAGTCTGTGACAGTCAGAAGAGGCAGATGGTCATTCTGTTACTCACATCCAGATGTTATTAAAATAGCTGTAGGGACCAGCCCCAATCAAAAAATAAGAAAAAAACCAGATACTCTGTTAATACAATCTGGCTATTGCTTTTTCTAAATGCTCCTATGTCCTCATTCTGAATTCATGAAGATAGTTTCCATATCCTTCCATATAGGCTAACTGGCTTTTAAAAATTTTACCCATGAAGTCCATGGTATACAGATAAAACCTTCATAGTAAACACAAAGCTCTATGTTATAAATATGTCAATCAAGGTAACTATGTATATTGTATATAAAATTAAATATCTTCTGTTTGCCAAGTATAATTTAAAAAGGAATATCTGTGGCTAGTTATAAAAAAATATTTATCAACCCATAGAGATTAAAAGGCAATTTCACTAACTCATCCATCCAGCACATCTGAAAGAGTTGCACTGGGATTCTGGATAGGTAACTTTATCTAATCACATTCTCATGATAAATAGACAACTTTCATTTCTGGGCATATATAAGAACACTTTTGAAAGCTGCATATCCCAAAAGAAAATTAGATTGTGTTGTATACTCTAAATTAAAGGCTATCATAAATCACAGTGTAAGCAGATTTTTTAAAGATTATTTTTAGAATACAAATGGTTAAATTATAGACAGATTTTAAAAAGACAACGCAAAAATAAGACCAAAACAACAAAGGAACCCTTTCAGGTTGGACAGCACTGCTCTGACCCTGTCAAACAGATCTATCCAGGTGGCCAAGTGGCTAACAAGGAAAACAATATACCAGGAAAAACTCTAAAGTGGCATTCAGAGATTTCCTAAATATTTGTATAAATTCATTTTTAACCAACTCCCTCTGTTAAAATAAAGAGAGGAATATGGCATAATTTCTACAAAGTATTTTCAAACATTCTGCTGGTTTTTGTACCTATTTCAGTTTCATTTTTAAATTCTTACTTTTGTTGCCTTTAAAATTCATACACACAACATCTCTATCTGCACAGTCTTTCTGAGCTTTGTTGGCCCTCCAAACAATCCATTATTTTCCACTATAAACAACAAGAACTAAGTACCCAATTTTTAGAAATGCTACATGGCGGCTTTACTCATTTCAGTGGGACTGAGCAGAAATTGGTCTGACACTATCCTTTCTTCTAGACACATAGAGCCCGTCTGATGCAAGCATCTACATCCTGCACATCTCTGTGAACCAACTACTACACTTCAGCTGAGCAGAAGTTATTTGATAATCACACCGATTTGTCAACATACCTCAGCTTTTAAGATGCACCATTCACAACCTTGGTGTAGAATCTCTCCAACTGTATTACACAGCCAGCACTGCCCCGCAGTCAGGAACAGAGAAACACTTCTACACCTACTTTTACTACTGATTCAAGATCTCTCTCTCTCTCCCCTTCTCTATAAAGTGCAGAAACAATCTTTCCTTCTGCGGTTGGGGATTATTCTTGAAAGCACTGCATTATTAAGCGTCAAGTTTGGGTTTCTCTCTCTTTCTCACCCTTTATCTTGTCTCGAATTCATGATCAGATTGTGCCTACCTGTTTATTCATCCTAAATACTTGCTGAAGATGTTTGGCTCCAGAGCTTTCAGCATAAGACCTGTTCTTTACGCTCCGATTTTGATGTACAAAGCTGTTCAGTATCTCATCTGGGTAGGAGAGAGGATATTATCTTCTATGCTATTTGAATTGCTATTAAGTTTGTGTGTTTTAATTACGCCCTAAAAACATTATTTATTTTGGTTTTTTCCCCTCACAAAAGAAAACAAGTAGGAATGTTTACAAAGTTGTCATTAGTCAAGAAAATAACAGATATAGAACAAGGACTAAAGGGGCGGGAAGGGTTGCATTAATAAAACCACATATTAGATAAGCATTTGCTGTGCCTGCACATCTGCAAAACAGCACAAAGGTGACAAATATCAAATTTGTTTAGGGACCTTAAAGTTCATGGAAAAACAGTGGTTAATTCACTCATAACAGTCCACATGCAGTTTGTAGCAGATCAATTCTCCTGCTGTGTTCCACGGCATTTTAAGAACCAGTAAGTCTGCTGTGTTAGGAAGGGGCAATCATCATATGGTACAAAATAATTCACGGGGGGGTGGAGTAAAATAAGATTATCTTAAGGAAGATTGGAAGCTTTCCCCAGTTGTCCCCTCTTCTTTCTAGAATCAACAATGAAATACAAACAGATAAAACAATTATAGATTGTATCATGAGATGCACAGTGAAACACACGTGACAAAGCCTATGAAGAAGCACCCCACATTACTGATTTTATTTAAATTCACATGTAAGAGACATAAGTAAAAGATGAGAAGCTGCTTCCAAGGCACAGCTCGTTGCTGATGCTATGCTTCTGAATACAAAGCCCATGATGAACAGCACAGACTGAAATACAGGCATCAAATCTCTGGAGTCAGTACCTTGTCTCTCAAAAAAGGCAGAGGTAGATGAATCTCTAATCCTCTCAATCTCTAAGCATGTGGCTCCTACCAGAAAGCTTACACAGAAACACATGCAGTATACCAGCTAGCTTCCAAAGTCCTAGTGGAAAGAATAAGATTTCCCCCAGCACATCCAGCCCAAACATCATAAGCTATCATAAAAGGGAAGAGTACCATACTTAGGCAAAAGGACGTTGGACACAGTGTTCTTATCTTCCTTACATTGAAGTGGACACTATACAGATCAATGAAGAAGGCTTAACAAAAATTAAATATTAAAATACAAGATAGATGAGGCATGAATATACGAAATGAAAGGAACAAGTGGAGAGTAAGAAGGAATCAACTTTACTAAAAAGCGATGGAACTGTCAAATCAGTTCTTAATTATGGTTTTAGAAACTCCTGTTGTAGGCAGTTTGCACATCATTACAGGAACGTATGATAAACTTGAACTAAAGCTGACAAAACTGAGCATACATAGCATTAAGAGGAAAACATATTCTTACAACACTATACAACAATTATGCTGTCGCTCCAATCATATCTTATTGTTTAATCTTTTGATGTCTGTGCATAGGTTGCAAAATTTACTGTCATTTCTACATGCAGAAATACATGGAGATTGCATATCTGAGGGCTTAGTTTGACGACAAAGGACTAATCAGAACCATTACAGTTTCAAGCATCCCGTTCCTACAAGGTTCAACTGTTTAGCTTTAATTTAGTTTTATTTACAGTGGGTTTTGAGTCCCTTTATAGAGCTAAACAGCACTCTTAAGGACTAAAAGAAATTATCCCTATATGCTCAGCAATTACAAGCAAGACTAACTGGCTGGGAGAAGCAATTTAATGTCTAAATAAGTTTCAACAAAAAAAAAATTTCTACCCTATTTTCTTCCTTCAGAGTTTTTTTATGACAACTGCAGCTTGGATAACAGTCTTAAAATATTACCACCCCTTCAATACACCATGTAAAATTAAGGGCGGGGGGGGGGGGGATATCAACCATGTATATATCATATGATCTTAGTGTTTCAAATTTAGTTGTCTCTCACAGCTACTTTATTTCCATTCTATATAATCCAAATAGTAAATAATGTCTCTGCAGAGTAATAAATGCTTAACTTAGATTTTTAGAAAGTATATACTGTACAATACTAAAATCATCTTTGGTCCCCAAAATAAGGAAATTACAAATTTACATTTGTTTTTGTTTTACAGAGTGTATCAGATAATATTTTTTAAATTAATATTCTCTTTGAATTCTACCCTGAAAGCTGTGCTAAGCTCAAGTCATGATGTAAGTAATAAATAATGGCATATTGTTCTCAGCTCAAGAAAACTTATTTCACATGTAAAAGCAAGGTCATTCAGGTATACTACACTACATGACGAAGTATTACACTGTATTACAAGTCTAACTGTATCACTCTGCATTTGTCATTGCAGCTAAAAGGTAACAAAAGCTTTTCATGATCTCACTCCAGAAAAAGCTTGGCGAAGTTACCCTTTTTCTACGTAAGGAAAGGTGTAAGGATTTGAAAGATACCAAATTCATAAACTTATAGATGCACGAGACCTCCCACACCTCTGAAAAAATCAGAGTCAGCACAGGGAGTACAGGAGAGGAACAAGGTGTTCTCTTATGTACCCACCATTTCAGTCCTTGTCATGAACCAGCAAACAGGGTACACTCCTAATGAAAAGCCTTTGCTGTGCATCACCTAACTTCTGTTTCTTGATTTCAGATGAGGGTTCCACTCTAAAAGCATCGATCTTCTGGAGGACAATATTCTGTATTTGCGTAGGGTGTTTTGGTTTTTTGGTGTGTGGGGTTTTGGGGGTTTTTGTTTGTTTGTTTTTTGTTGTTTGGTGGTGGTTTGGTTTTTTGGTTTGGTTTTTGTTTTGTTTTTTTACAATCTTTATACAAACTGCTTTAATGCCAGTTTACAATTCCAGTCTAGGTAATGCTTGTGCTACTTTTAAAAAGGTTCTTTTAATAATTGGCAATATCTACAAACTCTCCTTGCAAACTTTGCCAATACTAGGCAGAGTGCTGGAAAACAGCAGGGCTATAACAACTGTACTGGCAATAACAAACTTCATTATTTCATACCACACTGAACATGGAACTGTCATTTACTTTTCATGAAATGTACAGTAATCTTGGTGAGACACCACCTCAATAAAATGTCTATGTTCTAAACCCAACACTAGAGGTTGGCTTATATGGTTCAATCTTTTTTTAAACTGGTGTTCCCTTTGGCATTAACTTTCAATGAAGCACAATAAAATGTTACTATAGTAATTGGTAAACCATTACTCGTTAAGAAAATGCAAGTTTTCTTTAACCTCATTAGTAGCTCTTTCTGAATTTTAATCTCCGTCTTAGCCACTAAGGTGAAATGCACTGTAAACATAAGTAAATTGAAAATGAAAAGACATCAGTTTTGTCACCGGTTTTTCACACATCAAAATAATTCTCTGTTGCTTGATTCAAACATTGCAGCGTTAGGTTCATACCTGTCACTATCCCAGTTCCCTCCGGTACTAAAAAAGCCCAGGCACTTCTACTGATCTTCTGCTTGGTATAATCTGTTTTTCATGTTTAAAAGTGACCTATCTGCAACATATCGCTGTTTGTTCTTAAGACTCCAGTTAACTGCATTCATCCACTTAAGAGTACAGCTACATAAGAACACAATGCAAAAAGTGTTCAAGTCAAATGTGAGATAAATTCAGGCATACATGGCATACAGTTCCACTAATATCAAAGATTTCATCAGCTTACACCAGAAACGAATTCAGCTCTAGAGATCTTCTTCCCCCCCCACATTTTCTTCATGTAACATGCAGGCATGCATATGCCAAATAATGGAATACGTAGGTAAAAACGCTAATCCAAAAACCAGAAAAATATCAAGGGACATCTTCCTAATAACATTATGATATTGTCTAACCAATTACTGCAGAATTTGAGTTTTGAGTAGAGAAAACATCCTTCTCTTCACTGGAAGTACAATTAAAATAAGAAAACTTCAGTTAGGTAAAACTATTTCTAAACAAATCAATACAACCATATTATCCTCCAATTATCTAAACTCATTTTCCAAAGAAATATTAGGGGAAAAAATTTGCAGAAACACCCAATTAAAAAAAAAAATTTAAAAAATCAGTTTTACCTACTACCAACAGTTTTAATTTTAGAAGAAACAATCAACCTTCCAAAAAGGAAAATATTTATCTTACATGAATCACAATATTGCAACCTTAGAAACACTTTATAAGCACACCATAATTTTTTGCTAGTTCTTGCTTACCCTAGGCTTCTCAGAAAGGTTGAACCTTAAAAAAAAAAAAGAAAGAAAAAAAAGGAAAAAAGAAGAAAGCCATGACTGGAATGCAAGTCTACTGGATGACAACTTCTTTCTCTACCATGCCCTTCAACCCCATCTTCTCCACCCTGCCTCCTACGCATATTTATTTTACCATTTTGGAATGAAAAATAGAATGTATCCCAACATTAGCAAATAACCACATACTTGCACTTGATGCATTATGGTGTCCATTTAGTAAACATGCTAACTTTGCACAAGTTCAGATCTGGCCAAGGTCATGCATGAACTGAATATGGCAATTTCAGAGTAACCCATAGGGTAACTACCTCAACACTATATCCATCAAACAAAAAAAAATGTGAAATGGTTGTCCATTTCAGCTATGTAAGTGCACCAACAGTGAAACTGCAGGAGATCTTGCAGATGAGAATTGAGCTGCACTGCCAAGGCTGCATGAGGATGGATACAGAGAGTTTGTTGGAGACGATACATGGCTAAAGTTATTGCTATTTGCCCCTCACTTCCTTTTCACATGTATTAAATTTACTTTTGGTGGATTTCTTTCCTATATTAACCAACCGATGTAGCACTGGTCTTAGTGTTTACAATAGATGAAGATACAGTGGCAGAACATGTATATTCAGAGCTCGCACTTGGGAGAGGGAAGGAAAGTACTGTGCAGTTAACCCAAAACAATAACATACTTCAAAACATATATATAATATATATTATATAAGCTATATAATATATGTGTATATATATGTGGACATCTGAAACAGATCTTGCTTTTGAATGACCAACATTTACTGCCTTCATGACAACAGCTTCTGACTCAATGCATCTCTGCACATATGCAGGGCTGGGCATTCTTTGCCACCATCTGATCTTCCTTTTCTTCCTTAAATAAAGAAAAAACCCTTTATTCCATGAGGGAGTTAAGCACTACTTCTTTTCCCTTTGCAGTCCCATTTGAATGTTGCTTTCATGCATCCAGACGCTGAATCTCAGGGCGATGATCTACTTCTCTGGATTCTGTCCGAGCACGTATGTAATCACTGGTCTGCCGACTATTTTGTTGTCTGCTGTTCATTCGCCACTTTTTAATAGCTAAATATGTGTTCACAGCATACACTGCCATTGCCAAGAAACCAAATATCTACAAGAAGTAGAAAGAATTGTCAAAGACAATTTTTGAAAACAAGAACAATAGTAGTTTCACAACAAATTCCTCAGAAGCTTAGTTTTCTACTTTATTCACACTGACAAATCATCATGGCCTGTAAAATTGATGTTTTTCTTCTTCAATGAACTAGAGAATCTGCAAAAGCAACTAAGATCAATGATCCCAGAAAACAAAGTTCTCTGTCTACAAACACGACAATTAAATCCTGCAATGCAACTTCAATGGAAGAACCTCTTGTAAAGAAGAATACAGCTCTTCATCCAACAGTTCATTCCTCAGGGTGCACATAATAGTGAATGAACGACAAGAGAACAGATGCCCAGTCCAGACCATCAGCCTGGAGAAGGAGCTAATTTGCAGTTCTTCCTATATGCTTCTGCAGAACTGTTGTGTGATTTTTAATGTCCAGGTTTGAAAGAAAAAAAATTTTAAAAAAAAGGTTGCCAACTCAAGCATAAAATTAATTTGCTTGACCTTACTGTTCTAGATTTAAAATCTTGAAGTACTACTATACTCACTCCACAGAACAAAGATGATCTGTAGTGAGCAAGAAGAATTCAGCAAGTTATATGTAAGCAGCTCCAATTTGTGAATTATTGGCTCTATCTTTTCCATAGGCTTGCAATATAGAGCAATATCATCTAAGCTAGCTATAGAGAAAGAAACAAGGCAAGTTCAACTGTTAAAGTGTTCTCTGCAAGTCACTTTTCTGCTTGTTTTTGCCTCAAGCCTTAAGACAAACAACTCAAAGGATGTCAATACTTTTTAAATCAGAATTAGCTTGTAGCCAACTGTAAAATTAGAAGTAAATTGTGATGGCAAAGGCAACAGGAGCATTCAATGAACACGAGGGAAAAGTTATTCTCAGTTTTAATAGAAGATAAGAGTCATATATAAAGAAGTTCAAATTCTTACCACAGCAGCAATTTCTGCTCCAGTTTTATGGTTTAAAGCAGCAAGTACTACAGAGGCAATGAAAAAGAAGAAAGTGCTGAGTCCAGTGTTGACCAGATCCTAAAAAAATAAATTCATTAGCATTACTAAACAATGATTCTTTGCTTGCTTTTATTAGAAGTGATGAAGCAGAAGAAGGTTAGAACAAGAACTATAGCAATGCTTTCCCACCTTCTATGCAGTTTATCACTTATACAAGAGAAGGGCAAAGATTATTACACAGGAAATACAGCATGTGCACATTAGTCTGTGAACTGAAGTCAAACAGCAGGTACACATAAAGCACCAGTGCAGATTCTGGATGCGTTACCCCAATTTCTACTGGGTTTATTAGAAAAGTACTGTCAGCATAAACAACGAGTAAAGCTGTTCTACCTCAGCTGACGCTGAAGTGACCTGAATATCAAACTTTAGCACTCCAGGAACCCCTTGTTCTCTTTCACATCACAACAGTGCTCCATGCACTGCCCAGATAACAGTCATGAATTTTTCTACAAATTCTTTGAGGCCTTCGTTGTAGAAAACTGCATGTCCTATGCTATTTCTCTGAGTAACAGCTGCCTGTATTGTGAGAATACACAGATTTTTACGTGTTTATTGCATGAAACTGATGTTTCAAGCAGACATTTTAGAACATATGCACAGCAACACCCCAGGGGCACCTACGTTCAGGGAAAATTCTTGCTTTTCTCCAAGCACAGAAAAATGACAGGCAACGTGTAATTCAGTTATACATATGCTGCATATGTCACTTAGTGTTCAGACAATTATGCTGCCATGCCTTACATAAAGCTGGGTCATTAACATATCATTGGAACATAAGTAAGAATTCTGAATGGCAGCTATTAGCACAAGAACAATTACGTCAATACAAGACCATCTGATCAGACTCAAGGAAAGAAAAGTTCAAGAGTTAGGACTTTAAAATTATAGAAGAAAAAGTGCTAGATTCATTAGGAACTAGCTGTTCAATATGTTACTTGAGGCATCTTTTACAATTTTTTAAAAAATTTGATACGTATGTACACTGCACTATACATACACTACAGAGATGTAGGAAATAACAGACTATCATGATAACTGAATGAACAGGTGAAGTCAGGGACCAAGGAGGGGTGTAGAGGAATCAGGGAATGGCAGTTCAGTACAAATATCCTGAAGGAACATGAAATCAGTGAGAGGTGAATACTATCATAGCCAAAAGGGATGGAAAGAAAACCTGTATACAAGTTTGTTGTGCAACTTACAGTTTTGAGTCAAAGAAAAAAAGAAATAACAAAAACACACTGAACATGCCAACTCCCACCATTAAAAAAATCCCATCACCACTCTTTAATTAGAATTCAAGGACAAATTTGTTCTACTTGACACTCTCCTTTCACATGCAAGCCAGGCTCACTTCCTGTTCCTGCTCCTCCACGTACTACAAGTAGAATATTTTTTAAAATTTTATTTTTCCCCAAAATGCATCTTGTGAAGTGCTTTAAGAAGTTAGGCTTAGAAAACTGAAGATATAAATCTAAACTTATTCCCTTGGTATGAATCCCACGACTATATTCCAGCTACATAGCACACAGACTTTGAAAAGACCATTGTCATCCAGCCACCCCCAAAACATCTGTTTTTCTAGCCATGATTGGCGAATACTTTAGAAAGTAATTGTAAAAACTGAAAGTTTCTGGTGCTGTGTTATTCACAGTGAAAAATATCCATTTTGAGGGACTCAGCGACAGCTGGTTATCAAAATTAAGCGTACCTGGGGATGAACTGTATGATGTATCACTGTGGCCTGATCCTCATCTAAAAGGGGGACTTTCCCAAGCAATCTGAGAGGCTTCCATTGCTCAATGCTATTTCCACCCACGTGTTCAGATTTCATGAGCCCAGTAAGACCCAAACTGTCTTACCAAATAGTAAGGAAACAAAAGCAAATTGTGGGTCTCAAACTCCTACCATCTTTTCACCTGCCAATGTATAATTAGAGATACGTTTTATCTGTTCAAGCTTACTGAGATAGATGTTATCTGGTACTTACGGCATCAAACAAAATTGGAAATTTATTACATAGTTATGGCAGTTTGAATTATATAACTTCTTGCTTTGCAGAGATAAAGTTAAGAAATAGAGATATTAGAAAACAAATGGCATTTCACAATTTCTCCAAGAATCCTCCTCTCCAACTTCGAGTTTACCAGCTCTAACTGTGCTTTTGGGGTTGCCAACAAGAGTTGTGGTTCTCATCTGCACAAACCTTTTCTCACTAGAGGAGAAGTCTCACTATATATCACAACAGATACTAGACTTAACGGTATTCAACATTTTCTTCAAGTCCCTAGAGTAAACATATGTATGTCACCAAGAATGCTGAAACTAAATACTGAGGAGAGGGCAGCTATACTCTTGAATAGTTAAAAAAAAATTAGTTTAACCCAAGGTCAAGTTGTGTATTTTACTACCAGAGTGCATTTGCCACCTACAGGAAGGACCTACAGAATGGAGACAAAATCCTAGAAGAAACAACTCAGAAGAACTTAGTAATTACAGTAGGTAAGCATCTCAAGATGTGATGCCATGACAAAAAAGGGAGAAAAAGCACTTATACATTCCTTTGGACATATGGACACGATAGGTGTAAGGTGGTAATCTTACCTTTGCAAGGGACACTGGAATGCTGCATCCTGTTCCGGTAGCCACATTTTAAAAAGTATGTTGAAAAATTGGACAGGGTACAGAGAAGAGCCACAGAAGTTATTTGAAAGGAGGAAAAAATTTCTCACAGTATGAATCAAAGAACCTAAACTGCTTTGAATATTAAAAGGATTGAGCTGTGTACATGAAGACTCCAGTGTTCAAATAATCAAAAAATACTAGCTGTTTTAAAAGTTTAACATAGAAAAGCACAACAAAATTAATAGTATAACAAAATTAACAGCTGCAAAGTTAAGACAAAAGTCATATTCAAAACGAAGTAAGTTTTAATTGTAAGGGAGCTAACCATCAGAACAACCAAAGATGTGCTTAATATTCTACCTTTTCACTTCTTATAATCTAGATTATGTTTTTTCAGACACACATTTTGTACTTCCTTAGTACCGTACTTTAAGTGGATGACACATAATGCTCTATGATTTATGGGGTCAGATGTGCTTACTAATTAATCCTCCTGACCTCTGACTTTTTGAATCTGTCAGCTTGATCATCTTGCCAAAGGAGAATAGTATAAGCAAGATAGCTAGACCTGTCCACAACATGACAGACATCATCATCTATCTCCCTGCTACAAATTGACTTGAAGGCTTCTTGTAAGAAGTTTGAGATACTGCAGAATATGAAATACTGCTGAAATTAAGACTGCTGGTGCCTTTGTCATGATTTTTCGAGGAAACCAAAGATATAAGAACATTAGAAACTTTGTAATCATCACTGGCATTTTATTTTATTGTACTCTTTACGCAGAATAATAAATTTGTCCTTGCAAAGAATCCAATCAAGCCTCCATCTTGAGGCTCCAATTTATTGATTTCTGCAATTCCATTTTCCCTGTTTAGGTCAAAACCTTTTAATGCAATTAATAATGGATTCACATTCATACAATAAGGCTGGTTTCTTAAAAAGCTAAAACTAACACAATCTTTCATATCCACAGATCAGATTGTTTGAAGCTTAACGAGCAATGACACTTATAAATAACATTGGCAGAGAGATATATAATGGTAACATCACAGATGCAAGTATCGGTGGAGGTTTTTAATCCAAAGTTTGGTACTTACTACTTAGACCAGAAAGATAAGAAAAGAAAAAATACAATGGTTTTGGATGAAGTCAGAGCAGAAACAAAAGAGAATGAACTACAGCAAGAATTCAAGAAGTAAAGGACACTCCCTAAAAGAATTTAGCTTTTTTCCACGTAAGAGAAAATGAATAATCGTGACAATAAAAAGAATAAACTAATTGAAAAAAGATGAGCCGTTTCAAATCTGGCCATGATGTAGCTGAAGTTCTTGCTATTATATTTATAGACAAAGTAAAAACCACATCACACAGATAGAAGAATTTCTGCTGAAATCACAGCAACCTCATGAGACAGTATGCTGTGCCATAAAATACTGTACAAAGCTGCCATCCATAACAGAGAATAAAATCTATGAGCTGAATCAAATCCACTCTAGACTGCTGCTGCACCCTTTCTCCTTTCCAAAATTATTTAAAATGAAAAACTGACTTCTGGTCACTTGCTATTTATTTGCAAGTCATTCTGTTCAGTAACCAATGGTCCTCTTAGTCCAAAGGAGAGTATCCAAGGTCATATATTTGCTACTGCCATCATCAGCTATCTGTCCCACTCAGAAGGAGCATAAGGCAGAGGAGGCAACTTAACTTGTGGATGAAGATGGGTTTATGCCAAGACAGCATTTTATACTAAAAAAGAGTGAGGCTTTTGTTCTGCTGATTCTGCTGTAAAGGTGGGAAACTCTAGAGAAGAAAAGTGGACAGCATCCTACAGTCTTTTATTTTTAAGGGTCTGTGCAGGTATGGTTCCTGGATTAATGAGGATGGAAAAGCTGAATTGGTGCTATGAATGAGAGGTCTGTTAACAGACCTGAAAACTCCCATTAAGTAACTCCTGAAAGCTGCAAGGCACATCAGCTTTGAAAGCTTCAGTTTGGTACATGACCAGGAGCTGGCTCTGACGCTCAGAGGCATCAGTAATATCCACATGCCTTTATCCATCACTCTCCAAGACTTCACACATGCAAACTTTTAAGAGGCAATCAAAATACATGCTCTGCCTTTTTATCCTGTATTTCGTGGTGAATTAAGAGTCTGCACAAGTGACCAGGTACTATTTAAAAGGGAGACAGTGCCATATTGCAACTGTAATTTGTATAAACAAAAATATGACATTTAAACTGGTGGTTGCTTTTGTCATTTGCTTTCTGAAATCCAAGAGTTTACATTTAGATGGAGTTTAAAGTAGCTAACTGAATGTTAATTCATAAATTTAACTGAAGCAGCCTGCACATTTCAACAGCTTGACTTTGTCACAAAAGGTGACAGAAGTTAGTAGCCTGCTGCCGCCCAGGTTATTTTCCACAAAAGAGGGAGCTCAAAGTAACATTTCCGTTTAGCTCTGTTTGGGTTTTGGTGGTTTGTCTTTCAGTTGGCAGGGGAAGGGAGAGGGAGTGTGGTTATTGGTTTTGGTGTCTCCCCCCCTCCCCCGTTACAATGCCCCTAATTTTTCCTCCAACCAGGACTTTACTTGCAAGGTTTGGGAACTTCTTCCCTTGTTTCTATATGAAGCTATCAATTTGAAGTTTACAAACATACCAGTCAGTCCTCTAAACCAAGCATCTCTGGTCAAACTTCTGTAATTTTACTCTATAATCATATTATTAAACATTGTATGAGTATTTTGCACCACAATTAAAAATGGAAATATGGTTTCTCAAGCAAAAATAAGTCCTAAGTAGAAAGAACCAAATTAATTTTATGAGCGTTAATTCCCATCTCTTTCTCATTTATTTAGGCTTACATAGGTATGGAAGCCTTTATTCAAACACTAGATTCTGCTACTTCAAGATTCACGTAAGCATCGCTTCCCCCTGATAAAATACTCCATGATCAATGGTTTCAGAAATATGCTAGTGACCCAGAGGGCTGGATTCATGCTGTGCAAACAGAGATATCTTAGTGCCCATCTCACGGCGTGGGGCTTTGCTGCCTGGCCCCCACACAGGGCTGAAGGTCCCCTTGGGTCCCACGTCACACACAGCAGCCCCCAAACGTCTCTAGCATTCATCTGCAGGTGCCCCTGTTCAGGCACTTTGATCCAGTCCCAGGTGTCTGGCACCTCCTGGAAATCGGTTCTATTCCAGCATCTCAAGCAAAGTATGTAAAAAAACCTGAATTAACACAAGTGACTTTCAAAAACCTTAGTCAGCTCTCCAAAAGGCCAGGGACAAGCTATGATTTTGAAGAAATGGAAGAAGTGGCCTCAAAACCAAGATTCACATGATTTTATTCTTATTCCTAACTATTTTTTAGTTGGAATACAGGCTCTGTTAGATGTAGTAACTCTGCTGTAAATGACAAAACACATTCCTGAATGAATGCTTCCACAATCCCCGTTTCATTTTGTTTTCTTGAAGATCACTTGCCTGTTTCCCGTTCAGTTCCTTCTTAGCTGCTCCTCACTGCTTTCCCTGCATGTTTTTCCAATAAGCAGCCCTGCACGCAGACAGGACCAGCAGTTGTTACAAAGCAACAGACCTTACTAGCAATAACTACCAAACCATGTAATAGTTCTCGTATTTAAAACTTGTGTTTGTATTTCTTACAGAATAATGCATCATTTACACCACACTGCACCAAATGAGAAATGTCCACGAACAGCACTGACCCAGAGGAAATTAATTCTGACTACTTTTTTAAATTTATAGAATATTTTTATCCTTAATAGGTATTGCTATTTTGACAGCAGTAAACATAAAAGTGAAGGATGACTGACTTAATTTCTCATTCAACAGCTAAGCAAGCCAAAGAAAAATCAAGATGTTTTTTCAAAACAGAAGGGGGAAAAAATAAATTAAAAAAAAAAAAAAAATCAAGATTGCCCTGTGAAGGCCTTTGAACTACAGCTTTGTAATTACACTCTTCAGAGCCAAGGCTGGCACAAGACATTTTGTCATTCTGGCACCGCATCAAATTTTCTGCCAACTACCTCAAGTGTCAGTTGCTTGCACACAAAGTTTCATCACTGCAACAACTGAAAAAACCCAACCCTTCAAAGATGATGAAATAAGTTTTCAGGCAGCACAGAATACCACCACTGATCTGTGTCTTCTAAGAGACACACCTGACTCCTCATGTTTCCTTCCTGTAGCACTGCTTCCCTGGGACTGAGTCCAGGCTAATAAGTCTGGTGGAATTCTAATAAGTTTGTGCTGTGCTCAGTCCTGTGCCTCATCTTTGAGGCTGCTCTAGGCTGAAAAACTCTGCATTCAGAACTGCACACGCACACAAACTGCACACTACCAGAACTCCAGTGGATTTAAAAAAAAAAAAATTTTTTTTTTAAATCAGTGGTCCAACTCTATTGGAAGATTTTTTTCCTACACGCAGACATAAATAGTCCATTCTACTGGCTGGTTAAGCAATGCTTTACATCTGTAATGACTTGGATTTCTGTCATCATACAAACTCACATCCAAGAGACACTGTCAAATTCCAGTATTCTCAGCTATTTGTCATCACTTATCCCCCTCCTCAAGTCATCTCAGCTGTCAGCCCTGAAAAAAAGGTACCACAGCATTATGGTGGATTCACTCTGCAGTGATAGTAATTGTCAGAAAGTCTGGCAAACCACATGCAAATTCACAAGAACACCAAAGTTACTACAAACACTTCTGTTAACTTTCCTACCCCATCCCTACTTCTATGGGGCCATGTCATGCACACAGTTTGGCTGCAAGATCTTAAGCTCTCCCTGTACATCACATAAGATTCAAATAATGAATTTAAAAAAAAAAAAAAGGGATAATTTAGCCAAACACAAAATCTGAAAACAAACATTTCAAAGCAGCAGCTCATCAGTTAAGCAGGAATCTCTGCTGTGGTGTGCTCTTCATTCCCCTATGGCACTTGCTAGTCTCGTTGCAGAAGAGGCTCCCTTTGAGCTGTGAAGCATAAAGGAAATGGAAATTTCCACTGACAGGTTCCCCAGCTTTTGCATTTTTGCATAATATTGATAGTGCTGCACAACACAGATAAGTGACTGTTCTTTCATCTTACTGTAACAGGTCTGCCTCTTTCCAACACACCCAAGCAAGGTTCTATTCTGGCCTCACCATCTCCATGTTTCTTTCATGTTTACCTCGGGAAAACTTGAAAATGGTTGGCAAGTCTCTTTAGCCCAAATGGCTAAAAATACATATTAAATTTGCATATCTGTTAGATGCTAGTATATACTGATCCACATTGTCATTCCAACGAGGGATAGTGGACATCAGACAATATCCACAACGCATTAGAAAGAAGTCTAATTTTAATAAAGTACTAAAGGAAACAATCCTGTGTTGGACAACAGCAGTTGATGGCCTGGTACTTTCTAATATGTAGGATCATTTGAAAGCAAATGGTTTCAAATGGGTCCTAGGAAGTTTGTGCGAGTGCTGTGTTTAAAGAAAGACTTCTTCCTAAATTTAAGACTATTAAATTCTTTCAAGTACTGTAACAGCCTTTTCTTCTCACACAGCTTCTAAAAGCAAAGTTTGAGACTTTTCACAAGGGAAATACCCATTATAAAGTCATACTTTTTTTTTTTACAGCATGTATATTAATGGATTTATACATAAGCAGGAGCAACTTCCTCCTAAAGCATTCAGGAGTGTGAAAGTCTTGTTGAGAAAGCAACTCCTGTGATAACTGTCATATACAGAGGCTGCAAAATTATCAAAATAACCATCAAAACACAGGAAAGTACTAAAAATTGAAAGAGGCAAAAAATGTATGAGTATACATCTAATTTGTAAAGAATAAAATGCCAAAATAAGCCAAAAAAACCATTCAGCCACAACTCTACATTCTTAAATTTCCTACTAACTTTGCCAAAGTTATCTCCCATAGGTGTTTTATCAGCAGACTTCGATCTCCCACTCTGTACATGCAACAGCAGACTACAGCTATCTGAATAATGAAGATACTCCCACACTCCTCTCGGAGTAACAGTCCTATCAGACTAATGATTGTAAAAATCAGTAAGCAATACCAGGAAGAAGGATGGTCTCATCAGTTAATGGAAGGCAGAAGCTTCCAGTTCTCTTCTCGCTTCTGTTAGAGATCTTTGGTATAACGATGGAAGAAGCATTTCATCTTCAGTACATAACTGAAAGAATGAGACTTGCGAGATCATGACAATTTACTTCTACCTCTGTTGATCTGGCAATATGAACTACAGCAAAAGCATTTGCAGTGTATTCCCTTTACCCTTCAGGTTGAACTCTGACCATCTCATGCTGTTCCATGCTGTTTAGGTAGGGGGTTCAGAGTGTGACCATTGCCCTAAAAATCAGAATACTTAACTTAAAAACAAACAAACAAACAAACCCCAAAACAAAAAAAAAACACCACCAAACAAAAACCACACCACAACTGGTTGGATTTTTAAGCCCTCTTTTCTCTAAAGATCTCTAACAGAGTGCTATGCAGAGACAAGTAACACTGCAATCACAGCAGCAATTCTTGTCACTCAAATACCATAAGAAGTCAGGGTAGCTGAAAGGACCTACCAGTTACACACTGATATCTACTGCATTATTTAGGGGGAAAGGCAGAGAGCTGCATTTAGGCTTTCATACTTACCTATGTTCAACGTACTGTTGAAGTGTTCCGGTAGGCAGTAAAAGTGTGCCACAGGGCTCAACAACAGAACAAAAGGTACAGACATACAGAACCAAGGGTATGAGAAGTCATTAAACTGACTGTTCCAGAGATACAACTTCAGCTCAGTCATGGACACCATGCATACCACTCTGTGGTCTCCTGATAAAAAGTCTTGGTCAAACTTACTTTGAACATAAGCTAGGTCTAGTATTCACTGTAAAACTACTCACATCACACCAGTGAAACCATCGTGTACTTTATGTGACACTGATGCACTTATACACACTTGTTATCATGCTCTTGTACATCCTACTAGCATGTACAGAACTGTGTGGTATAAAAAGATGGTCTTCAATTGCTGTTATCAGCTGTCAGGCTGTTCTGATGCTCATTAAACGACCAAGCTGGCAACAGCAACAGAGACTACCTTCTCTCTGCAGCTGCTGCTTTTCAGCTTGCCATGAAGATAAGTGGTGACAATACTGGCAGAATGGAGACAAAATGAGCAAAGGCAAGACAACCCAGTAATATTCTAGTGGTTCCACTGGTTTTGTTTTGCAAGCCACCTGGATCTTGCCCACCTACAGTTACCAGTCACAGTTCTCAGTTCATCTAATCTATCTACCAAGCACTCTTAGGAAAAGTTCCTCAATAGATAATGTATCCTCAGGGTACAAAGGATCATCTAATTCCACATTCCAGTCTCATTTTTAGACAAGTCATTTAGGCTTATAAACAGTTAGCACAAGCGTGCAAATTGCAACATTAATAAATTACATTAAAAACAAATTAAAAAAAAAAAATCACACAGAAGCCTAAAAACCTCTGCGACTGGTCTCCAACAGTACTTACAAAATTACTGTTATAAAATAAAACAGCACATAGGCATCTATGTATCTGTACTGTCCAAAGAAGTTGATATAAATATTGTCCTTGAAGCTGAAAGATCTTTTGCTAGAGTGACTTAACATGTTGATTTTGTGACCTGTGTTTATGCAACCCAATCTGAAAGTTTAACTCATAATACAGCATGGAAATAGAGACTTGTACAAAAGGAATGTGCACTGCCAGCAGTTCTCTTCCTAGAACTCCTCGTATTTGAGAACACATTAAGCATTGCTAGTCAATGTTTAATAGTTACGTGTGTAAGCAATTCAAAACACCTGATTTTCACAGAAAACACATAATTTTTTACACTACTACCCGATGATTGTATTAATCTGTGTAAGAAAATATATGTAGCATGGCTGTCCTAATATAAAAAAAACCAGCTTGAGAGAACAACAGGCTACTGTAAATACAGCATCTGTCAAAGTTAAATAACTACAGGCTGCATTTGTATCCACTTCATCCACAAACAGTAATTGCTGGCATTAGCAGGATGTTTTTCCTTCCAAAGAGAATCTAGCAGAAACAATTTTATTTCTATTTAATGTAGTTTAATCTTGCTACATTTCAAAGCTCATTCTGCTGTTAGTATTCAAAACAAATGTAAGTAAAATGTATACTTTACTCAGCATAAAGAATACTCATACAGAATCTTAAACAATAGCAGAAAGTAAAGTTCAAAGACCAAACTTAAAAACAGATTTGCAGCTATTTTTAACAGAGTGAGGATTTGTATGAACTTACAGTAAGATTCCAGTTGATCTGCGGTATTCTTGTGTGAAGATTTAGACTGAACATAAGCAACAGAACTCCAGTAACCACCAATGCACTACAGCTCACAAACTCGAAGAAATAAAGGCCTTCGCAAGGGGAGCATTCCATGATGGTCTCTATGCAGATGAATGCAATCAGTGCCAAAACCTAGGAAGAAAAACAAGTGGAAAAAATATAAATAGATTTCCACATTTTCAAAGTAGCCACAAGTATTCCTGAAATTTCCATTGGGAACATGATCAGTTTACACTCAGGAATGTGTGATTTTCGTTTATAATAGGGCACTGTCTAAAGAGCAAAAACAAAAGCAAATTAATGCAAGACTTTCTGGATATCTCCTGTTCAACAAAGTATACTTTAGCAAAATTACACTGAGTCTAACATCAAAATCACTGAGACACCCAGAAAGGCATGAAACCCCTTCAGGCCATTGGCTTAATATGCAAACAGCACCTCAGACACTTTATTTCATTTTTCACTCATGATATGCTATTCCAAAACTTGAAGATGGAATGCATTTGTCTACTGGGCCAACCTCAAGCTCAATTACGTAGTATTAATATAGTGTGATTGCGAAAGACATTTCAATAAAGCTATTATTTAAAATTCACTACCAACAAGATCTAAATCAATTCAAAGTAGAATAGATTCAGAATCTCTACCAGTCTCCAAAAATGCCTGCCTTTTTCATGTTTTTTATCATCAATATGCTATATTTCATATAAAAACCTATTTTATCATTCCCTTGTAAGACAATAAAATGAGCAGCTAATAGATGAAGGAAAAACTCTTGGTGCTGCAAACACATACATCTAACTGGGATAATGGTTAGTCACACTAAATTCAGAAGATATCTTGGTAGAGTTAACACAAATGGAGACTTTTGCAAGATGAGAATTTAATTTACTATTTAGGATAAAATGGTGAAACTCACTATACTTCAAAAAAATCTGCCCAATGGACAAAACTAAAATATATAAAAACCATACACCAATATTAGCTACCACTGATAGCTACCAATTAGATACCATTAGATACCACTGATTAGCTACCACAGAGTATACAACTAACATATGTAAGTCTATGTTTCAAACTGATTCCTCTTTAGATATAACTGGTAAAAGACAAACAGTTGCATGGACAGTTTTGTTTTGTTGTTTGGGTTTTTTTTAATTTTCCATGGCAAGCAAGGAAGGCCTTAAGAGTGTTTTGCTTTGGTTTTCAAGACAACAACCCCCTGCCCACCCACTTACATTTTTCAGAAAGAATTCACTTTTTTGCTCTGCCGCAAAATTCTAACAAGATCGTAGTGAGTCACTTCAATTTGAGGATGAAGAACTCAGGTCGATAGCCTCCTCAGATCTAAATAGCCCATAATTTGAAGGTTTTGCACAAACAAAACATAAGTTTAAAAGATTGACAGAAGCCACAATACAAATAAATTTCTGCTAAATCCTTCTTTGCCAATTTCAATAATGTTTTGCAGATACACTTTCTTCCAGCACTTTTTATGCTTCATCCATTAATTTGTCTTTGCCTCTTACAACAAAGCTAGCAAAATGAAGAAGGAGGATTGTGAAAGAAGTTACCATTTTTGTCACTAACATCAGCAGTAATTCTAAGTAAAGGACAATACCCTGCATGCTTCGTTTGCCACATACTTCAGAATACAGTAGCTAATTTAAGTTTAAAAATAGATTAAAACAATGCAAAACAGTTTTAATCAAAAAACTCACACTTGGGTAGAAAGCCTATCACAGTTCACTTAACATGCTCTCTTTAAGAGAGCACATGCCATACTAATTTTTGCCAGCTAATAGAGCAGGCCAATTCACATCAAAAATTCTGAATGGAAACCCAGTGACTAAACACTTAACTTCAGATTTTATCTCTGACATTGAACAGCTTTGGGGAAAAAAAAAAAAAAAAAAAAAGAAGGAATATGCAGTGAAATGGAACATTCAGAAAACCAGAATCAAGTCAAACTATGATTTCAACAATGACACACACACACAAAAAGATACTGTCCAGAACACAGCTTCATTTTACAGTGTTCGCATGTAATGAAGTCCACCTTCTCTGTGAACACAAGCCCCATAACTGAAGATGACACTGAATACAATTTTTAAAAAAAAGTAAAGCTCTAAAAAAAAAAATCTTAGCCGTTTCAAGCAGGATCAGTATCAAGTACTAACACTAAATGTTAGCTGACAAAACTTTAATTTTTAGATGTTCCAATATAATAAAGTCTCCATTGTTCTTGCCACTATTTTTGATATGACACTTCTAAAATTTTTATTCTTTTAAAAGAAATGATTCTGCAATATTCTCTACAAATACTGTAGTACAAGCCCAAACAGTATTAGGCTCATTTTCTAAAAATATAAACAGCTCTGAATTGTGCCACCAACATTAGGCTGAAGGAGCCAAAAACTGGCACACCAATCGCTACGCTGGGCAACTGCTACCTGGCATACGGAGTCTCTGTTGTTTTGCTGATAAAAATCTTACACTGACTCTTCTCCATAACAGATAGCATTGCTTCTTCAAGGCTAACGTACCCATCTTAGCAGTCAAAGCTCAAAAAAGATGAAAGAGTTTCTTGCACACAGCATTACAAATAAATTATGTAGTGAAGAGGCACTTGGAGCAATGAACTCTAATCATCACACGTTACTTATATACTCCCAAGCTCAGAATTAATAATTAATAAACTTCAGAGCAATTCTACCTTAAGACTTCATTTTATCCCTTAAGAAGTTATAAATACATTTACCTGTGACACACCCTTATAAGAGAAAAAAAAGTTAGTTTTGTACACTTAGGTTTGACTTAACCCAAACCATTTCAAATGCAAGTAAAGAAGTACCATCAGTTTAAGTAACATGTAGCAGCATTAGTGTAGTGGTCTGGGTTGTGGCAGCCTAAACCTATTGATGTGTTTATCAGAAAGGTTGGGAGAAAACCTCAGTTGCTTCAGTTTATAACGGAGATTCTGGCCACAAAGCGGAGGCTGTGTTTTGGAAACATGTACAATAACTGACTATTAACGCCAGTATTATCATCAGAGTGGACTGGGACACCTGAACAGTTCTTGGTTGGGGGGACAGGAAAGGAGAACATTCCCATGCATACAATTTATTTGTAACACTGTTGTACTTCAAGTAAGATTCCAACTAAATGTGTTACTATTTTTCTTGCAATAAAAATATATTTCACCCTTCTCAAAGATTATCCATCCCGCCAGCGCTACAGATAATACCTTCCTGTTAACTGCCCATTATTTGTCTCATGATGAATGCTATGACAAAAAAAGAAATTCGAATTAATCACCACATCAGAAAAAGCTATCCTCCCACAGAAACTTCCCTTTTCGTAAGCACAATAAAAACGTCAGTCTTTAATACAAAATATTTTCTCTTTGAAACATCAGGGTAATCTTGTCCTCCAACACATTTATAAACTTGCCAGAAGCATCCTTCCAATTAACTCCAAGTAATGTGAATCTTCTATAAAAACACACTAGTGCTGCTTTCACTGGCCATTCCACTCAGAGATGAATCTAATTTTGTTTCTAATAAAAAAGCGAACTACTCTGAACACATGAAATGAAAGTGAAATACATTATAGAACCAAACCCATGACTTACTCAGACAGCTACATTACTTAAGTGTTGTGTAAATGCTGCAACATGAGCCAAAGCAGCTTGCCAAAGGCCATGGTTCATCCAGTGATCAAGTTCATTAAAAAAAAAAAAAACAAAACCAACACGTTAACATTGTAAGAAAAATGCTTCATTTTCTCTACATTTTTAAATTTATGAAATAAATAATTTATGAGACAGGCTATATAAATTAGGTAGTGAATTAATACAATTTTGCCACCCAGAACACCACTTGATTAACATAGCCATAAAGTAGACTGATGTGATCATAAGCGTGCCCCCGGAGTGTCCCACTGCAAACTGCAGACAGACCAAAAGTCAGTCTTGGTCTCAGCTACCCCAGCTTATTTTCTGAGGGACTTCAGTGCAGGTTTAGCACTAACCATTTTCTCCTGTTCTCTCACAGAGCTCAGTAACTATAACGAAAACGTCTTCTTTCTAACCTATTTTTTATCTCCATTGCCTGTCTACCACCCATCACTGCCTACTGAATTAGCTAATCTACATGCAGCTCACAGCTTACCAAGACTCAAAGACCTAAAAAGTCACTTCTCCAGAGCTTCCTACGCTCTACTCTCTGCCACACCACAGATCCAAGATAAAATTGGTGCCTTGTCTTACCACGTTGGCTATACACACTCTCCTGGGAAGAGGGAGGAAGGACAAAGACCCTCCAGCCCTCCTGGGAAGCCTCCATGCACCATCCGGACACCATTTGAGGGCGTGCTGCCCCAGGTGACTGAAGCGCAAAGCTGCAGCAGAGAAAAACCCTCACTCCCCAGCTGCTAAAGCTTTGCTCTTGCTTTGTAAGACAAGTCACCAACGCTACCTCAGAAAACCAGGAGACAGGATATATCTAGGCCTGCGTCTGCCTCCCATAACTGCAGTTACAGGACTAGCTAAAAAAAAAACCAAACAACAAAAAAAAAACCCCACACCACCACACCAGCATCGTATCAGAGCACAGGTCTCAGTCAACAAAATGCTCGCTGCCATTTGTCCAACGCAGGAGGTGACCCTCGCTTTCGAGGCATACCTCTCATAGTTTTGACAAGTTTTTCCACAAGCAGAAGTTTCAAGGTTGGTTTACTGAGGAAAAATGAGAAGTTGAACATGGTAGAGAGCTCCTCTTACATAAATGACTGCTCTCTCCCACAAATGACCCAGCTACAGCTTTCTCGGGCAGAGTCAACAGAGAGAGTTTCCTCTGATGGATGAAACAAACCTTTTCATCTGTTTTTCTCTGCACTAAGTACTTTGGAGAGCTTTCTATTCCACCCTAATCCCCCCAATGCCCTAAGATTTGTATAACTCTCTTCTATTACTATCTTTCTCTTTTTTAACAGTTGCCTTTGGTTTCCCTTCTACTTCCGCTCTTCTTGAAGTAAGTACAGTGGATATTGCGTTGATATACAACTTTGTTGTGATGGAAACATCTGCTTCTTCTACTGGATGCTCAGGTCCACGCAGAGGCATCCTAGGCTACCTGCAATACCACCTTTTTCTTGAACGAAGGAGATGCAAGAGTCTGGTCAACAAAGCAGGATCAACAAGAATGAGCTTCAGGGTAAGCTGAGAAAAGGTCTGGGTCCGCCCAGACTTGCAGTCCAATGTGTACAATACAGCTGTAACTCTGTGACAGAGCAAACCTCCCCCCGCCCTTCATCCCTCATCTCCCACCACCACATAATGCAAAGGCAAAAGAAAAAAAATCTCCAAGTAGAGGATTAAGTATGAGACGTATTTCCCAATAATGATTTTTTGTGCTTTTTGTCTTGAATATACTGGCAAACTGTTATCCAGTTTTATTGTTTGGGACGTTTAGGACTGCTAAGATAACTCAGGTACAGTGTGAGGCTATTGCGCTTCTATTAAACAGCACTGAACCCCCACATAACGGCTCCATTCAGAGTGAAGCAGCCCCTCACTGGAATGGGATGAAGCGACCACAATTTAGGGCCATTTAATTCCTGAAAGAGAGCCTCTATACTGGGATCTAATGTCCTTTAATTTAGCCACATTAGCCTCCTACCATTATTGTATTCATCTCAACTTTCCTGCAAATTCCCCTGGAGAAGGGCCCTTAATGAAGAAATCATCTGCCTTAGGGCTATGTAAATGGCTTATGTTTACATCACTTTCTTGGCAACACAGGCACCTCAGACATAAAACACTGTATTTCCCCAAAATGGAGAAAATGTGCTATGACAGGCACCAATGCTGAAAGACAGCTTTTAGGAGGTTGCTAATGGTGTATTTTTCCTGTCAGAACATGTTGTGTTTTATTTTTGAAGAAAATAATCAAACAACTTTGCACTAAAAATAAAAAAGACAGTTCTGCAATGAAAACAAAGTAAAAAATGAGTTTTCCTGTTTATCTAAAACGTTACCACAGAAAGCCTTATTGTGTGGTTAAATGACATAATTACGCATGATTTCCAAAAAACCACAAAATGGTCAGCATTTTTTCTGCCTGAAAAATACCCACAGAATTTTAGTAAGAATGTCACACTACCAACACATTTTTACATCCAGACTGTTTAAGTTAATGGTACAGCAGAATACATATGCACAAAATAGAGAAGAAATAAATTGCTTTTACACCACTTAAAGTATCTGAAGACATTAAACTTTCTTGAATTAAAATCTAGATTTATTGTTCTCATTTACTTGGCCCAGCAGTCCCAACTTAATGTATGAAACCAAGTGGGTCTCATTCCTTGCAAAGCACATGCATTTCCCACATCTAAAACAGCTGGCACAGATACGAATATTTGGGATCATATGGCTTAAACACAGTCCTGCTTCTCCAGCAGGAAACCATCTTCTACCCTAAGCAGAAGAATGACTGATTTCCCGCCTGTTCCTAGTCTGCATCCTTAAGACTAAAAGAAATGTGTTATTAACTCTGGTAATTGGACTGCAAGGAGCCTTAAATCACAAGTGAGTATTAAACCTTTCTTACGAGATAGAAAATTTAGGAAAATGACACTTACCAGAGCGGGAAGCTTAAGAAGCACCAGTGATTCAGCGCCCTGGATAAACTAAATTGTGCTCTACTGGCACAAAATACAACACTGAACAAATCCACAGAAACTCAACCAGACCTCTGAATTCAACTCTGATTTGGGTTTGGTGGTAACAGTAGAAATAACAGCAGAATATTTAAATTTCAGATCTTCATTGCACCTCTAGGGTTTTACACGTAGCTGCAATCCTTAAGTTTTCATTATTTCTTTAGTTCACTTTTGGATATAACATGGCAAGACTTCAGTGCATTAAATATTGTGGAATCTTTATTAAATCAGCTGATCTTTTGCCACCTCCAGCAGTTTTCTATAATCCTTGAAAGATTCAGCTACTGCTGACTTCCCTTTCTCAACTTAGGCAAAAGACCAATTCTAAATACAGAACATATTTCTGAGGCCAGAAACATTTTGATGGCATATTATGAGAAAGGGTCATATTTAAGAATGAGGGTAATCAACACTCAAAGTTAACAACAGAATGCTAGTTGTTTTGAAACACTAAGTACATCAAAACTAACACTAAAAAAAAAATTAACTGGACTGAACTAAGGTGAACAGAAGAGATTCTCAACTGGCTAAAATAGAAATGCATCAATTTCAAAAGTGAACTTCATCATAGAGTCTAGAACGAAAAAAGCTGCAGACATGAAGTAGTGACTTATTTCCTGCTAACTATGCATTAGTACAGTGTTTTGCTTATTGCTTGGACACACCTATACAACAAATATCTCCTAGATAAATGCAAAACCAATTCCAGTTCAAACATCATTAAACAAAAAGTATTTTACAGTATGGAAATATTTTGGTTTGGGTTTTTTTAAAAGAAAAAATAAACATAGTTCTTCCTGTTACTGCTAAATAATTTAACTTTTTTTTTCACGTTACATTTATATTGTCCTCAAAGTAAATCCATTTTAGCATTTGAAGTAATAATTGAACATGCAGACAGTTGTGAAGCCCTGGTTTGCACAACTTCTGTGCGGCTCATTCTGGAGGTGTTAGTGACCAGACCTATGCCGCACTGCTCCACACAAGGTGGTTTCGGGCTGCAGCATCAGACATGGCCATGGCCACCACCTCCTCCCCCTTCTCCTATAAGAGCAGGGTCACTGCCCAGGTGGCCCCCCACAACAGTGCCTTCTGGCTGCACGCCACTGGGACTGGAAGAGTCACCCCACAACCCCCACTCTCGGCCCCATCTCCATCGGTATCTTGCCCACTGTTCTTTTGGCACCTGTAAAAAGTTGCTTATCCCCACTTCGCATGACTTCACAGACCTGACTGCGAGTTTGACTGATTTACTCGCACCCAACCAAAAACACAACCATCTTCCTAACAAAAAAAAAAAAAACCCAAACCTGCAAACAAGCAAACAAAAAATCACTCTGATTTAGGTATATTTCAGGTTTAACCCACCAAGCAGATGACCAAAAGAATCACTGAACAGAATCTGAAGCCAAGGCGCATTGCAAGGAGGTACTTGTTCTAGGCACATTACATTTCCTTACAGAAACCTGATGAGATTCAAACATACCCTCCAGATTAGATGAAAAAGGAATGTAACATGCCACCTGTCCCATAAACAAAAGCCCATCAATAGTTTTGTAGCAACCCCATCCTATAGGTAACGTTCATTTGAAGATCATACAGAGAGCTGCGCTTTAAACACAAGCAAACAAAACATGCAAAACATAACCAGTTTCTCCCATCGGTCTCTTTCCACAGGAACCTGTGCCTCCAGTCCCCAGAAACTACAATTCATGTGTATCATAATTCAAAATTTTTTCATAAGCAACAGGTCCTGCAAGACAATAATGAACAAAATCCCAAAATAGAGTTATACATTTCTAACTCTCCCATTTATATGTTGTATAAATCACTTAATTCCTATGCAACCCAGTGAAATGAACAACTCATAAATGGAAAGGCTTATTCTGTATCTATAGTACACTGAATTGTGCCAATAGCTCCAGTGAGTGGACATAAAACAGTAAATTATAGGAGGTAGGGTTCCCCCCCCCCCTTTTCACCACATCCTGATATTTGAGGCTTAATTTTCTCGTTCATTGTCTCATACTCATTTTGACAGACACCTGCAAGCATAGCTTTTTATACCCATCTCTCTCTCTAATTCCCAAACATCACAAGCTAGTCTCTCTAACGATACTGCCTGGTGCAAGACATGGCAGGTTCCTCAGAGGCAGCTGCAACTCACAAAGGTCAGACAGTAAAATTCTCTCAATGGCCACCTCAACAAGCCTCAGCATACCCATCTCTAGGCCAGAGGAGCAGAGAGGGACACACCACAAAGCAAAGGGAACTCTTGCAGACTAACCACTGCAATACGTCCACATCAGACTTCAGAATAGCGCTCCAGAGTGCTGGTAAAAACCATAATTAAATCACGCACATAACAGAAAAGTGGAAATTCTTAAGCAGTAAAACTACTCAACTAAGTTTCTTCAAGTCCAATTTTATCACAGTTTGACTAGCATTTGCGTATCATGTTCTTAGACAAGCTAGGTAAAAACAGGTCAGAAAAATATCATACATTTCTTCAGTGCTGCACTAAATTTTGTATATATTGATTCCTCTGCATCTTTTTCAGCCACTGCCAGCTGCATGTAGTGGGGGCAGAAGGGTGGGAGAGGGAAGAATAAAATATTTTTCCATTAATCCTATTTGCTGCTAGTCCTCCTCATGCAGGCTTTACTACAATAGTAACACACAGTAAAAACTGACTACAGGAAACAAAATGGGGGGGGGGGGGAATCTTGCTTAACAGCTCAGTTCAAGCAAGTTTTGTAACCCTCACTTTCAGTCACCAAGGCAGGGGAAGACACAACTTAGCTTCCTTTAAAATCACTGGTAATTCTTGTTTGTCTTAAAGACTAATTCAATAGTTAGTGTCACTAAAAGTCACTAGTTTTGTATCAGCATTTATTAGTTTGTTAATAACAACTGTGCAGGATGCTCAAGAGAGCATGCCCAGGAGAGGTACCTCTCAGCACATTGTCCAACTTACCATCCCCAATCTTCCAGCTAGGGTACAGTATCCTCTCCAGTCCATTTACTAGTATTTTCTATTAAGTCAAGCTGTAAGAACTCATAACTTACCATATCTTTGCTATTTAAACAAAACAGATAAATACAGTTACCCTATTTTTTTCTTCAGGCTGCACACACATGTTCTGTATGGTACATACACGCATTCTCTGATGGAACACAGCAAGTTACTGAGATTGTGTTTGTATGATTTTTAAACAAAGTAAAAAAAATTTGGCATTGCTTCACTTATGAGAATTCTCTACTCGGCTCTTAAAAAGAGAAAAATCAACACTTGTGACCTGGCTTTGTGTTCCCATTCACATTCAGAGGCCAACCTGTGTTGGAAACCTGGCTAGTCAAAACAATATTAAAACACAGTACTGTAAATCTGTAACAAATAGTAGGATAAATTAATTGGTTTTAAGAAGTAAAGGTGTACTCATAAAATTTGTCAAGTATTTGATCTGTGCAGCCTCTTGTTTAACTAGCCTGTTAGGCTATTTTAAAAAGTGAAAGTTCTATTTTAAGACTATCAGAATCAGTCTGTATCCTTTAATACCTCATTTAATCCAAATTATGAGTAAACATCAAACATCCCACAAATACTAAAACAAAAAAGGAATTTTAATGAGAAAACAATCAAGAACTTAAAGTAGTCCTAAGGAATCCATTAAAGTTTTTTGGGTTTGTTTTTGTTTAAAGGAAATGGTGCAAAATGTCCTTGCAATCCCAACGTTCCCAAGATTGCAATCTGAAGGCCCCCTTAGATGCCATGCCTTAAAAGGCAAAAAGAGTCTAGACATACTGGTAAAACAGAACATTAAAAAAATAGATGTAGGCCAGAACATTAAAGAGCGCTGCCAGCTGTACTGGGGAATGCATGAAACCTTCAAGCCCGTCTTGCTGTTTAGACTGTCTTAGAAGCGTTACACAGTAGTATCTCATCCAAAATAGAAAAGAGCCCACAAACTTTCATTGCATCACTGCAAATCCACCTACTCCCGATTTTATAACTCAAGAACAGATCTGCCTAAAGACTGCAAACAAAACTGGCATGCTGCAAACTGAGGACTATAAAATGTTGTTAACAACACAAAAGCCCTAAGACTCTGGCAACAATGCCTTCACCTTCTCGGTCAGGATTCTTACTGTACTGCCACCTTGAACTAAACATACTGAACATCCCAAAGACTTAGGAGACTATCCTATAATTCTGGAAGGGCACTTTTTCCAAAATACTTTAAAAATGTTACTAAGTGATAATGTCATATGAAATTACGAGATCCCAATGTTTAATAAAAGGTTTCATCTACATTAGATAAAAAGTTTCTAAGCATTAAATGCAACAATTAGTTTCTTTTAGAAGAGTATATGATCACACAACTAATTAATTTATTCACAACATTCAAGTGGCAATATCAGTTCCTAGCACGAAAAGAATTTCATAAGACAAAAGTTACTGAAGGTTATTAAAGACCCGTAGAACGTATTTCATAATATTCACAATTGTGCTTGTTGCTTTCTTGCATGAACATTTCAGTTTAAAATGTACAAAAGTACAGAAAATTACTAATACGGAAATGCTTGTAGTTGATTCATAAAATAATTTTGCAAAAAATTGCCAGAACTGTTATGAGTTGTGCTGTATCACTGGCAGATTTATAGCATTTGAAAATAACAATGTTTAGCTTAAGTGAAAGTTACAGCAGAAGCATCACCGTATGCGACTCCAGATCTAAGCACAGGACGTATTTCTACATACCGGGCACATGGTTGCTGTGCTTTTAAGCTATACTGTAATGAAGGAAACTATCATGACCAAGTTCAGCTCACTTGCAAGCTGAACACTTTGTGAACGTACATACAAGCTAAACAAAATTTAAAGAAGGGTCTTGAACAAGACATTATTCAAGCATCACCACCTGAATATCAAGGTACACATTAAAAAAAGTACAACTGCAGACAATGCTGAAGACACTTGTTTGGGTAAAAATGCATCATATTCTTCCACAAGCTAAGGTATTAAACACCAGAGCCTTAATTACAATTAATTAAATACAATAGTCAGAAATGTGATACTCAGAGTTACAGTTCCCAGTTTAATTTGCACACAGTGAGATTAAAACATTAAGTTACTCTGGTTACCTGAAACCACATTTCAGGCATCATGCCATTCCAGTAACATACTGCAGTGTGAGTACAGATTTCAGCCTGGACATCTACTAAATAAAACAACGCTTGAGACCTGTCACGGTAAAGACTGCATTACTTGATTCACGCTGTTGCATACTGTGTGGGCTTCTCAGTTTGGCTGAGTGCTACACCAGCTCTGAGACCTCTTTGCCCATAGTCAGTAATATTTTTGACCCATCTCTCCTCTACTCATGGTTGTACGTTCTTACACCTACTCTGCATCAGGTTGGTGTTATCCAGCTTTTGCTTTCCCCCTCCCATATTCTGAAGAGTTGATGGTACAAATTCCAGAGAAACCTAAACATAACTTCCATGTTTTGGAAGGAACTGACTACACAAATCATCTGAGAATTAGGTGACTTATTTTTTTAAAAATCAGAATGTTTGGGGTTTTTTTAATCCAGCTCTAATTTAGAACTAGCAACTACTACCACTACAGAGTAACAGCAGCTGACCCACTGTTAAGATATCTATTCATCATGCATCTAGTCCTCTTTGTATACAAAATTTCAGTACAAAATTATTTGTTGAGGTCTAGAAGCAAGGCAGGTATTTCTGATATGCAATTTTGAGCACAGGATGACGACTATCAAAAAGCGTGCAAGTTGATTTGACAAAATGGTGCATTAACTCGCACCAGAAATAATACATTCCTCCTATACTGGTTATGTTACAAGAAAAACACCACCTCTTAAATTTCTAGTCCTTCTCCTTGTCTTCTTATCTCAAGATGATAATTAAACCACTAGGGAGGCTCATCAACAAAAGACATTACCAGAAGGATTACAAGAAAAGAAGGTAGCTTTCCAAATAATAATACCATTAGAACTACATTTCTTACTGTAGCATCTACAGTTAGTATAGTGTATCTATTACTATTACACTGGTTCATAATGAGAGGAAAAAAATAGAGCATACTTATTACAGAGATTATAGACATTTCTTCTGAGAGCAGAATTCAAAACTATCCACCATCTTAGAGAGAAATTTATAACAGGAATTTGGAGTTTACTGACAGTAGGACACCAGCCCATGGCCAGATGGTAGTTAAGACACACCATGAAAGAGACCAAAACCCATTCACCTTTCTGTGGGAAGACAACCACAGTCTTTTCTTTAGTTGCACACAGAAATAATAAAAAGCAAAGCTAAACAGAGTTATCTCATCATTCTTCCCTCTATGGTAAATGTCAGTATAAAAATATCGCCACACGGCAATGCAGATCTACAACCTTTAAAGAGAAATCTTTCCAAATAGAAATCAAGAGTTTCAGAGACACTGAAGAGACATGGTTTACCTAAAGAGGATTTCTAAGCATATTTGTGTATTACAAATTTGACCCTTTTAATACAATATTATAACAGTCTTCTTCTAAGACCAAATGCCAAAGGTCACCAGTATCCACTGTCATACTTAGCATCTTCTGAACAAGCAGCTACAAATACCACTGAGAATCAAAGCTCAATATTCAACACACACAGTCACAAGGATTTCTTACATAAACACACATTTATTGTTTGGAAATTATAAGAGAATAAAAGATGGAAGATACAGTTAATCACAGAATGACTATAAATTACCAATGCAATCCTAGGACATGACAGGAGAGGCATCTCCAGCAGAGGCTTAAAAAGTGACATGTCATCATACACGCTGGTTGTGCCTACTGAGAAGTGATTACCTCAGTCAGACAGTGGTGCAAGGAAGGGCTGCCAGACGGTCCCGAGACCAGAGAGCCCCTCTTACGAGCAGAGTCCAAAACAATTTTGTCTTGCCTTGTGCAGCAAGATGAAGGCTGGCTGAGTGCAGACAGCTTTTTCAAAGTGCATGAAGAAGCAAGGAGTAGTTATGGAAAGTAGCAACGTTAACACAAGAACAAATGGCTATAAATTTGCTAGAATTAAGTTCAGACCAGAAACAAGGAAGGTTTCTATACCTCCAAAGTGCAGAACAAATGAACAAAAGCTAACTTTAAGGTGAAACTATCACTTGTGGGAAAAAACATCGGCACAGGGCTGCCTGTGACACCGAAGCTGCCTTAGAAGGCTCAAATGTCTCCTGCAGTGCTCTACTTGTCACCGAGACCACTGAATGCTTTACCCCAGGACCGATGACCTGACCACCACGGAATGACCTTACCATGCAGAGAACATCATCTACTGACCTCTATTAGGTACAGTCTAATTTTCTGTAGCTTAATTAACATCTCATTTACATAAAACCAAACTTTACAATAACTAATGTGAAAGAATTCTCAATTTATTCACATTGCATTCAGTGGCCAACTGGTAACTTCCATGATTTACAGAATGACAACTACCTGTAAAGCACCTGGCTTCCCACTCTAACAACCTATAAACGAAGCAGATGAGGAATCACACTGCTGTGCAGCTGCACAGGAATACCACACAGAGATCCAGAGAGAAAGGAGTGGGGAAGAGTCAGACATGCGGTAAGATGTGACACACCGGACTGGGGTGGGAGGTTGGGGACTCCATCTAATCCTCCCCTCCAGAAGTGATCAGAATGAGATGCTGAGCTGAAGGTACAAGAAGGCAGCGATAATTATATATCGGATTACTGAACACCTCGTAATAGTTTTCAAGCGGATTCTCATAGCTAGCAATTAGCTTACTCCTTGGAACAGAAATGTTATTACTATAATTTTTTAATATAATTAACAATGAGAATTCTCAATAGTCTTATCACCCACGTAGGCGTGTATTACAGGCTTTTTTAATTTTGTTTTCTTCATTGCAACAGATCCTGACAGCAAAGAATTTTACTGTAGTCCTGGCCTTAACCAATTTCTGGATCTGGAAATGCATAATGACAGTAAGCCACAAAACAACTTTTTCCAACTTACAGCTACTCTCCACCAATGAAGATGGATCTTTTTATTCTGAAAATTGTGAACATATGAACTGCTATTCCCACCAGATTTCATTTAGCTCAAAATCTTGCCTCCACTGACGGGCAATAGCATATGCTATAGAGAACAAGACGAGAGCAAGCACGCAGTGATACTTCCCAGTACACTCATCAGCAACTTGTAGCTCGGAGACCTCCCAAGCAGAAGTATTATCTTCTTTTAAAGGAGTCTCTGATGGATTTTTGTAGCATTTGGAACAGACACATGAAGAAAAGAAAGTCTAGGGCTGTCCGAGCCACAGAGGCCATCACTAACCACCACAAATGCCGTCCTCTTTTAAGCTAGCACATGATAAGGGTTTTCTGACACGTGCTACTTGCATCAGAAGGTTGCTCTGTGATCTTACTGCTCCAGTTAAACCATTCCTAACTACTGCTGATGTCACAAGAACTGGCCAGGCACAATTTTTCACATCAATTGTCCCAACTGTTAAAGGTGATATATGTTACTTTAAATCAAGTGCCTGTGAAAACCTGGCAGGATCCTGGTGAGAACCAACGAGGCTCCCAACAGGATCCTGCCTGGTTTCCTCATAACTCACCTGGTGGCCTGATGAACAGCCCACCCGGAGCTACGGTTCCCAAAGAAACCAAGAAGCAGACAACACGCAGTCATGAGTCGCCAGGGGAATTTCAGTGGGAAATATATGTCTACGCCCAACTTTAATGACAGTAAGATCCTTAAAGGTGCAGAACTATAACAATCAAGGAAAAATAATAACACATTCAGAAAAGCTGAAGAGAAAAATAAAGTGAGGAAAATAAAGCAGGCAATCTCATCTGAAGTGAAACTATTTCCAGCAAAGAGGTGGTACCTGCTAACCAGCCCGTTTCTTTTGGATGACAGCAATGGGCCCCTCCTGCTTACTCACATAGTAAACACCTTTCTTCAGCAAGCACACTCAGAAAAAGGAGAGACTCTCCTTAGGAAATTCAAGGGAATGGGGAAGAAGTACTGAAATGAAACAAATCATTTGAGGATGTCCACAGGAAAGTTTTCCAGGGATATCTGTTTGATACAGATATCTGATACAGTTTCTGTTTGGTATTGATACCTGTTTGGTACAATAATCTCCATGGGAAGTATTAAAGCCCCCAAAAGCATGAGAAACATAAAACCATGCCAGAGAGTAATGAAAATAAACTCTAAAGAGCTTTTCTGCTCTGGTCTCCAAGGACAGCTATCTAATCTCTCACATCTGCTGTAAGGCAAGGTACTGCTCCATCTAAATGCTGGAAAGTCAGCTGAGACAACTTCCACCTAGATTTCAACTTCCCCAAAGGAAAAGCATTTCTTTGGTTAGTACACAAGTGTACTGGCTTCGCCCTGACTTCTGCTTTAAGTTCAAACCCGCATTAAAAAAAAAAAAGGCACAAAAACAAACATGAGAGCTCCACGCTACTCTAAGTCTTCCCCCCCATTCGTTTCCCTTCATGCCGTTTACTTCCCACCTGCCTGATGACACCCCATCAGGCGTCTCAGCCACCCCAGTAGCCCTGAACACTCCTTTCCTGATACGGTCCAACACTCACCATCTTCCTTCCTTCAAGCTCCTTCTTGAAAAGAGGCTTGCAGCTGCAGCCCCAGTTACAGCAGATGTTTCCTCACAGATCCAAATAAACACACATGCAACTATTTCAACGGAACAATAACATACAGGCAAAAGAGCTACTTTCCAAAAAGCTCACCTACCTAACAATAAAACTTTCAAAAAGAGGAAAATCGGTTCAATACTAAGCTGTTCCACATGGACCCTTTTTATTATTTCTTTGCTGTTCTTCATATTGATATTACTGACCATTAGCAGGCAGACGCATGTACTACATAACTGTTCAACTTAGCTGTGAATATTAATAAGAAGCCCTAAATAGTAAAATAGTTTTCTTAGTTTGCATACCCAATTTAAAATTAACAAAAAAACATAATTCTATTCAACCTTTTCTGGGAGTCAAGGGAAAGAAAGCCAAAATAAGACTCAGAAATAAGCTGCACAATACTACACATGAATCATTATCATAACCCATTATGTCAGTGCCCCTTTAAAGGACACTTTAGGGCATATTCTCTTGAAATGTTAGTAAGTATGAGTTAAAACTATTCTCCCCTCTAGCAGCACTTAAATTACTCCATATGCCTAAAATGTCATACTGCTTTCCCTCTTGTAACAACTCCTGTAACAATATTTTGAATCAATAAAGACAAATCTACAACAGAATAGAGCCCTACAATCACCTATTTTCAGTCACGTGGGGTTTTTTTTCCCCATTCCCTGTTCCTTCTGCTTTTGGCAATCAAGAATGGGCATTTGGAAGAAGAGCCATTTAAGCCACAATGTCCAACAGTTATCCTTCATACACAGCACTACAAACTAATTTGCAGAACGTCCTTCAACTGAAGATTAGAATGAACAACAATGTTTGTCTTGAGCTGATACTTTTGTCTGCCAATCGTATATGTAAGCCAAATCCTGATGCTAAATGAAGCACATGCATTGTAATCTTTCCTGTAGCATTCTTTTTACTAGAATATATTTAGAGACCTTTTATCTTAACCAATACTTATCTTTTTTTTTTTTTTTTTTTAGTTTTCTTGTGTGCAATAAAGGGAGTTCCTCCTCGTTTTTAAGAGCTAGAGTTCTATACTACGGTCTTTGATACATTTTAGTTCCTACAATATTTTTCTAAAGGTATTATTAAACATTATAATTAAAATAATTATACTTGGCAAATAAGCAAATTAAGTACAGTGGAATGTGTTCTCTTTTCTTTCTTTTCCAAAACTGCTCAGTTTTCCATCAGCTTGCAAAATTCAGTAGTCTGCTCTACCAGTCATTACCATGAAGTAGACAGAGCTTCTTTTGAGTACAACTGTGCAGAAACTAAATGTGTCAAGATGGTACATAGGCTTCCACCCTATACTAGCTAATTTAATTTCTTGTTAACATCTGACCCACTGGGTTCATACACTCCATTGGAACCATGCGCAATAGCTCAGATCACTCTTACTAAAAAGGCACAAAACATTACTCAGGTCCCCTGAAGATACTAATCTGCACGTATACATCTTCCTAACAATGTACTGGAAGTAGGAACGGCTTTGTTCAACAGACAAGAAAACTCCCCTATCTGTAACTCCAGCACAGTGTGGTTTCCCCCCCATCTTTCCTTACAAGACTTAAAAAATTAATATGTGTATTCCATGTATCTTTAGAACTTGTTCCAAGCAAATCAGAGTTTAATAATAAAGGATTCGCTTACTCATGATCAGTAATCACTCATTTTAATTACAAGCTTTTAACGTGACTTGCCACAGTTATTAGTGTACTGCAGAAAGGATCAGCAGTAAGAACAGAAACAAAAATCCCGAGGGCAGATTATTTCAGCGTACTAGGCAGCACCACCCCAGGATTTCTACCACACGGACAGTTTTTAACAGTTCAAAGACAGGTAGATGTTGCACAGTGATGACAGATTCTTTGGCTTCAGTCCTGAGAACACATAATGCAAATACAGCTATTCCCTGTTGTTAGACTACTCAGGTAACACACTCACTGCTACCACTTGCAGACCACAGATTCTATTCTACACTGAGGAAATAAGAAAACAAATCGTACTTCCAAATTCTGGATTTTACTGGGTATTCGTAAAAAATGATCACATATTCATCACCGCAGTCCTATATAAACTTGTGTCACTGTTGAACCTAGGATACTTTGAATGTATTTTACATGAAATCTGTACATGCAAGCTTTGTCTTGTACTAACCAGCAGTGGTTTTAAATGCTGAAGTTATATATATGAAATATTAAAATGTTTCTGCCATCACAGTCCTCAAAGAACTCACCCATTTTAAGGGAAAACAATCTGTAGCACCCTATAAGAAACTACTTAAAGTTTTATTTCAAGCTTACTGCCATTTTCATAAAATGCCTATTTTAAAATATCCTGAAAAAAACATGTGTTGATTTAAAAAATGTTAATATCTAAGTGACTTTGAAAGTGGCTCAAAGACAAACATCAGCATTATCAACAGAAAAACTGACAAAATGCTTAGGTGTTATTACACATTTAGCTGCTAGGGTGCTCTAAGACTTACACGGACTCCATCAAACTAAACAGTTTAGCTGTTCAAAATACATGAACAGATACAGCTTATGTTTTATTTCAGAACAGAAGAACGGCGGGGGGGGGTGGGGGGTGTCCAGGGTTTCTTTTCTTTTACTCTGTGCACTTAAGAGAACTTCAGCCTGTTAAAAGGCAAGCACCTAAGTGAATACTCTGCAGGCACCCAAGTCGACCCCCAGGGACAACCCACGCCTGCAGCTCCTACCTAGACACTTCAGGTAGTTCCGACCCATCATGTGGCTCTCACCGAGGGACACAGGACCCACACAGGGACACGCACGCCACGTCTCCCAGCCAGGAGCCCCACGGCTGCCCGCACACACCAGGCACCGGGGCAGGCAGCACATCTGCCCGACCAGACTGCCGGGGCAGTTTCACCTGGTCAGGACCGGTGCGTGCCTCCAGCCACAGCCACACCACTCTCCAACGCCTCTCTACAGTAAGCCCATCACAGTGAAAGAACATTTAATATTTAAATTGAAGTGTTTACTACTGAGAAGTTGCCTTTTCTTTTTCAACCTATACAAAACCTGTAGTGGTGGAGGTTTTTTTAATACCCCAGTGATCTAAGGGCACAGCCAGGCCCTGGCACGCACACTGAGGGAAAATCTTTTGCTACAATCAACCGGCATAGCTGAGCACCCCTACAAAACCTACCGTAATGGAGGCCTAACCCGGGCCGTTTCCCGCTGCAAGGGGAAGCCACACCACCTGACGGGAGCAAGCCCGGCCGCACCTCGAGCCACCCGAAACCCAGCAGCGTTTCCTCCAGCCGCCGGGGACGGCAGCGGGGCAGAACGGCGGGAGCCGCGAGGGCAGCTCGCGCCGCTCCCGGGCCGAGCCGAGCCTCCCCCTCCGCCCCGGGCTGACACAACCCCTCGCACCCAGCGGAGGCGGCCGTTCAAACAGCGCGCGCCCCAGCGCCGAGCTCGGCAGCGGCGGGTGACACGGCGCTCCCGGGCCGGCCGCGGCCGCCTGAAATGGAGGACGGTTGGGCCGCCGCCAGGCGCCGCGCCCGCAGGTACGCACCTCGCCGCCGGGCCGGCAGGGCGAGCGGCACGGCCCCGCCGCCGCGGGATGCCTTTCCCCGGCTTCCCGCCCGCACCGGTACGGGGGAAGGAGCCCGCCGGGGGCGGCGGGGGCTTTCCCGAGCGCGGGCGGCCCCGGGCCCGCTCCCCGCCGGCGGTACCTACCACCTCGGCCAGCTTGATCCTGCCGAAGGTGCCCCGCAGGTAGTCCAGGTCGCAGCGGAGGCCGCCCAGCCCGCGGCGCTGGCTGACGGGCTCCGTGGTGGGCTGGTAGGGACTGCTGGCCCCCGAGATCATGGAGGTGCTGGACGCTTCGCCGTCGAAGCCCTCCAGGTCATCGCCGTTCCTCATGGTGCCGGTGCCGCCGCGCTGCTGAGGGACTGGCCGCGGAGCTCCGGCCCGAGCCGAGCCACGCCGCGCCGCGCTCACCTAGCGGAGCGCCGGCTGCATGGCTCCCCCCGTCCCCCGTCAGGCGGAGCGGCGCGGGGAGAGCGAAGGCAGCATGGTGCTGCGCCCCGGCCGGGCTGCCGCTGCCTCAGCCCCGGCCCCGCGCGGGAGGAGGAGGAGGAGGAGAGCGGCGGCGCGCGGGCAGCCCTCAGCGCCGCACACCGCGCTCAGCGCCCCGCCGCTCGGGGGCGCCCTCGCCCCACAGAGGGAGGCGGGGAGCCGCCGCGCCCGGGGCCGCCGCGGCGCGCCCGGCCCGGGCTCCCACTGGGACGAGACCGCCGGGCCGCCCTCAGCCCCCTCGGCGGCGCGGCCAGCCCGCGGCTCGCTCCCCTCCCCCGGTCCCGGCAAGGCAGCTCAGCTCCGACCGGGGACGCTGCCGCGACCGCCGCTCCTCCCCCTGCGCTCAGCGGAAAGGGCGGAGAGAGCCCGCCCCGGAGGGCGCGCCGCGGCCGGGCGGTGCCTCCACCGGCCCGCGGCCCTCCGCCCGCTCCGCCCGCTCCGCCCCCGCGGCCGGCACCTGCCCCCGGCCGCGTCCCCGCCCCCGGGCCGGCCGGCCGGCCCGCCCGCCCGCCGCCGGCGGAGCCGCCCGGGCAGGGGAGGGGCAGGCACCTGCCCCCGGCCCGCCGGGGTGTTCCTCGCCCCGCGGCCGGCGCCGAGCCTCGCCGGGGGCGGGCGGATGCGGCCGCCGGGTCACCTTGCTCGGCAGGAGTCGGTTGGGGATTCCAGTCGTTGCCTCCTGGAGGTTTTGGCACTTCAGAAGGCGCTAGCGGTCTACCGCGTTACAGGCGTTTTGACTTTGGGTGTTTTAAAATGCATTGATGTTGATGCTAACGCTGAGAAAGTCAACGGTACTGACATTTTAAATTGTACTCGTAACTCCGAGTTAATCCTTCGAGATACATGAGGCAGTTCACACTGCTCAGAATTACCCTTTCAAGCTGTTACGACATGGTACCTGCAGTAGTTTGAGTATTGGAAACCTTCAGGGTATTCTTCCGCGAGTGTTAGAAACATTTTAAAGTGTAATTTTAAATAGTGAAGTTTTCCAAGTAAATGGTTAGTTTTGACAGGCTCTGAATCACTTTTTGGAGACACTTTTTCTCTTGCTGTGTCACCATAAATAAGGAGAAATTGCCACATAATCTGGCAAATACAGGTGTATCAAATGCAGCTGAAGAACTTTTAACATGGAGAGAGACAGACAGACTGCCATATACCACAGACCGAGCTGAAATTCAAGGTGTTCAGTGTTGCATCTTGTGATCTGCCATCTTTATTAGCCAGATCCCTACTCTTGTTCTTGTCATTGACAGTCTACACCATTTTCTCTTCTTTCACATTACTAGTGCTGGACTTTCACGTGTATTAATTCTTCTAGCATCTTCCTCTGGCCTCCAAGAGTCTTTCTTACCGCTACAGTTTTTCTGTTTTCCATGAAGACCGTGGATTATCAACTCTGTGATTTGCTTTCCAGTTATCTCTGTGCTTTGCTTAATCTCTCCCTTTCAGTTCTCTTGAAGCCCCTTTAATCCTTCTTCTTTTAGAGGGTTCTGCCCAGTACCATGTGATTTTTAATTTCAAGAGATTTTTCTTCTTTTCTTTGGCCTCTGTATAAATAGACACTAAGAAGTAGGGCCAAAGAGGCAGACTCAGAGAGCACACCAGGAACCCTGGATGGAGAAAGAGTTGGGTTTTTGTCTACCATTAACAGTCATTGCTTGGTTAAGTGGAGACATCGTTGACAGTATGCAGCCAATAGAAGTCTTTTCATAGCTCCTCTGGTATACCCTGGTGCTGGAAGAGGCTGATACTTTCAAGCAAGATGAAGAGTGAGGTGACATGCTTAAGAAAACAAAAACATTGCCCTTTGGTGAAGGGCAAATGGCAGGAAAAGAAAAAAAACGAAAAGAAAACATGAGCAAGGCAGGGAGAGGGATGGAAACTCTGTTGCTTGGGTCAGATGAAACTAGTCTAGTAATATGAAATCATAAATGTAAGGGGAAAATCCTGCATTGGCACAGGGTTGCCCATGATGGACTAATAGGTTTTTACAGTCTCTTATTTCAGTTCTTGTATAACTCCGGGGAAATCAGAAGTCTCACAAAGCTCCTTTTCTTGCAGGAAATATCATGGGTAGGTGGTTGGCACTTCTGAAAGCTTCTCCAGATTCTTTTTAACTTAAGGCTCCACAGCTGTTTCAGGAACACAGGTTGTCCACACTTACCCACAGACACATTTAACATTTGTTTTGAGGGACTGCTGTGGTGGTTCTAGAAAACTATCCTGACCAAATAAACATTTTTGAAACATCCAGTGAACATCATTTTGATGAATCTTTTGCAGTTCCAGCTGTTGAAGGAGAATCAAAAGGTGGTATTGCAGAAGGCAAATGAAGGACAAAGGGAGAGATGGTTGAGTGATTTAAGAAAAAGGCTAGGCGATAAGAGATCTTGATTCTGGTTTTTGGCGTAGCCACTGCCTCCTGCACAGCGTTCAGCAAACTTCTTAATAGCTTAGTTTTTCCTATGAAGTGGAGGATGCAAAGTTTAGATGTATTTAAAATCATTAGAGCATTTTGAGAATGCCATAGACACACCGAAAACCCTCTGTTCTTTAGTCAGCTAATTGCCTAGGCAGTGAAAGCACAGTGAGAGTTCTCTCTGCTCTATCTGAAGTGTTATTTGAACAATTGTGAGGCATGTTTTCAGCGAGCGTGTTGACAGTTACTGACCACGGTTTCACAGACGCTGCAGGCAGCTCCTAGGGCAGCAGGATATCGGCATCGCCGTCCGTAGCCGTGGTGCCCCTTTCGGCACCATGGTCGTACAGCCAGCGTCCCCCTTGCTATAAATGGCACAGTGCCAATACCAAGCCATACTGGGGGATTTTCTGGCGTCCTCCTGGACGGGTGGGTGGGCTGGACAGACTTGGCACGGGCTTGTGAGGTTGCTGCCAACATTTAACAAAGGAATCCTTTACATACATTCTTGCCTGATACGGCACCTTTTCAGCCTGCTCTGTAGCACTTGAAGGAAAAAAATGTCTACGTTTAATATGTAAATAAAAGTATTGATCCAGTAAAAAGGTCATTGCATTCATACAAGGCAGATCACATTGCTTTCAGGTAACTTTGTTTTTACAAGTTCATAAGCTTTTCAAGCACAGCCTGCCATTTCATTGTGTGGCTGCATACCAAGACTAGGAAAATGGGGAACCACGTCAAGGATCGGCACTCAAGACACCACTATAGTATCAAGCTATTCAGATCACGGAATTCATGAGAGAGGACTTCATATCCAGCTAAAATATGACTGAATAGTGAAAACAAGGAAGAAACGGCACACAGGGGAGGAAATCCAAGTATGCTATTCATAGACACTATAGTTAAATGACCAAAGATCTGTATTTTTACCGAACAGTTAAGCCAGCTTCGACAGAATTAAACACTCCCCACCAGAAAGAATCTCCAGGACAGTGGTGATAAATTAAAACCAACTGGTGATTTAGGTGTAAAAAGCAGTGGAAAGAGAATCTTAAATATTATCACTGATCAAACTCAACAAAACGACCCTCATCTCTCAACTTTCATCTCAGCTATTCATCCAGCCTTTAATAAACAGCCTTTAATAAACTTGAACTTCTTGTGGGTTCATTTCATTAACCACATTTAAGTTTTATTTTCAAGATTAAAGCGTGTGATTCTATTGCAACTGAATAGGCATATCAACTTAAAACTAGATTTGTAAAGCTGCATTTATGTAGTTTTAACACACTTAAAAGTATTTTAATGTTTATACATAAAATTTTGTATGATGCTGAATGGTGCTTATTACAAATGGTGCTTACATGTAGTTAAGAGTGCAAAAGGAATTAGAATCCTAACAGGAAAGTTACATCTGCACAAGTACCTGAAAGGAGCTGAGAGGTTCTTTAAGAAAATGCTCCGGTATTTCCACATGACCTACCAAAGGGAAGGAGCACTGGTATGCTGCCAAATTCCAAGAGAGCTGAGCAGTGATTAGAGTTTAACTCTGGCATCAGAGAGGAGGCTTTTTTCCCCTTGATTTCTCAATATAAAAAATGCTGAAGCTTTTTCTCAACTTTTCAGTTGAGGGAAAAAAACCCAAACCCCACCCCACCCTAAAAAGCTAATAACGAACTTGCGTTAGGAAAACATCTGGTAGTTTTAAGCGCCTTAGTTCAGTACATTGTCCATTTTCACAGCGTGGGTGTGTGGCATGCACACTTTGATTCTGTAGCCATGAGCAGCACGGAAAGCAGGCAAATAATTTTGCTGAGTCAGAGTTAGGAATTAATACACCAGGAATGAGCTGCAAGTTCTGACATGGACTTTAAGCAAAAGGAAAATTGGACAGAATGGTGGGGAGTCATGCAGTCAGTTATCTCTAACTGGCAGAGGATAACTGCTGCTGAACAGTACGACGATTCCTACTTCACCATGTCCAGTCACAGCTGAAGTAGCACTGCGCAGCCTCCCAGGGTAAGACCACTCAGCACAGGAACAATAATGAGAACTGAATTCCTCAGCTAGGAGTCAAAGCACAGTCATATCAACTGAGGAAAGTACCAAGAGAAGCAGAGAGGACAGAAAGAAACTAATTTGAAGGGCAACCTATAAAAGCTTCTTCCACTGAACATCCAGAAAAGTTTCACAGGCTGACAGCATAGTGCCCGCTTCTCAAATCTGATGGTTTGGTCAGGGTCTTTAGGCACGTACTGACACAGCACAGCGAGTGACTCTCTTGGCTTTTCGTCTGGTTAAAAAAGTGCAGGTCTAGTAACAGAAAGTGTTGATGAATCCTACTCCTATCCTGCAGTTATACTGTAACATTAGCCCATGCATACTTTCAACATCTTCACCTGTATTCCAGCCCTTATGCTTTGGAAAATAAACAGAGCGGCCCCGGAAGGCCCTACAGGCCTCATACACTTGCGTGACACATTCCTCCAATATGAGCACCATGGGGCAGCCATCAGGTCTCACAGCTGGGACCAGAAGGCAGCGGTGGCTGGAAGTCACCACAGGACCTGTCCCAAGGAGCTGTATGGGGTTGGCTTCACCTTTAAGGGGACAGGTAAAAGTGTCACTCCTGGAATTTCACCATCACTATCAGGAAACAGTGTTTCCCCTCCAAAAACAAACCAACCAAAAGAAAAAATCCCCCAGAAAACAAAACCACGAAAGGCAACACTGCCAATAAAATTAGTTAGACCCTTACTTCGCAGACTTACAAACGTGACTTTATATGCTATTAACAATGAGCCATTCACAGAGCAACTTTTTTTTTCACTCCAGGATCAGAGATTGACATCTCCTTCAGTATTGTTTACTGGTCCAGGCTTTTTTTTCCCCCTGCCTTCATCATTGATGAAGTAGTCACTGCCTCCTTTCACCTCCAAAAACTTTTAAGAACATCTGCAATCTGCAAGTGCCAGAGAGGGGTTACCTTGCAGCCACAGCTGGGCTGAAGGGCAGCAGACATTCTACATAGCAGGGAGGTGAAATTAATTTCCATAAAAAATAGAAGCAAAACCTCGTATTCTTAAGAAAAGTGTCAGTAGACCTTTAATGGTGCTGGGAACCAGCCAAGACTGTGGGTTATATTTCTTTTGAAAGAATCCTGTATAATGAAGCACACTGAAAAATATGCAGAGAGACTGACAGCAGTGTTTATTTTATTCATGGCACTACATTTATCAGGGAACAGAGGAAAAAAAAAAAAAAGCCCTGAACTGAGAAAAAAGGTAGTCTTCTTCCAATAATACCATAAAAACGCACAGGCCTAGAACAGAAGGTCAGAAAACACTAGTTCCCTCTGACTGCATAGGCATGGTCATGCTGCCCCTGCGATATCCAGTATTTTTATAGCAAGAGATGGACCGTGTAGGGTACAGCAGGCCTTTGGAGGGAAAGAGCAGATTTTTATTTTTTGAGGAGGTGGGAAGCTGAAGGGAAAGATGAAAAAATTGTAGAAACCATGTTTTATAAGCAAAGTTTTAAAGGTCCCTCAGCAGGCTTAAAAAAAAGATGAAGTACACTCACTACATTCTTTCTTTCCATGGACGAAATGGGCCAGTGAAAACAACTGACCTCAACTGTTTTAATACTGTGTTTGTTGTTACGTAACTAAACCCATCAGTCCCTGCACTTCTGGTGGGGAACTGCAAATGTTAAAAAAGTTCATTTTTTAATTATCCTTCTGAATTTGTTTTACTTACAGCTAAACTACAGTTTATTGCTAACATCAGCTAACATGACAACAGTTCAAAGAATATTCCTTTTTTTCAACAGCACTTAATTCTTCCATACAACAGAACTTTATATTCGGCTAATTTGGCTCATTCCCTTGCAGAGTATTTCTTTAGTTACATGGGCCTTCTACATACAAGGGAAAGTTTTGGCCTTTTTTTTTTTTCTTTCTTTCTTCTTTCTTTCTTTTTTTGAACAGGAAAAATAATTTCAAGTCTTCCATCACTGGCTATAAACTCAAGACAGGCATATGGCCCCAACTCTACAAAGCTATACACAGCGGAACTAATAAATCCCGATTCCTTGCAGACTTATGTCTTCTCTTCCTACCTTCCCCACCTCACCCCTCCCACTGAGCCCAATGACCCAGCACCCTCCCGAGGGTCCCTTTTCACACACAGCAGGCTTAGCTCCTATTTATGTCCTCGAACTACTGCTTGAGCAAAAGGAAGCAAGTGCTATGCCAGGTTCCATGTGTGCAGACTGACAGATTTTTGTTTGGCCTGTCTCGCCTATGAACTAGCCAAACTTACTTGGCAATCCCTACCTAAAGCGGAGGAAATCTTCGGATTTATCGTCTCTACCAAGCCACTAATTTTCATGCAACTGGTATTAAGTCAGCTATCTGCAAGATCTTTCTTGTTACTGAAGTTGGCCAAAAGATTTAACTTATTTTTGAGGAGGGGTTAGAATAGGACAGAGCACAAATACAAAAGCAGAGGAAACGATGCTAAAAATTTTTTAAATACGACAGCATTCTCTTAATAGTTGTGTTGTACTTCAGCTAAAAGGTGACTTGGAGAGATTGTGACAGGCTTTTGCTAAATTTGAAATATTTCAGATCCTGCCAATTTCACTGGCAATTTCTCAGCCCAGCAAAAGAGCATTGCAAGGTATCGGTCAAAACATCCTAACACAGCTAGTTAAACAGTTGCTAATTATAGTTGCCTACTGACAATCCAGTATTTTTCTGGGGCATGTGTGCTTTTCCCAGGAAAATAAACTGTGTGTAACAATTCAGGTTTGTAACATACACAAATCTCAGTATTAATTCAGTAACCCCAATCTCTTACATACATCAAAGGCTAATACACCACTTGCTCGTTTCAAAACCAGCCCATTAAACAGGAACTAACAATGATTACCAAAGGATATTGGTAGCTGACAGCTGTTGAGTATTTGTGAGTCGAGTCACACAGTGAGATTACAGCACAGATGATAAAAGTCTGTATCACTCTCCTTACTGATCTCCACACCTAAACTAGATAAATCCAGTTCTGGGTTTGGCTGGAAGTACCAAGAGCTCTCCCCCTAGCCTTTTGCCTTTGTTTTGGATTTAAGAGATTTTCTGTGCAGTCAGTGACTGATCTTCAATAAAATGGAATTTTTTCCTACTTCTCCCTCTCTGCCTATGGGCACAGTAACTTAAGTCTTTCAGACCATCTGAAAATTTTTAGCATCTTCACTTTCTAATAATCTCCAAAGCAGAGTCAGTATACCAAGTCCTTCATGGATAATCATTTGATTCCTCTGGAAGAGAGGTTTTAATTTGATAGTACTTAGTGATTTATTATCAAACAGTTTTTATTAACCAACCACAGCAAGTAACATCCATCTCTACCTTTATCCTACCATTTAAGACATACACGATCGATATGGTCACTTAAACTTGAGTGCAACATCCAAGTTTGCTCTGCAACCAACATGTGTGTTAAGTCTGTGTTCAGATACAGACTTCAATTACTGGGCCTCTGCCTAGGCATATATTACCCTCCCACCACGCATGCCCACCATTCCTATTTGCACTGTGACCATGTTGTGAATTCGCTGTACCTGGCTCAGGCTTTTGCCGCCTATCCCACACTAAAAACTTGGCGGGGCTCTTTCACAGAGGGAAATGGGCGACATAGGGCAAGACAAAAATGGCAGCCGGTCACTTGGGCCAATGCATGCAAGCCATAGGGTACTCTGTCCTCTAGTCCCTCAGACTGTAAGTCCAGTGAACAATAAGCAGAGTTGATCTGGTCCAAGCCTCAGTAACCATTTCCATCCATTATCTTTTCAGTGGTCTTATTCCTTCTGTTCTGTCAATTAACTCAATTCTAATGCTGTCATTTCATTCCCTCTCTAAAAGGCAAGTCCCTGGTTTTTTGAATGCTGTCAATTTGGTAAGCTGAGTGCCAGAGATTTACAATTGCATGTTTCCTTTTCTCAAGAACTTCCATATTTTACTGCACATTCTTGTGAATATTCATGCAAGACTATTCCTAGCACCTTTTAGTTGCAACCACCTTTCTGGCATATTTTGAAGGATTTTTTTTGTTTTTAAGCATTTGGCAAGAGATGACATTTTTACATGTGTCATTAAGCTACAGTGAGTGTTACATACAAACAAGTACCAACAGTTTCATTAGTGAATATTCATACTGAAAAATCAAACACTTTTCAAAGGCAGCTTGTGCAACCTAATTCAGCTTTCTTGTCCGCAGATACAACTGTTTTCTTTTAGTGCCAGACATTGCTATTTCAGCTTTTGTTCTGAAAGAAAGGAACCAGAGTGTCTTAATTAAGACAACTCAAAATTAGAAAGAAAAAAGCTTAACCCATATTAAGAAAATTCTTAGAACTGAATGAAACTGCTTTTGTTCGGGAAAAATTCAGCAATCCACTCTTTGAAAGATACTTAGCCTAAAAACAAACAAAAAAAAATCTGCCAAACAAAAATTATTAAGGGAACATCACAAGCAATGCATATAGCATCTTGCAATGGCACGTTAAGCAGCATTACCTACAGGCATTAATCCCAAGTCTGCCACCTTCTGGACTTGGACCATTTCATCTCCAGAAACCTTCAGCAAAACATAATTATAATTAATTGTCAGGGAGAGGGGAGTCAAGGATCCTTTTCTTGAGATAAAAAGTTACAACTAGCAATGTTGATTCTGCCACATAGAAAGTCTGCAAACAAAGGCAACAGAGAAAATTAATTGCTTCCCTTGTTTATGATGTTATCTTACAGACCTCTTGCATGTAACTATTAGCGTGGTTTCAATACAACCCCTCCAGTAACTCGAAGTCTGTGACTATGAATACCGGAACACAAACCAAAGTGATTACATAGATATTTCAGAGGGCAACAGTGCTACGTATCAACTTACACTGACAAGTCAAATCTTTTGCATCAGTCATTTCTAAACCATGTCAGCACCATGCTCTTAGGTGCATTACTGTATTTGGCAAAAGAAACGTCTAAGGTGCTAATACTACCAATCTTTTTTTTTTTGTAAGCCAGTTTAAAGCAGAATTAGGTGCCCTATACTTAAGATTTATGGAGACATGCATGATTTTGAAGCATTGTAACACCACATTTATACTACCACTTGCAAAGCACTTCACTTGAGAAAATTAACTTCCTTGAGCTTTTTTTTAAGCATTTGCATTTCAAGAGGCATTGATTTACATGTGCAAGTCAGAGCTTGCTTCATTTCACTTTTCCAGAGAAAAGAAAGCACGCTAGGTCAGATTCTGCCCTCACCTGTACTTCTGCAACTCCCATTACATGGAATGGCTGTTTATAAACTACAGTTACATTTGACTGCAGAAATTTCAGATGTTTCTGAAACCAGAGCCATGTGGTGTCCCAAAGCATTAGTTCAGACTGTTGGCCGTCTTAATTATTTGTGCTTACATTATCTTCTCCACACAATCTGAGAAGATCAGAGAAGAAGTAATTAATTATTATTAAGGCTGTAGTAGAACAGGCTGGAAGTTTTATGTCAATGCTTCCTTGAAGGGGAAACTGAATTCCAGCAAAAGTGTCCTTTTGGAATTAAACTGCCTCTATCCTATAAATATATTATTCATTTTTTTAATTAAAAAGACCGAATAACAGACAAGTTTTGCTTTTGGTACTAAACATTCAATTTAGATATTCCATGCAGCTCTACATATAGACCCAGACAACCAGAGTCTGGTTTAGGTCATCAGTAACAACCTAATAATCTGTAGCCTTTCCCTTGTATGTATTTGAACTACAAAGACTCAGAAACTGATGATTTTATTCAAGCAAAGGTTCTTATCTGAGAAGTTCATTCCCTAACAAAATCCTGCCATGGCTGAAAAGCCAGCAGGGTTAACATCACCATCTGGAACAGTACAGGCAGTGAAAGATTCACCTTGTAAGGGTAGCTTAGAGCCTCCAGCAAGATGTCTTCCACACCAAAACCTTATTATCCCAATTTTAAAAAAAAATTTGGAGACATTTTGCTTTAAAAAAAACAAATTACAGATGAACAGCAGCAAAGTAAACATAAGCGTTACAAGGGTGTTCTTCTGTTTCAATCCACTGTTACGGTCTTTCTGAATAAAGTCATTTTCAACTTCAGCATGTCTAAAGATGAAGTCTTCATTTAGTTTCTTCCCAAATTAGCATAATAGGTAATTCTCTTCATATATTCAAAAAATATTTTCTAAATCCCATCTTAAAGGACTAAAATTAATTCTTTACATTAATGAACTCATTAAAACATAAAGCATTATGGCAATTCTAAAATGATAATTGTTTCATGGCCTCGTAAGGATTCACTTCTAGAGAAACTAGGTATTTTAGAAACCAAAAGCTTAGTTGATTTCTATTTCAGAGGCAGGATGACTCAAGAAACATTAATAACTAGAACTTCAATCTATGCAGGGGAATATATAGGCATCCAGTTAAAGTAACAATGAAGTAAACAAGTAGAATCCTAATTAAATCAGTCTACTCTTTCTGTGCTTACTAGGAAGAACTTGTTACACCCACCAAAGGGAGAAAACTTAGCTTTGCTGTCGGCAGAGAAGAGGCATTTGCACAACTCGAGCAATTTACTCCTTAAACTTCTCATAACCTGGATTTTAATCCTGCAAATTCAGGCCCACTGCTCTGCTTGGATACAGTATTCCACAAAATATATTAGAAGGTATACATCTTAACCTGGGAAAATACACAACTGTTTCCCCATTCTCATGAAATACATTACTTTGCATCAAAACCAGTTCTGCTGACGTAACTGTTTATGTGTAAGCTATCACAAGCACACCGCTCTCTGCAAACGTAGCTATGCCAGCTTTGCTTTACTTACACAAGTGCATGCTCTGAACTCCAGAGAGGAGTTGCATTAGCAAAGGCTGATACAAGAACTCCCAAGAAGGAAATTGTCATTAAGGTACACAACTGTACAAGCCAACTTATTTCTCCTGTTCACAGAACTCACTAATGTTCTGCTCCCACAGAAACAGCTCTAGAAGGGGGATCTTAAAAACAACAAAAAAGCACAGCATAAAGCAGTCTGGATTCGTGTTTATTGAAGCCAGTAATTAAAGACGTCCTCATTTGCCAGCACTAGAAAGCAAGATTCCACATGACTGCATACTGCACCTGGTTAAAGCCATACAACTGGACTAAGGTTTGTTTCATACATTTGCAGTCCTAATTGTAAGTTGGAAAAAAAACCAATAAACTTAGTATACAGGACAGTGAACTTTCATTTACAGCATGTATATTGTTAAGTTCATGATGTACAGAGCAGTCACTTTCAACGTAGTTAAGTTAAATAAAATACGAAATTCTGTTCAGTTTAAACAGTTTTTTTAAATGCCAATAAAAAAAGTGCAAACTTAAAATCAAGCAGCATAACCACAGCATTTTTATGGAGGGCCAATCTTTAAACTTTTCTATATGCTTCAAGTTGAATGCTTTCATCTTTTGTTTTCTTAGTTTAAACGTGAACAGTAGATGCAGTCACTATAATGCATATAAATATAGTCATATAATAGTTTAAACAGTCTACCATACAAGTGTATCGGCAAATAAAATGAAGTTTCACTTGAAAATGTAAAGGCTGTTTGCAATTTGGCCTTTGGTTCCAATGCTTGAAGACACCAGAATAACAACTGTGCAGCTCACCAAAGTTGACAGACTTTGGCAACCACAGGATGCTACATTACTTACAACTTTCTTTCAATAAACTAGGAGCATTCACTTGCAATTAGAAACCAGAAATCTGTTTCTGTTTTGTCAGAAGCATCTTTCTGCAAAGCTGGTAAGTTATCATACATTATCAGTTTTGATCAATTTTAGTATATTTAACATTTTTATAGAACTGGGAAGTACTTCAATTTTAAGTTTTAGCCATATTGCTAGAGAAAGTGCTTATCAGGTTAGATGACAAAAAATGCAGTTTCAGACTGAGGTTTTCAAACTATATCCCATTACCATCACACACTTTTCCAATTTTCCTGTCGAGTTTTTGATGTTTTAGTCTCCAGTCTCAATTCTCAGTGTCAGGAAGACAGTGTGTAATTACTACTTCTGGTGTGGTAACTTGCAACTGGCACCCATTACACCAGGAAGTACATCCACATTACCCATCAGCCATCCACAGTCTTAGTCCAACTGTTATCTAGACAACTGTATAACTTCAGGTCATACCGTTTATTAAAAAAAAGTAAAAAAAAGAAAAATATAGTATTTTCAACAAAAAAACTGGCACAAATAACATACTCATGTTAATGTTTGTCGAAGAGGCAAGTAAATACTCTTAGCTTTCTAGATAATGTTTAGACAGACTTACAAGAACGGCCTCTTGATGTAACTAGGATTTGAAGTTAACATCCAGTACTGTGTTAGTGGTCAATCTAATTCTGTATATTTAAGTAACAATATATATTAGGGAAGTTATATCCAGACATCAGATTTAGTACAAGTTCATATCAATAAAAAGTAAACTCTGCATAATTCAAATTGTGGTTTTTCCCTTCAGCGTTAAGAGCACAGAATATGCTTGGTATTCTTAATTTATGGTAGTGTATACATGTAAAACAAGCATACCCTATATAAAATCAAAGTGCCATTTCAGTAACCATAGCAGTTTTGTTTGTTTTTACAGAATGATGGTTTTATGTGACCATGGACAGAGCTCCGTTACAGCAACGGGGACAACCACAACCCATCTTTCCAAATGAAATGCTACATTAAAGAAAATACAAAACAAGTTATTATGTTCATCATGTACACATTCATACTTTTTAGTTTACCTTCAGAATTGGAGTTGGCTGCACCTGCAGCAGATGTGGTTGGAACTAGGGCCTTGAAAGTTTTTTTTAAAAACCTCCATAGGTGTAAGGCAGGAATCAATTTTAGCTTGGTAGCTAATATTTAGTTACAAAAAGTAAGAAAAAAAAAATACTGACAGTGTTCTGTAGCACATTTCATTATGGGAAAATGATACGTCACCCACCATTCTTCATAGGCTAGCCTCTTGGCATAAAAAAAGGCAGAAGCTATCAGAAAACAGGATTTAAAATTAAATACAAATCGCCAAACTACTGATTTTAAAATAAAACCAAACAGTGACTGTTTGTACTACAGTGCACAATAAGTTCAAGCACCTTCTAAAGACACATCACACACTGTGCCAGGCACTTGGATCTAAACAAGTTATAGTTTCTCCCTTTGTCAGCTACACCAGAAAGGGCATCCACACTCTTAGACTTTTTTAAAAACTAAACCAAGATTTATAACAAGAATAAATTCCCATGATGCTTAGTGTTTGGCCTGGAATTCTCCAACGTAAAGTAGTCTTTTTAAAACAGTGATTATTTACCCTATGTGAAACACAGGATTTAACAACATTGCTCCTCTCCAGTCAATTCAACATTCTAGTTTCTCACTGTCCCAAATCTGTTTCCCCTTTTAGGGCTCCATTCCCTACCTAGGCTTCTTTCACCTAATTAATGCTCTGTTACACCACCACCACCACCACCTTTCCAAGAATATAATGCATTTGCAAACATACAAGTAGCCAATTCCAGTAACTCTGAAAGAGGATTTCATTTCTCTTTCTTGCCTTGTGTGCAGTCAGTAGTAGTATTTTAATAAGAATTCTCCATTTTGCTTCTCTGTGTTCTTCACAACAGGAAATGCAGCTGCACCTGCTTACCTCCAAAACCAAAAGAATTGCCCTATATAAACTCTAAATGGTTATCTTATACAGAGGGATTTTATATGCAAACTTCCTGAATGTGCACTTTTTACTGGGACAAGGCAATGATGTAGTAAGCTCATTTCCCCTGCCCCAAGAAAACTGATAGCATCTGCCATAGCAGAAAATTCCTGGTCTTATCAGATCAATATACATAGTTATTTGGTCATTTACATATGCATTTTTTATGCGCTATCAAGCTTCGTTCTCTGTTGGAGGAGAGTTTGTTGTTACCATAGAGTCTGGCTTGCGAGTCATCCTATCCAATTCCTCTTGAACATTTGTCAAAACTGTTTTTTGTCCTAAAAAGAAAAAGCACAAGGTTAAAAGGAATCTAACTTCACTGAAATATTTTAACTGATAAGTACCAGTATTCATAAAATCACTTTTATATGACAATATATTATTTAATTGCTCATTATTTCGCCACCTACCCAAGAACACAGGGCCTGACACAATGCAAGGTAATGTCTATGTAAAGACTGATAAATACTAAGGTTTGATTCACTTTAAAGAGATGAAATGCTGAATTATACAGCAGCATAAAGCACAAAAATATCTGTGGTATATTCTACAGCAACTAACGTTTTAAGAACAACCACATTTAGAATTTTCTATAAAAATCAACTGTACACAATTCTATTATTAGTACTTATAGCAAGGACTTTATTTAAATCCAGATTTGAACCACAAGTTTTCCAAGGTACGTAGGACACCTGCTACAAAAATCACATTTGTTTGGTCACACTTAAACTTGCTGCATTTTAATATTAAACAACTAACAGGAAGAACTCTTATGTCTGCAGACAACGTTTCCCTTAAAAAAGGGGTCATGAATTGCATATTCATGTAGTATCTCAGAGCAGTCATTTCAAAGCACTTCTTCAAATGGAAACAGACACACTGAAGTATTTCATGGAAAGGCGTATCTTACATTTTTACATTAGACTCAAAACTTTTTAACAATTCTCTAACTGAACCACCAGTTTAATTCTCTCATTCTGAAAATTATAAACCCAGAGACAAATTAATCACTAAAATTGGAACAATATATTCTAATGCTTAGAGCATACAAGCATTTATGATTAAAAAGCTATATTTTTAGAAAAAAAGTAGATTATATAACCATGTACAGCTTCCTTACATAGCCAAAGAATTTAACAAGCATCTGTTTTCCAACTCAAATGTGTGTGAAATATTAGGTGGATTTTTTCCAGGGTACATGCTGAAAACATTAAGAAGGCAAGATCTGACTGTTAGAGATTTAAGTGTTTTTTTCCAAAGTACAAAGACATAACCAAGTTAAAAGGTTACCTTTAATCACTTTAAAGGTTTTAGATTCAAGCACTAGTTGTAAGCCACAGAACTCTTAATAGCCTCTATTCAAAGCATGAGTATTTAAACAAAATTTAAAAATTAGTACATTAACTGTAATATAACTTAGACTACAAAACACTTTACAGGTAGACTGATGGTACCTTGGAGTTAAAAAACCCTAAACCCTAAAACAATAAAAACCACACAAAATTGTTGCTCAAACGAAAGTAGGTCTAAAAAAAAAACTGTGGCTTTTTTTTATGCTAGATGAACTGGATCCTTAAGCCTCTAAAATAATACCAAGCAGCTGTCTCCTGCAACTACCTCATACTGGACAGGAGAAACATTGCCAAGCTGTTCATTGATATGTAGGTTTACATATTCCCCTTTACCACCATTACAGGTGAGCACCTTTCAAAGACAAAGAAAAACAAGGAGCTGTTTTTAAGAAAATAAAAATTTCCCCTCCATTATAAATTAAATTGATACTTGCTTTCAGTTTCCCTACAAAAGTACTGTGAAGGACGGTAACGGCCTTAGTCAATTAGATGTGTTCCATACAATTATATGTATTCTCCTTTCTAGATTAAAGCGAGAGCAGGGAACCCTAGTTTTTTATCTATTGCACAGGAATAGAAGGATGAAGGCAAATCTTAGAATTTGCAAGAATCTTCCTGTGAATATAAATGAAATAACTTTTTAAGTCTAAAAGTCCATGCGAAGAAAAATAATCCACGACAGAAACCACCAACTGAAGTTCTTTGAAATATCATTGTCTACACATGGAAGAAAGACAGTCCAGAAACATAAAGGCAAGTAAGATGGTGAGGAATTACACAGCATGAAAAATGGACATGACATTGCAGCATCTGCCCAGATGAGAGAGTTGTCTCAAGTAAGAGTTAACATAGCAGAAACCAACCGATCAATCGGGCTGACCAGTATGTTGAGATCCACAATGCCTCCCTCATCCTGTGACAGAATCTCAACATTTCAACCACAGGATATTCATAGCTGTGGGAGAAACGGATGGTCTCTTTGAAGCTAAATATTTTTAGTGTCAATCTTCTGAAAACTTAGGGCTTTTTAAACAGTTTAGATTAGACATTTAAAATGCCTACAAAGATCATTTTAGCACATTTACTCACACAGAGGATGCTGCCAAAATAAGACTTTCTCCAAGATATTCTCATCAACTCTTCCACAAAAGAGCAAGTAATCTTTTGTGTTATCACCAGCACCAGCTACCTTATAAACTCAACGAGAGCTTTTCAGATACCAATGTTAGGAGCCCTTACCTTCTCAGGAAAGTTTAATCTTATATTGGTTGAATATAAGATGTGAGCACATCAGCTGACAAGGAACAGGCATATTCTCTCGTGAGTGAAAGCTGATTGTTGTGTTCCGAAAGTCAGCAAATGAGCATGAGCTGCCAACTTGATGCAGCCAAGAAAAGCCAACTGCAATCTTGAGATTACTCAGGAGAAGTAGTTCCACCAAAGAAAGAGAACTGCTGTACCAGGCACTACAACGAGGTACATCTGGAGTGCTGCGTACAATTCTAATCATTAATGTTCAAGAAAAGATAAGCCAATGATGGGAACTAATGAAGAAGAAACTAGTACGGAAAACAGAGCTCAACCTCTAACAGAAGACTAGAAGAGAACTTGTCTAATTTAGTCTAACAAAACAAGAAAGTTAAGAAAGGATATATGACTGCTGTCTCTAGATGTTTCAGGACAGAAATAATCTATTTAAACTAGGAGTTAATGTTGGCTGACACAAGGAAAAAAAAAGGTACACATAGCCATTTGTTATCTTTCAAAACTCTTGAAAGGCACATGATGTTCTAGAATATTGAAAGAGGAAAGAGTAAAGCCCATTACAGACTAGTTAGTTTTTTAGTCTAGTATTTTTTCCAGAAATTGGAATTATGTTTTAGGTGCTTACAAACAGCCTACCAGCACAACAATCAACACGGATCCGTTACCAACAAGTTGTGTCAAGCCAACCAAGTTTCTTTCTATGATAGGATAACAGGTCCTGTGGAGAAGGGAGAAGTGATCGATATCACATCTCACATAACCTTCATATAAACAAACTAGGAAAAAAAAAACAGTCTTGATATTTCAGAAAAATGAATGTATTGTAATTCATAAAATTACCCATTAGTTATCCATAGTACTGGTCAATACTTTTATTCAGCAATCTACCCTGTCCAACTGTTGAAGATAGCAGGTATGTAGGCAAGCATGCTTGAAGGGACTACAAAGGATTTTGAAAGACAGGACTGGAGGTAAAAAGTTATTTATATAATTTATCAAAGTGGTGTATAATAACAGAATGGAAAAAAATGATTAAGCAAACATATGACCTTTTGAAATACTAAGGTAATTTCATATAGACTAGAAAACCTCCTACCAGGAGGTAGAAATTGTATTAAACTGGCTGCATTGTTATAACAAATCCTGATCAATATCATACAGATGAAAAAAACCTAGCATCACACTGAGACATCTAAACAGAAGCACAATACATAACACAGATTAAGTAACTCCTACTTAGGGCAGACAAAGCCTTGTCTGACATACTGCATTTCATTTCTTTTCACGTAAAGAAACAGGTCATCTGAGTAGACAGTCCAAAGGAGAAGAGTAAGAATTATCAGAGCCATAAAAACACTTCCTGTGAGGAAAGGCTGACAGAAGTGTATTTTTGTAGTCCAGACCAAAGTCACAGGCAAAAGGGTAACAGCTTTCAAATATGCAAAAGACTGCTGCAAAGACAAAAGGGGCTACACTGATCTCTGTCTCCACTTGAACAAGACAAATAGTACTGGGATTAAGAAATACTGACTGTACAAGAGAAAAAATAACTAAGAAATTAAGTACTGGAATAGGCTTCCTGCAGAGATGACATTACATCTTGTATTTCAGAGTTTGTTTGCTTAATCACTAGCCAGGAACTCCCTAATTGATTCTGCTTTAGATAAAGAGCATGGATGAAATAATCCCTAAAAATTATTTCTAATCCTATTTCTATAAAAACAGTTAATTTGACACTGTGGTCAGTAATAGCGCAAGGCTGCACTTGAAGCAGGGGACACCCTTCAGTGTTTAACTGAAGAGGGCATTCTGGATCAAGAAAGAATTAATTAAATATTTTTGTAATGTAGATAACAATATGTAAATACTATATATTACAAAATTCTTTTATTGTTATCTTCATAATAAATGAAAGATAAATTACAGAATTCATCATGTTAAAACAAAAAAAAAAAACTTCAGCAAAATACTGACTTGCCATAAGTCAAATTCTAGCCATTTTTGAGCTTTCAGAGCATGGCATGTCATATAAAACCCTTCCCAATTAAAAAAAAAATCCTTACTTCCCCTCTCTAGGAATAGCGTTTTACAACACTGAGTTTTGTATAGGTACCAAGTATTCTGACGGGTTTCTTTTATTTTCACCTAAACTAGTGCAATTACTTATCAGCAAGTATCTCATACAATGCAGTCATAGGCACATACGCAGAACGAATCCACTTGATGAGTGTTATCAGTTCTGTTGGATCAAAATAAAATACTAAATAATTAATGACAGAATAACTTCAAGCTGTCCTAAGAAGTAATTCATTTAAACTTGAACTCTGGAGAGATTTCAATAGTTTGACTGGAAACTACAGTCCAAACCCAATAAACTGCATTTCCTTCAAGCAACACTTAAGTGTCAAGAAAGGAAGGAATTCTAAAGTAAAAAAAGAAATTAGCACTTTCTGAATATGATCAAGACTCAAACGTTATTTGTATCCCAGTAGTATAACTTCACTCGAAGAATCAAGTTGTAACAGGCTTAATAGAAGCCCTGGAGTTGTGAAGTTGCAGTTTAGTTCTTTTTTAAAGACTGCACATTTTGGCACTGTCATCTGTCAAGGTCTGTCACTTTACTGACCAGTTTAAAAGATACATGCAGTTAGACCAATATGGGCCAAATAAAATATTAAAAATATGTAAAACAGTCTGCAATCACAAGTCCAATACCTGATTTCTTGGCTGTACTTTGCACTCCTCCAGCACCAGGACTCCCAGGAGAGCCAGTCTTTTTGCTCAAGAGACTGTTAAAGAAACTAGCCAAGACACCTTCACTTGCAGCATTATCTAAATAAAAAACAAAGAGAGAGAGAGAGAGAGAGATCACAGAACAGTTATTGCTGGTAAATGATAGAACTTATTTTTTACATACATGCATAACTCTCTTACCAATCAAGGAAATAAACCTCAAATATGAGAGAGTCTCTCCTTGCTCAATTTAAAGACACTAGTCCTTTGGCAAAGTCAGAGATGAATGAAAGTATATTACTGCTCTTCTGGCATGGAGGGGGTTCCCAAAATTTTAATCTAAATATTTGTATGCTTTTGTTTTTTCTAAATGTAGAAGCCAAGAAAACAAAGCCAAGAAACAAAGTATTAAGTATGGATGTGCAATTCAAAGATTTATAAGTCCATTAACAAACTGCATAGACGTTTTAGTGCAGTCTTTCATGCCACGCTACTTTTCATAAATCAGAACTTGGATACACAGCAATGAGACATGATCCAGAACTGCGTGACTATTTTATCCACTGTAAGCGAGGTATGGCACCACAGTGTATAATTAAAAACAACACTGGCCCTACCAACTTTCTTAATGCACAGAGAGGAAAGAAACCACTCAACAATGTGGAGCTCCATCTTAGGGCTGAGGGAGGGGAAAGGGTGTAATTTCCAAGTTACTTCATGTGCTATAGAAAATGACATTCTAGAGAGGGTTTAGTAGAAGAACAGGTTTCATTGTGGATTCCAGAGTAAGTGATATGAAGTATAAAACTGCATGTAGTTTAAAGCAGTCCCCACTCTAATAATCCAACTGATGCATAATAAATGTATTTAGGCAACTTAAAGAAATAATGTATTTGAACTCTGTCTGACTGCTTGGCAATAACAGAACTCTACTTCAAGTCATAAGAATGACAAGAAAAAAAAGAAAAAAAAGAAAAAAGAAAAATCAAACCTGAAGCTATGTCATAAATTCATTCCTGTTATTAAAATAACTATACCATTAGTGAAGAAATTCCAAAATCTTTCTATAAAAGAGGATTTTTTTTTTTTTTAAGGGAAATAACACATGATAAAAACAGTAAAATGCATCTTCATACTTTTAATATTTGGATCTGGTTTCTTAACTGATGTGATTGGCGAGGCACTGGGTACATTGGCAGGACCAGCTCTGCCTTGAGTTCTTGGGGATCCTGCAGGGCCTCTTGCAGGAGATTCCTTAAAAAAAAGTCCAAATCACATAAATCAGAGAAGAACTTAAATGGATTAGTTTTATAAAGCAAATGTAACATTACATACAAATTACTTTTTAAACCTTTATATTAGCACTGTAGTGTATGCACACTGGGGGGGGGGGGGAAACAAACAAAACAACACCAGTTATTTTGGGCATGTGCCTCCACTAAAAGAAAGTATGAAATCACTGTAGGAAAATTTCAGTTCAATAATCATCAGATATTTCTATGTTTCCACAGTGAATTAGAATGAAGTAATTTATAAGCAACATTTTAAAATACTGCCACTTTTTTTTTAATTTACTTTCTGCAGTTTGGAGAGATTATGTATTTTACATTTACATAATGAACCTCTACAGGTTAGAATCATTCCCTCTTCCCAAGAAGCAAACAAAACACCTCTTATTCTTCTCTTGGATCTACTTACCGATGCTCTTGTAGGCGTTGCTGGCTGTTTGGCAAGGAATGACTGCAAAAACAACATATTAAGAATATTAAATATATTTCAGAAAATATAAAGGAACAAAATAGTGAAGCTGACTAACCATTAATTTATTTGACATTTTTTTTCTGATATTTACAGGCTTCCTCTTTGATATTTATACACTTCCAGACTTTACCACTAGAGGACAGAGTTAAAATGAGTAAATAAGCTTCAGTCCTTTGTCTTACACAGCTGTTCCAGAACTATAAGCCAGAACCACAGACATCCAAGTCTGTAACCTCTATGATATTTATAATCAACTATACAGGAAAGTATTATTAGGTTTTTTAAACAATAGAGCAGTAAAGAAAATAACAAGATACAGCATAGCCAAATTTGACACCTTAAAGTCCTTCAAGCCTCTGGCTGTAAGAAAACTCCAACACTAAGATGTTATGTTTTAAAAATATTTATATTTTACAGATCAATACATCTATATTGCGAAATTTCACAATAATCTTCTTGCTCTTCTCCTTTGAAATCTAATTTCTGTTCTCAGTATATTTTCCTTTCAACTTGCCAAGATAAGTGGCCATATTTTCTACTCATATTTGTTAAAATAAAGTCTTATTTCACAATTACATCTGAATTTGCAAAGCTGAAAAGTGACTATCTAGTGATTTAAATGAGGAATGAAAAACTGAAGGCAATAACAATGGTGAGCTTAAAGTGAAATCTTTTTTAGTAAGGACTTATTTTAATTCTTCCATTCTTACCTGCTGCTTCATAAGAAATACTTGTTCATCTTCTGCTGCCAGCTCTTTATCATGGACTAACTGTTGAACAAAGTATTTTGTTATTAGAAGTAAAAACTGAAATTACTGTAACTGTTTTTATGTTTTGGTGATCAAAAAGGAAGAAAAAGAGGAAAATCTTTAACACCATTTTTTACCTTTTTTTGTAAAAAACCCAACTTCTTTCACATTTAAAAGAGTAGTAACATTAAAGAAGTTGTCATGAAAAAAAAATACTGTAAGCAAATGGAGTAGATTAGCATTGATGCCAGCCTGTGGGTATTCTCCTAGAAAGATGAGTACTTGGTAAGTAGCCACATTCACCTTTTTAAGTTTAGGTATTAATCTCATCAGCATCTCTTCAAAGACCTGAGATTACCTTACTCCACCAGAGCCCACACTCAATCCCTCAGCCCCCAAAAGCATTACACTAACTCTTATCAGTCAGAACACTGCTATTAGGCAATGATTATTTCCTACAGGTGCCATGAGTTACAAACAACAGGATTAAACCTTTCCCTTACATGAAAGCTTCAAACAGCTCTTCCCTTTTGGAAATACTGGGGCTTGAGCTAGAAACGTTAAGCGTGTAAGAAAGTTGTAGAGGAAGCTTCCTGATACAGATCAGAATACAATTTCATTTAAAATTTTCCATATTATCCATTTTATTGGATATCCACACACACATCCTATTCCTGTGTGCCTATACTCACAAAATTAGCAATATATAGAATTTATATGGATTATTTACTGCTCTTGCCTTACATGAAGAAATCTGTCATTAATAATATGTTAATGCAATAGTGCTTTACTGTCTTGTTTTACAAGATTTGCCTTTACGTGGCAACCTCAATGCCATGTGTATATATATGTAAATTGTTGAAGTCCTACAACCATATTCTCCATTTTCAAAAAGTGTTTTTGCCCCACACATGCAAAAAGGTTCATGTGAAATGGTTATTTTTGGACTGCCTTTCGTTCTCTAAGGTGAATGATTTCTGTGTTTGCTTGCAGTATTTTAAACAACTGGAAAATGAAAGCCTGATGTTTCACATGCTGGGATAAAAAAAAAAAAAGAATTACATTTAGATTTGGAGTTCTTCAATATTAATAGTTATTAGTAGCCATTCAAGCAAACTGCACTTATTTGTCGGGGGGGCAGGGAATATTTACCCCTTTTTACCTTTCTTACAGGAGGTTTTACAATGAAGTCCTCATATGCATCTTCTGGTTTCACTGTTGTGAAGTTTTCATGTAAAATGGCAATTTTCTTTTCATTGTCCCAACCAGCAGGTCTATAAAAAGAAGGAAAGCTTTGCCTTTTCAGTCACAAAAAGCACTTCCAGAGAGACCACTTATTTACCGCCCTCTACCTGAATAGGGCAATTTTATTATAGGTCAGTCCTAATTCTCAGCTAAATTCCAAAGATACTAAAAAGCTGGAATGGTATACTCTGAGTCAAATAACCCAAGTAATATGTGCTAAGTTGTCTTTTTAATTCAGGATTTCAGAAGACTCATATACGAAGCTTTTGAACGACACAAACCATTCAAGTTATTTTTATATATATGTTATACGAAGTGTAGTGCTTAATAGAAAACAATCTGAAACCATGCTGCTTATACAACTGACTTACATAAAAACTGCATCCTTTTCTACCACTAAGGCAGGTGTGGTAAACTGAAAACCGTATGTTTTATGTACAATGTACTTATACAACAGATCAAGGTTCTTTTCCTCCTTAACTGATGTATAAATCAAGGCAGCCCCATCTGATTATTTATTTAAGGAAAATTATGTAAGATATAGTTTTTAAATTATAGTAAGAATTTCACAACAGGAGCTAATGGACAGATATCTGCTAGACCTCATTTTAAGAAGTAGTTCAAGGCAAAAGCTATAGCCATTTAGTATTCAGGGACAGGAAGGGGGTATAACAAGAGAAGACTCATGATACTTTTCTTTGACATACACAAAAGTTACCTACCCTCCCAGGCACTTAACTTTGAAAAAGTCAAAAACTTAAGAGACAGCTGAGATCTCAGGTTTACATGGAAATTGCAAGTTCTGAAGGGAAAACCAAGAAAAACCACCTCACAAAATGCAAGACAAATCCTTTGTAAAGGAACAAAAGCTCCAAATCCCATGCACAATTTAAAAACTATAAAGTTTTAAACATCTCTCAACATATTCAAAACAACAAATGCTACATACTAAATAACAAAATACCAAGCAATCTTGAAGTGCAATTTCTCAGATTAACTTTATGTGCAATTCAACACTAAAATGTATTTTCTTGCTTCCAGATTACAGCAAATCTCTTCAGCGCAGGAAAGGATACACTGTAAGCAGAACCTACGAATGTGTGACTGAATGAAGTCAAAGTGTTCTTCTCTGTAATCATGCTCCTTCTCTAGTACACTCACTGCATCACACTGGAAGAAAGGGAGAAAAACAAAACCAGAAAAACCCAATAATTTAGTCCCAGCACATCTTAAAACATCTTCCTTAATATTACACACACACATCACATTTACTTTGAGCCTTTGGTTTTAAAATGCCACCAATAAATCAAAAGATAAAGTAATTAACATATAATTGATAAGGTTATTACCCTTCTGCAAAATTAAAAATTGACACTGATGACAGAAGCTTACTTTTAAAATAAATCCCTTTACTATTAATCCAGAATTCATTTTGCATGTCTGTATAAAGCATGCCTTCTAAAAGAAAAGTAATTAAACTTTTCCATAGCGGCAAACAGAACTAGAAACTCACTTTTGTACAAACTACCAGCACAGGAATACCAAGGTTGTGAGTCAGCACATTTTCTCCAAGTGGCAAAGAAACATGTTCATCCTCTTGGCCAGAAGAAGGGCCTCTTCTCTGCGGTGATCCTTGGTAGCCTTCTTCAGGTTCTACATACTCTTGAAATTCCTTTATAACTATTAAGAGAGAGATCTTCTTAAGGTACAACAGAGGAACTAGGTCTTCTTTTTAAATCATAATTAATCTACAACTAACTAGAAATCTCAGCTTTTTTCCTCCTTTTATAACGAGGCACTACATGAGAACAGAATGCAAGCTTAAGCCTTGTTGCTCCTTCAAACACAACAATACTCCACCAAAATTTACAGCAAGCTAAATCAAGTGCAATTTGGAGCCATTACAAGTAATCAAAACTAGCTGCAAGAGCTATAGTATGCACAAATGCACATTCCTCAACTGAATGCATTTCATTATAGGGGAGGTGACAGCAGAAAATGTAAATGTAGTTTAGCAACATGGCCTACACTCGGTGCAATTTGTATCTGGTGTTGGAAGAAAGCATGGTGAAAATGTGAACGGACACGGAAAACGCCAAGCTGAAACAGCCACTCTTTCTTATAAACTACTACTCCATTTAAATTTCTATTACTCTACATTTCTGTTGCAGTAATCCAATGCTAGAAATATAAAAAATACACTGCATAAATACAGACTCAAGGACTTCCAAATGTTACCTGAAGAGACTCAGTTATATTCTGGAAAACTACAATGGAGTCCAGAGGAAACTAGATGCTTTCTATGTTTTCAATGTTTTAATTTTATGGCAACAATGAGTGTTCCAATAATATTGAATACTATCAAATACTGAAGTGCCTAAGAAATAGTATTAACATCATTTTGGAAGCACACTGTGACCTCATGCATGCTTTATCAAAACTGGGCTGCAACTTACAGCTTTTATGTCTTTTTTCAGGATGAAAGCCACAGACCAGATAAATCTGCCTACCGGATGTGTCTGCCCCCAGGCACAGCACTGCCCAAAGGCCCAGGGCTCTCCCTCACATGACAATCCCACCTGAAGCCTCCTCCTTGCTCAGCCATGAGGAGCCCCCAGGAAAAGAGGCAAGCAAAGCTCCATGATTTGCTCCCATGAAGGCGTCTTTATTTTAGAAACAGTGGGAGCAGGCTGACTGTACGTACAGTAAGGAAAACTCTTCAAAAAGCTCCCAATCCCCAGCACAGTCACAAAGAGAGTGTTGTTCAGTACATCCATCCATGTGACAGGGAAGGAACTGCAACTGTACTGCAGGCCATCTGATACTTCTGAGGTTTAGGAAATGGTAAAACCTCAGAAAAGTTTATAATACAAATCTTGCAAAATGAAGTCACTGTACCTTTTCAAAATAGGAATCATTCCTGCAATAGAATGGGTATGTGGAAGAAAGAACAAATCAGAAAAACACTTCTGGTCAAAGCTGCACAATCTACGATTTTTATTTCAAATATAAAATTGTGTGATTCTTGTGGAAAACAAGAGAGCTCTCGTCCAGAAAAAAGCTTAAAAAAACCACATTAAATATAGACCATAAGACTTCCAATCACCAATTCAGTATATCCCAAGGTCAACTAAATAAAAAAAAGAAATTTGAATGCAGTTGCTTTTAAACTTGGGGAGGCAGTGACTTCTGGTGGAGAGGAAACAACAATGCTTTCAAAGAGATGCTTTCCTCTAGTACTGTTTCATATTCAGCAACTGGAAATCAAAATTTCATTATACATTCTGCACATTAAATATGTTTACTATCTCACAGAAAGCAAATTAATTCCAGAGCTTTTAACTAGCAAAGGGTTTTAAAAAAGTACTTATTTCATTACTCAGACTCTTCCTCGCTCAGGATAGGAAAAAACCTACTGAAGACAAGTGTATTACAGCAGTTAAAAGAATACCATTTACATCCACTACAATCATTCAGATAAGCCTCTCTGACTTAATCAGATGTAAAAGAATATTTGACAATACTGGTCTCAATTTACTACAGCATTATAATCAGACAGTATTAGTTTCCTAGGTTTTGTTCTTATCAAAGCAGAAAAACCTTTTCTTTACTGAGACATCTATTAATATAACCCCCCTCAAATTTGGGAAAGAAAAGCCTCTCTTGAAAACAGTAAGACTCTGACAACATGATACAAATCATTATTCAAGATATCCCAAGAATTTTACTAATATAAATAATAGCAGATGCAACATAGAAACTTCAGAAATCTGATGGCACATCCTCATGAATTTCTGCTGAATGGGAATGAAGACCATAATCCTAGAGAGCCGAGATTCCCAACTCTTCCCTCTCCCCAAGAATAAGCAGTACCAAACACCATGCACCACAGACCAGCGATCAACAAGGCTGTATCTCACTCTGGTTCATCCACGCATGGAGGGAGAAAAAAACTTCACTGTGGAGATGAACTGTCGTTGTGGATTGTTAACAATGCATATGGTCTGGCATTAATCCCTGACTAGAGACTAAGAAATGCTACAGAAAACACTCAGCTTTAGTTAACAAGGGCGTCTGCTGAACAAATAACTACTAGAGTTAAAAGAAGGTAAAAGCTATACTAAGAACCTCTAACTACTGTATCTTGAACGCAGATACACTTGTTTCTGAATTAAAGTGGTTTACGTGCCTGTTAGTGATAGGCTCTTAAAACTTTTTAAAGACTCTCATTCAACCTCCATTCCCATTCAAAATTTAGTCTTGTCAAATCCAAGCAAACCTATATCACAAGTGCTGTCAGACTACCTCTTATATACAAACTGCATTCTAAGCAGCTAATAAAGCAGCTCACTCCAGTTAGTGTTTCTTTGTCACACAGCAATTTAGTACTTTTTCCTTACCTCCCATATCTATTTCTCACTTGATCTCCACTCCCAAACTTTTAATGGACATAAAGTTCATCATGCACCCAAACAGCTTGTATAAATCTTTTCTTTTTCCTTTTTTTCTAGTGAGCTATGAATATTTTCTCCTCCACATTAATTCACATTAAGGAATCACATTCTACATGGTATGGGAAATAACTCTTTTCTTTATTAAGAAGTAGGGGAAAATTACTTTGGTTTAAATTTTTTTGAACAGGCAATAGAGATAAGATGATGCACATAAAATAGGAAGCCAGAAAAACAACTGTTCACCTGACAAATCAGTAATATTCTGCTACCTATCAGTAAGGTCGAGTACTAGGAATGGCCTATTACATTTGAAAGATTATCACCAGGTGATGATATGCCATTAAAATCACACCTCCGCTACAGCGTGCTGATTCATCTACCAAACTTGTGGCTTATCCAGGTAAAAATCTTTTACTTAGACATTTGCATCTAACACAGCAAATGAATGCAAGTTTCCAGTTAACATGTTTTGTTCTCATGTTACTGCTTATTTACACAAACTACTGAAAGCTAACTATAACAAGAACATATGTATCATTCACATCACAGGAGCAACTGACTCGAAGTACCACCAAGAAAGCAATCCACAATTATTCTTAGGTTTGATTGTTCTACTAACAATAAAATTCTCAGTCTTGGAGTATTGTTTAACTGTAATATGGAAATGGCAGACAAACACTACAACTTACTTAACTACATAGATCACAAAAGCACTGAATAGCAGAACAAGAAAAACGCAGAAAATTTTTCTGAGACAATCATTCCATATTTACACTTGATGACATTTCACAATCAATTCATGCAGCTTTTAGCTTTTTTGTGCACTATCTCTACTGATCATAAATTTTAGTCTTGTGAAAAGAATACCTAGACAAAAGATGTCTGGGCAAAGTAAGTTTCTTTTATCTTTTAGCCTAAGAATTCGTTCAGGTGTATGTCAGGGGGGTGGGGTGGGGGAGGCAGAAGGCAGAGAACCTGAAACTAATTCAGCTTGAATGGGACACTACTTATTTTTCAGAAAAATATGTTACTGTGTTTCACGTCTTTAGCTTCAAACACTCCAGAGGACATTAATATAATAGCCATTTTACCAGTATACTTCCTCTCTGCATTTCTTGATTCTTGACAGTCGTCTTTTCTGCTTTGCTGTCATAAACAGGGAGGCAAAATTTAGATCTTCCCTGAAATAATTATTCAAATGTGTGTTATTTAAACAATAATTTATCATAAGTGGGCCTGAATTAAATCAGAACATTTGAACTGACATTATTTATCTGAATCCACACTAGCCAAGCTTTTAGCAAGGAATTTCCAGAGCAGCTCAGTGATAGGAGTGACTGCAGACAAACAATGCTTTTGGTATACTCTGAATAATTCAATTTCTTTCAAGGCAGACTGTTACTTCCGTATGTGTGTCCTGCCTCCCATTCTGGAAGCTCTTGAACACAAAAGGAAAGCTTCTCATATACCAGATGGAGCCTAGCGTCATCCACCCAGTAAAGCCAAGAGTCAGTATCTCAAACAGCAAACACAAGACAAAAGGCTGGGTGGAGAAAGGCCATGAAAGCCTTGAAAGCAAAGACAAGCAGCCCAAAGGTCAATTCCATTGAGAATGGTGAGCTAACAAAAGGACTTCTGGAAAATGTTAATAAGATCTTAGTAATGGAGAAAGAACAACCTAGCAGCACTTTAAAGGGATGCTAATGGGATAATACTAGAAAATGTTTCCCCAGGGTCAACAAGAACGACTGGTTACTGGTACTGAGTGTAACAGCTAGGGAAAGCACTGTGGACATCCAGTTTGGTCCACATGCCCCAGCTTCCATCTAGAAGCAAGCATAAGGGAATACGTTTCTGCAAGCTGAAGTCAAGAAACATATACATCCATGTGGCATCATGCTGCAGTGGGGCTTTACTGGAATGAATTTAGCACATCTCTTCACTGTGCACCGTTTCTATATTTTGACTGCCTGCTTTGCATATGTGCTTTATTATCCCAGTTTCTTCACATCCAGGCTATTGCAACACAGTGATTCTTCATTTTCTAAGTGGCAGCTTATCTCAGGAAGCATATGCAGCAGGATTTCAGTAAGGAAAACTTTGCTGGTATAGCTTTATTGATGGACTGTAGTCACAGGGCATTCTTCACACACATGTGCTCTCTATTGTCTAAGGAGTTACACTAATATAGCCACAGTTATAATAGGAATTTATTGTAGCACAATTTGCTGTTAAGAGAATTACAAGCTATGGTGGCCAAAGTTTTGAGCACAGATCTGGCCTTAGGGACAGTCTGCAAGAACTCAGAAAACAAGCATCTGAGACGACACAAGTGTCCTACACAGTGACTGAGAAAAGGAGTGAGACAGAAGTTTGGGAGTGGAGACATTAAGGCCCCTGTTTTACCAGCATGCTGATACTGGACTGAAGTTCACCGCTCAGCCATAAGACAGCAGCACAGTCCTGCAAGCGTGTGAATTAGGCAGCTCTCAAATTTTCCTTTTCCCTCAACTCTATTAAAGTGCAAGAGAGCCTAGGAATTTCTACGATACTTTAATTTAGAAATCTCTAAGACAATACTATTGGAATGTCTTCTAAGCTCCCCAAACACGGTGCTAAAGCTTTGTCATAGCTGTAACCGGCTCCTCCACATAGTACACTCTTAGTGAAGGCTGAAAAAAAATTCACTTTTGAAAAGAGAAGTTAAGTGCACAAACTTCACATTTATTTGGATTGCCATAAAATTTGGTATGTCTCAGAAAAGTGCAAATCAGGTTAGCTGCTGTATTTTGAGAGTAGAACCGCCTTTCCATCTCCCATTCCCAAAAAATCTCTCACACATTTAAAAAAAAAAAAAAAAAAAGCTTTTTCCCTTAAAAATTGTCAGGTTTTACTTTTTTTTTAATATAACCTGGTGATCAAACCCAGGTGGTTTTAATCACTAAGGTTAAACTCTAGCTAGTATGCTGTAGGCACAAGCCTTTTCAGAAAGTAACATTCAGAAAGGATATCAGCCGTACAAATACATCTGAATGCTCACAGGCCAAACAGATTACACTGCTCCCTAAAGTGAATCTAAGGAAGCTACTAGACAGTATTTGCAAGGTTTAAACAGTCCAATACAGCTAGCCACCAGCCCTGAACAAAAGCAGCAACCAGCAAGGATCAGTCTGAATCTACACTTCAGCTGAAAAGGAATGCATGTTGCTTTTCCACTGAAGGAATTTATGTTGGAGTAATTCAATATGAAAACAGAAAAAACTCTCAAGAAACATTCAAAACTATTTTAGGAAAGAAAAGAAGCTGCAGGAAGCAATACTGCAGCGATGACTGCTTGCCAGTGCCAGATTCTTTCCTGCCACAGATATGCCAGGAAAGAAAGTTAATTTATACAACATCCCTAAAGTCACAGGGTAGGAATGGCTGTAGTGAGAGACAATTAGATGTACCAGGATCACAGTCTGAGCCTGGTGAAAAACAAGGGCAAAGAGACCTACTGGAAGACAAACACAGTATGGGAATGGGACCTGGCTTAAATACCACAGGAAAGCAGACAGCTTACTTCGTTACTGAGTTTTGTCACTATTTTTAAAAATGTGATTCTGTATGGAGTTATTTTTTAAAAATTGGCCTTTTTAAAAATCAAATTATCAAAATCTCATTATTGCAAGGGATTTAGACTATTACTTCACCTGATGTTTTGTTAGCACAGCAAAACCGGAAGAGTTGTTTTAAAGCCTAATAGAGTCTATTTGAATTAGAGTTGTAATCACAACTTCAAAGTAATTCTTATCCAACCCATTCTCAAAACACTAATCTGAAGAAATTTATCATTACAAAAGAAAGTTGCAAGAGCTAGTAAAAAAAAAAAGAAGACAAGAATGTATGGATGCATAGACTTACACTTCTGTTCCATGTCTCTCATTTCTTCTGGAGGAATTTTCATCTTATCAATATGTTCTTGCAAGACACTGGCCCATTTCTGTAAAGACTCCATAACAGTCCAAGGTCTAGACATATCTGCAACAAAGACTACAATGGTGTCTTGCAGGGATTCTGCAGAAACTGCAAACTTCAATAGCCCTTTATGGTATAAGTCTCCATCCAGAATCCAAACGTTACAGCGAGTATGATCTGAAAGGAAAAGGTACAGCTGTAACTCAACAGATGCCAACTTTTTGCTTTGCTAGTCTATGAGTAAACAGATGAGTACATCAGTGTTAAATGGAAGACAAAAGCCCAGCTACCAGCAGATCTTGCCTGTTTATTTTTAAGACAGGTGCATGTGTAAATGCCTACATCACTCGGTAGATACTTTCATTTAACAGGATTTTTTTCCTGCTCCATTTAAAAAAATAATTTCTGTTCTTTGGCTTTTACTAAGGACAGCTGATACAACAGTTTTTAGATATTGCGCAACATTCCTGAATTTGAAATATGTATATTCCAAGTAAAACCAAAATACATGTGACGCATATGTAACTCCAAGTTCAAAAGAGGGTGGTTATAGCTGAGTCCAGCAGGGAACCCGCAGGTGTCCCTCAGACACATAAGCTGCTTTAACATACTAAAGACATCTCACAAGAGAAATAAGCTGCCAACAAGATAAAAGCAATAAGCAGCTTAGATTTCTAGCACAGGAGTAGGAGGAGCAAACACAGGATAAACTTACAACCTACGAAACTTTAAAGTTGTGCTACCTGCTCTTAATTCACACTGACTTAACACTGGCTCCTACTTGCAGGCTCCTTACAGAGTGAGTACTGGGCAAACGATCTGGTATTTTACTTTTTGTGTTTCTCCCCCCCCCCCCAGTGTTTTGACAGCAACTGGACATTTTTTGTTGAAATGCAAGGGGCGGCAGGGGAATCAACTGGGACAGATAGCTGGCATGAGAAGTTTTACCCCAAACCTGAACTTTGGCAAGAATAGAAGAAACTGAAAATGGAGCATCACCCAGGAATGACATATCAGGTACTCTGAACAACCAATTCTGTCCAAATTAAAAAAAAGGAAAAGAAAAAAAAAGAGAGAGAAAATAATTAAATTATCCTCAGAACTTCCTCCTGAAAAGGAACAACTCCATTTGTTTCTATCTTCTAGACTCTTCCTAGTACCTCTTCCAAAGTATTCCCTATTCTATTACAGCTGTCCAGAGGGAACAGTGGGTCTCCACAGGTATTACATACAAGATACATGAATTCTGAAATACGTGGATCAGCAAACCAGTCACTGCAGAGCCCAGATTTTCAAAACAGCTACTGAGCTTCATAATTACTCTGCCTCACTGTATCTCCCTGCCCTGTGCTCCAAATCTTTTAACCTCACAAAATAAATCCAGTTGCTGTGGCTATCATAACTTTACTCTAGGAAAGAATCCATCAGGATCAAAAACACTGGCTCTAGAAAAAGGCAAAAACTTGACTAAGGAAGTTGGAAGGAGAAAAGAGTACAGAGATATACATACTACCCTTCTAATTAGGTCTTGGATAAAATTACTGAACAGCCAAGTTACAGACAGATTACATCAAGATGCTATAACGTGCGCAGTCTTCATTTAGCATCTGTTATGCTCCTACTTAAGTACTGTTAGGCTGTCATAAGACATTCAAACATCAGTCATCACACAAATAGGCCAACAGTTACGCTTTTAATTTAAATATCTTCTTACTTCCAACTGCACATCTCAGATCTACCCTTTGCAGTAAACAGTTAACAATAAACACTGTGTATCTAAGAAATGCACCTTTGCATATTCATCGTCTCCACCCTCCCTCCCCCCCACTTCAGGAAACCGTCTCACTGATATCACACAGGATTCTCACAGCACTGGATGTAGGAATCTAAAGCTATCGGGAGATCTCTAAGGACAGAGGGAAAGTCTGGCAAAAGTTTGGAAAAACAGAAAGGAAGCTAGGACATAATATGAACACATTTACACATTTACTATTACACAATAGTAAATGAAACATCTATGCAGGACTCCATTATCCTCTGCATTCCAGAAGCATCCTTTGTATACTCCCAAAAGCAGAAATCTACCAGTGAATAAAAACCCTGCGAGCTTTCTATGAGTTAAAGGTTATTAACAGACATTAACTATGTCTATGCACAACTGGCTCCTTGAAGCAAGTATGAAAGTTTTAAAAACCTAACTGAAGTCTACCTATAGTCTATGAAAGTTTACAACTCTCATCAGCACTTTCATACTTTCCCCTGTGGCGAGTGCTTTGATCACAGAAAAGACTTTCACACCTTAGCAAGTAACAAAAATTAATAAATATCCTAATTCACTGCTTCTAAGTCACTTTTTTAAGCCAGTATCTAAAGCTTACAAAGGCTTTGTAATCCTTAACACCTTTGTCCTACTTAAGGATTTTGTTTCTGCTTAACATCTAGAATACAGACGGGAACTAGAATAGAGGTAGAACTAGAATGCAGTTGGAACTATCACTCAAACGAAATCAATCTGCTAGGAAGACTGGCAGCCTAGCACTCACATTAAAATGTACTTAAAAAAAAAGGTAACGTACAAAAATGAAAGGTTTTCCTCCTTTCTTACAGTAAAGAGGTATGGCTTGTGATTTACATTTGCTACAAATATAAAACACACTTTTATATACTTTAAAAATACAGTACTGGTTGTTCGCAATTTGGCAAGGACTTGATGGCAAATTCAACTTTGTCAGCACCACGTCAAGCTCCTAGTTAGTCATATGATGCGAATGTTAACTGGGCCTTTCATAGTGGCTATGACATAAGACACCAAAACAGAGCAAACAATTACCAGATTCTGTTGGAAAAGCAGGTGCTACTATTACAATAGCTGCTAAAACTACATTTCTAAATCCTGTCAATATTTCATTATCCCTTTAGCCATGAAAAAGATTTTCCAGCTTTGATGAATTTTACTGCAGATGGTTGATTCTGTGAACTGCAACTACATCTCCTGCATTTATTCAAAGGGTATCAGTGGTAATTAGATATCCTTTGTCCAAGCTGTGAAGAGAAGCGAAACAGGAAAAAATAATTTTCAAGAGAATTACTTTAAAGATGTTGACAAGAAGACAATTTCCCATTAGAAACCAGGGTACCAGCAGTACTCAGTTCAATCTGGAACAACCAGTTCAACTGGAATATGCATATGATATGACTGAGGCCAGTCCAAACCTGAGGCAAAAAACCAAGACTACCTGATTTTGTTACAAGTAAGAAGGCAACAGACAGGCTCTACTTCACTGGTACGTTTGGCACAGTCAGGACAACTGTATTGCATTTGTAATCTGAGGCAGTTCAACTGAAAGTTCTCTATGGTGTTTATAATTGCCAGCTAACCCATGCAGTACCGCTACAAAACCAGTCGATGTACTTTGTCTCAATGTCTTGCTGTACATCCTCACTTTAACTCTGCCCCATCACTGCAAGAGACTCTGAAAGCTACTCTAGAAATACACATCCTTTAAGAAAATTATGCAGAGCCTCTCTTCTACCTCCTACGAATTAAGATTCTCAGCTCTCAAAAGCAGACTAACCAGCATAGACACAAAACATCTGCTCATCACAAAGAAACGCAAAAAATTAAAACTGGCCACACTCCCTGAGAAATTCCACTAACAGAGGACTCTCGGGCCTGAGCTCCAAGGTCATTTAATATTCTGAGTTAACTTTACAGCTAGTGCTATAAGTGCTTTCATCCGGATCAACTACGGTGTCATGTATGCAGAAGCCATGTGCTCCAAGGACACTGTACCTGAGGCTAATGATCTAGGAGAATCCTCTCTCTCTCTCAGGATTGCTTCTCAGGCATCCCCAAACCTCTTCTTGAACGAATGCCTTAGCCTAGGCAGCATTTGAGGTAGTACCCTAGGAAGGAGATTTTTCTGGTAGAGATTCAGTAGTGGCCTTACTCTAAGTTATCCTGAGACCTAGGGACCAAAGTACGGCACGTTACATTGAACAACTAACATCTAACAGAACTGAACCAGCTAATTACCAACACGGTGGTGACGTGTATCTTGCCATCCAAGCTAGTTATCAGCCACTGCCAATAAACAAGCAGATGACAGTGAAAACCAAAAAGTTAGTGGGCACCTGTATTAGCCACAGGGGTCCTTCAAAAAAGAGGTGCTTTCTATGCATTTGTTTAACTTTTCTACAAAAAAAAGAACAATTTAATCACTGATCTGATCTTTAGGGGAAAAGACAAAAGTAACTGTAAACTAAGATATGCACCTAGCAATCTAGAGTAATTCCACTTCAAATGTAGGAGCAGCCAGATTCAAATCTCCCTTAAGGAGGAAGGGAGAGGGGGGATAGGATAAGAAGCAACACAGAAGATTTTCCTTAAGATTTCCAAAGGGAGATGGGAGGTAGATAATGACTCGGCACTATGACCAAAATATTTCTCCTGGACAGAATAAACTCTTCTGAAATGAAGAAGAAAAAGGCAAAGAGAGCAAAGAAATCTCCTAGCACCTGGGAAAGAAGCTGAAAAGATCTTCTCACTCCACTACAGAGTTTCAGTTACCAGTGTTGATTTGACACCCCTGGAAATCCTTGTGGTTTGCTGGTCTTGAATAGGTTGGGGTATAATAAAAAGCAGATACCCTCAAAAATTAATATGTGATAGTAAGCTCCTGAATGCCTACCTTGAGTTTCTTTATGGCTTCCAAGAACTGCGGGTCAATTATAAAGGCTTTGTTCCCAAATCTGTATCTGAGCATACACACATCTAGAGCATGCAAAGAGTTTAAAGAAACAAACCCAAACCTGTCCTAGAGAAGGAAGAGTGTTATCTTTGCCTGCTGGGAGGTCCTGACCCACTTAACTATTTCTTTTGCTTGCTAATGACGCTAAGGAGACAGAAAGGAAGAAGGCATGTATTATTAGACCCTAACACATCCATTAAAGGGACGCATGAAGACCTGAATTCTCCAGCTAAGTCTGGTAGTCAAAAAGGTCTCTTTTTTCCCTGCTAGTGCTGCCTGAGTTCTTATGACAGGCTTCTCCTAATCACCTCAAATACTTATCACTTCCAGATATTCAGGAATAGCCCCAAGATATTTCCAAAGTAGGCACATACTTGAGGTTTGAAAGACAGTACCAGGAAGAATAGCACATCAAACATTTTTCTGCTTATAATACCATCTCCTTTGATGTTGCAAGAAGCCTGATGTCACAGGCTACCTTAACACTCCTAATCATAGCGGGTTTTTTCCCCTAAAGTATTTATGCAGTACTAAAGAAGACTGTGCCTGATGAGAAAGCAGGCAAGAACCTCAAGAAGCCAAGAATGGGTCAGCAATTAAAATTACAGCACAAAAGATTTTTAGGAACTGCAAGATTAGGTGGCCACTGAAGACACAGGCAATGTACTCATCCTTTCATTGCACCTAACTTCGTATCCAAAGACAGTTTACTACCATGTAAGTGCAGGACCAATCTCCATAACAACCAGTCACATATGGTACTTAATCACCCGTGCAAGCCTTCAGTACATTTCCATTTCCAAAATACCATTATAGGATCTTCCTAGTTCATTTGTTTTCAGCAACATGGATGAACGACCATTATTGCTTCCCTCTTCTGAACTGAAAACTCAGAAGGAAGTCATGAATAGGAAGACTGTCATTCCCCATTTTTGAAGACGGAAACTAACACAAAGAGGTCCAGCAGTTTGCCCAAAATGAGACAAGCAGAGGCAGATTTAGGAAGAAGGATAACGAACTCACTCCTTATCTCTTCCTGTCCCTAACATTCCCAAAACTAGGACTACTCTGATCATTAGACCTGCTTTTAAACTGTCTCTTTTCATCATCTCCCTCTCATATAGTAGAGCAACCATCAACAGCAACAAAGAGAAAGAAAAGGGGCAGAGACAAGCTCCAATTTGAGAAAAGGAAATACTAATTCTGACTTTAAGTTCTGTTCTTCACTCATTCAACTGTAGCAAAACATCTCAGTTATAGTTAACCAAAATTCTGCACACAGGCCCCACAAGAAAACACCAAAACCCCACGCCCAGAAATCCGTAAAGAGAATGAAATTCCCTTGTACCACTTTATATAGTTATCAAGCAGTCATACCAAATGACAATATACCTGCTAGTAAGTCAACATCAGCAAACGTATACACCCTAAAAGTAAATGGATCCTGAGAGCTGCTCAAGTGTACTTTTTCCTCATACACAGGGGAAGCTGTAAGAAGGGCAAGATGGAGAATGTACACTGAATGTAAAACACATTTCACTTTTAAGAAATTGATATAGCTTCTAAAACATACAGAACAACGCGGGAAACAGCTACTTGGGCGTAACCCAAAATACACTGATGAAACCACAGTTATTAAAAAAGCATGTCAGCTACTTAATTACAGTAAAGAGATTACATATAAAATGAACTTACCATCTCTGTCTTCATCATGAATATTTAGATACAAGTACTCCAGCCCTCTTCCCTTCTTGCCATGCTCTGCTCCCTGTATTTTAGCCATAAGCGTGGTTTTACCTGAACCATCATCACCTGCCAGTAAGTTTTTACAGGAAAAAAAGACACTTTCAGAATTAATTTTAACTTCATCGAAAAGATTTTTCAAAACACATTTAAGTAATCAGAAGTATCCTTGTACGTTTTTGGACCATACTTATTTATTTTCTTTCAAGTATTCCAGCTAAATCCAATGGCTTATACCATGACAATAAGAATGAAGCACTTAATTATTCTCTATTACATTCCATTTGTTTAAATATATGTTATAAATCTAACAGCGTAAACCAAAAAGAAAGTAAATCTATCAGCCGCCTGAAGACAATAATACCATAGATCATATTACATAATCTAATTTTAACAAACTGATGTGTCAGTTTGTTCTTATCATTGTTTTAAACCGGCTTTGTTTCGACAAAAAAAACCCAACCACCCACCTGCCTGCATATGTTACTTACCAAAAACAAGAATATTCTTGCCCGATGGCAATTTAGATCTTGACCGGGTAGAAACTTCACTCAGTATTGAGGACCTAGAACAGCAGCATCATTCTTGTTAGACTGACGTGCACGCAGACACACGCACATATGCACGCGCACACACAAACACAACCCACAGATTGCCCATTTGACAGCACTGATGAGCTCAGCAGATCCGCACGGACCAATCCGGTTACATTCATTCTACTTACAAACTAGATGTGATGTTACAGTTAACGATTTAAGTTCATTTTAAACGACCAAAAGCACGCCACCTTTTTGAGAAAAGCTTTTATAATTTTTAAAACACGTGCAGTAACATTTTAAGTTTTTCTCCCATATAAGAGGTCACATTACTGCAAAACAGTACTTTTCAACTGATGACTAACTCTTCCCACAATCCATTACTGTATTTTATACACAATTTTTTCTGCCATTATTAGTATTTTTAGAAGCGTTACTCGGAGGTAAGCGACGGGAAAACACGAGATCGAGTCTCTTGGAGCCTGTCCCGCAGACCTCCCGCAGAGCCGCATCTCTCGGGCTCCGCACACCCGCTCTCCCTCTCCCTGCAGCGATGCTGGCCTCGTTCATGCCGGCGCGGGGCTCCCCTCACGCACCCCACGAGCCCCTTCACAGCCGGCAAGGACCGCATTCCTCACCGGCCCCGCCGCCTCGGCCGGCCGGGCGGGCCGGCCCTCGCCGCAGGCAGCTGCGTGCCGCGGCGCCGCCACCCGCCGCTCCCGTCAGCGGGGCCCGAGCGCGGCCCCGCAGCCGGCGCCCACCGCCGCCCCCGCCCCGGCCGAGCGGGGCGCACGCTCCACTGCAGCCCGGCCGAGGCAGGGGCTCACGCCCGCCGCGGGAGGGCTGAGGCGGGTCGGCAGAGCAGGGAGACCCCGCCGTGACAGGCGCGGGACGCCCGAGAGCAGCCGCTCGCCTCCACCGCCGGGATGCCGCGGCCCGGGAGGCGCTCTCCCTGCCCCCCCCGCCCCGCTCACCAGAGGTTCTGCCCCTCCTCCTCCTCGCTGGGGAGCTCGGCGCCGCCGGGCCCGTCCGGCCCCAGCAGCTTCTTTTCCACCAGCACCGGCGCCATCTTGCCAGCCGCAGCCACAAAGAGTGACCTCACCCGGGCCCGCCGAGGACCCCGCTCCTCCCTCGCCCCGGCCCGCCTGTGCGGGCGCCCCGCGCTGCCGGCCCCGCCGCGGCTCGCCGCCGCCCCCTGCCCCTCGCAGGCGCACCGCCGCCGCCAGCCGCGGCCGCGTCGCTTTCCGATCAGGCGGCGCCCGGGCAGCCCCGGCAGCGCTCCCCGCCCTGGGCGGCGCCCCTCCGCGGCGGGTGGGGCCGCCGCCGGCAGCGCCCCCTGGTGCCGGCGAGGCGCGGCCGCCGCTGCGCTCCCTGTCCGAGGCGCTCGCCGCCGCTCTCCGCGGCGGGGCCCGGCCCGGCAGCGGCCGCGTAAATCCCGGTAACTTCTCGTGCAGCCACCGCCGTCCGGGAAACGCTCCCGGGCGGAGCGCCATCTGTCAGCGAGCTGCGGGCACGGCCCCCGCTCCTACCCTGGCTGCAGATGCTGCGCGGCCCTGGTGCGCAGGAGTACCCGGGGTAGCGTGGAAAATGAATTAATGCATGTGTGGAGATGAAATCGCCTGTTATGAATTATTTACTACTAAAGCAAGCTTTAATTACCACCGAAATTCTCACGCCCCGCCAATAATTTTTGTTCTTTTAATAGAACTACAAAGCAAGTTTTTCTGTAAACATGCTTTCCTTCATGATTTCTCAGTCAATTCAGCTTTTCAAAATGCTGAAATACTCGGCTGGGTAGCTTGAGCAGCCTAAAAATTACATTAACTATTCTTATGCCATTATATTTTTATTATGCCCATTATGCGTGGATTGCAAAGCATTTTATGCAGGAAAATTAATAAGATCACCAAGACTGTACAGTCAATCAAAAGGAGAGAAAAAGATTGACTTGCACAAATTCCCACAACAGATTTCTGCTTGCTTCTACTCCCTGACTTGTCCCTTTCGGATTACACAAGAATGTTTCAATGAAGTCTTTTTCAGCAACTTGCATTGCAAGGGTAGCTGAAGCACCAGAAGAGGTTGTGGGAATCGCATCCTTGAAGATTTTCAGAACTGGACAAGGCACTGAGCAACTCCACTAACTTTGAAAGGAGATTAGATCACGGACTCCAGAGGTCCCTTCCAACCTGCATTATACCTAAGATTAGGTAACTTGTCAGTATTGCGATATTCTGGCTTTATGTCACGTAAAGATTTGCACCTTACGTATTCTCTCCACTTGAAATATATTTAGGCCACAATAATACAGATTACTAATACACATTCAGTCAATAGATGAAAGAGCAGCTTGTCTACACTAGGCTTTTGAGTCCTTGGAAAAATACTTTGTGGTGTGTAACAGACCAAGATCTCCCTGTTGTGTGTACCGCTCCTCGGTAGTCCTTTTGGCTCATATTCTGCAAATACATATGCCAATATTTAACTACGCTGCTTTGAATAGCTCCATTCAAAGACATCTTTTATAGATGCTTGAAAATTTTAATAGTATAAAAAAGTGCAACAGCTGAAAATATTAGAAGACGTATTTATTATATCATTGGCTTCATCTTTCCTGCATGTCTTTCAGTTTTCGGTTATCCTGCTTGTTTTTAAGCATTTAAGCTACATTGTAGTGAAAACCTAGTGCTAATAAGGTAACTAAACTTTCTCCATAATAAATTAACTACCAATTAATCATTCCTTTATCAGAATAGATTAAAAATACAAATTAAATACTAAGGCTATCACTGAAAAATCAAGTTATTAAGGCTTTCGCTAAAGCTTTCTATAAAAATTGTGTAATTAGCAGAAATGGTGGTTCTGCTCACTTACTTGGATAATACACCAAAAAAATGTCCAACTGTAAACAGAAGCCAAGTTTTATCAGTACCTGCATTCTACTTAGTTCACACCACTGAAGTATTTTATGTAGGTCCAGGAATGTTATCCCAGTCATTAATAGCAGTCAAGAAATATTGCAGCTGAACCACACGCTAGATCTTCTACCCAGAAGTTCTGACATTTCCACAAGCTTTTTATTTCAATTTGATATTTACTGTACCAATGTAAGATTTGCCTACTATATGCAGCAGTGTTTAACCATACATTTGGTGTTTTCTGTCATAGATACATTCTTCTGCACATACAGCATATTAAACGCACGACAAAGCATTTTACCTGCTTTAAACATTTCACTGATTAAGAGGAAACAAATTCAGACACAACATTAACACTTACCAGTTTCTGACATAAAATATTCATTTTAGCAATATAGCCTTTTCTTACAAAAGGTATAGAGCAAACTATAAAAAGATTCAAACAAAAAGCCAAAAGAAATGTTACATAAATCAAATGTTCAAGAAGGCTAAATTAAGTTAAAACACCTCTAAATTTTACTGATAAAGATTTTGTTAGGTATGTTAGCATTATTAAAAAAAGAACTTACCAAATTACATGTAATTTAAATTTACAAAGCATAACAACTCTGTCAGTGAATGTGATCACTGAAAAACATGAGTCCAAGCCAATCTAAATTCTCCAAGAGCTCGTATTGTTGTGACAACACCTCACTATTAAAAATGCTGTTCTTCAGGATTCTGCAACAGAATCCAAAATACTCTTGCAAGATGTTATTGATGATCTCGCCTCTATACAATGGAGATAAAAGAGAAAATATCAAGACAAATGTTGAGACAAAACACTGCACAATTTTAGAAAACGTTTCAGTAGAAAAACGCTTGCCACTACACAGTCCCACACATACCCAAAGCACAGCAGAAATGCTATCCACTCCATCCATAGACAGCATCTCTCTGTATGGAGTGTACGTATTAAACACGGTCAAAACTGCCAGAGATTTTCACAAACCATCATCAGAAAAGAGACTGAACAGAGAAAATATCAACTTCCTAATAAACACAGGGATTAATTTAGAGTCCTTAATTGAAATTCTTACCCTCTTTGTATCCTGCCAGGCAGCACTGGAAGGTTCAAAGGCACTCTCATATTTTCCCTGTTTAGTTCTCTCTCCCCAGGCACAAGCCCTGACTGAATTACATCAGAGACCATTCTAATGCTTAGTGTGCATAGCATTGAACTGACACAAAGCACAATCCCATGGGTTGCAAATTCTGATAAGCCTGTCCTTTTTTTTGCGAGTCAGTTCAGGGGCAAAAGCTGAAAACTGAGCTGACAGCATATACAATTAGTAGAAAATTAAATTGTGATTACTTGCAACTGTAACCTGTAGTATTTCTTGGAAAGATCAACACTTGTCCGTCCTTTCTGAAATGGGTAAGACCACAAAATTAAATTCCAGTGATTACCCATTTTTTTCACTCCACTCAAAAGACAGTTAATTTCTTCAGTCACAAAATCTTTTCGGGTTCTTCTTCTCTTGTTTAAAGTTCTTGTGTTCATGTCCAGGGAACGTATTTCATTGTTCTGCAAATAATTATTTCGGTGTAATTAAAAATTATGTAAATTTACATACTATTTTGCATTTGGAAGAAACGCATTATTACTAACAATACAATCTTAAGCAGTCCTAAAGAACTGATCACTTTATCAGATAACAATGGTTTTCAAGGTTTCTTCACTGTCACCCACTTACTGAAATACAGTATTTTTCCATGACCTTTACCTTCATTTGTCATGCCTACATAGGTTATACCTTCAGTATGTTTATTCCTTTAGGTTTCTGTTATTTCTATAGTATGCAAATTTTCATTAGTGCAGGAAAAAGCATACCTCCATATCCATTATTCAGAAAGGACTGTCAGTTGAAAAATGCTTAACTCATTTCAGGGATAAATCAGTATGACTGGAGTAGAATCAACAGAATATCTTTTTAATAAGGTTCACTTTGCTACTGGGTTCCTGTTAAAGGTGACTTAAAAAGAAATTATGCAATTCATAGTGATTTTGTTTGGACATTTATAAATATGTGAGTGTATGATTAGGCTTTGCATAACTAACCTCATCTTTGTCAAGTGAATATATGCAATTTTCTTTTAAGCGCTGACATTCCTGGTCGCACATTTCTTTCAATCTTTGTCTCTTCAAGTCAGCATCTTGGTTTTTTTGGAAAGCTATGAAATTGTGAACAAGGCCACCTCTTAGTTACTCTTTAAACTAACTGAAATCTACTGTAAAACTGAATATAATGTTGTAAAGGAACATTTCTTCTAATGAACTTGAATATGTAAGTGTTGCTTTATTAGTAATACCTCATTTTCATTAGATCTTCTTTCTTATCATTGACATTAACACATGAGGATTATTTATGCATTGGAAGCAACTAGCAAATAATAGGAATTAACTCAAACATCAGTAATACTATGACTGAAGGTACATGAACATATCTATTTAAATTTTTAGCCATTTGTCTCCAATAGCAAGCACAGGTGCTTTTCTCAATGCCCTGACCTAAATGCAAAATCTGATCTTTAAGTTACACTTATTACAGAATTAATTTTCTGCTAATACTCACACTTCTTATACGTAGGTATCAAGTTATAGTCATCAGTCAACCTAGTATTTTTACTATGTTCCTCTCTATTTGAAGTATTAGATTTGTTTTTTCTAATTGGAGTCAAAAGAATACCTTAAAAAAAACCCAAACAATAAAACATTATGCATCTTTCTTTAAAAAAAACACAACACAAAGGTAATGTTTTAGGAATTAAAATTTAAGAGAGTGCCATCTTTTGAGCCATACCACTATCTGGTCTTGGAAGAAAGACTGGAAAATTCAGTTTACTTCAGAAAATGTTTACTTGCTAAAGGTAATATATTAGTGTAATGGGCTCTGAAATTAAATGAAGTTGGGGGTTTTTTTAATTTTAAAAGCCATGACCTCCATGGCTATCATAGCCAAATTAATTAATTTCTGAATCTGGAGGGGGAAAAAAAATTTTAAAAATTTAAAAATCAATCTACTAGCTTTACCGGAAATTAAGTAAATAAAGTAACAATGTAAACAAGGTTTTTGGAAATAGGATACTAAAAATAAATTCCTGATGGGTGGGCTGGTTTTTCAAAAGAGAATGTTTTTTAAAGTAATATTAATGCTTTAGAATTTAAGTACTGATTTAGAGAGCTGCTTCAGCCTACTTTAAAATTTCTGGTCATCAATCATAAGAAACAGTATTGGTTACTAGGTGATGAATGTAGGAATGTATGACTGTAGTTGGAGCTCTGCAGGATGTACCCGCAAACACCACATTCTGAAGAAAACTTGTGAATTATGTAAAAAGATATATCTGCAGAGTAACGAAAAAATTGTAACTCATAACTTTTTTGCTATATTACAGAATAAAATACTGTAAAAGATATGTACTCTGCTATTTACAAATGGACAGTTGTTGTCTATTATAAAGAATACCAGGTTTTATGGGCAACTGATTGTTCTGTCAATATAGGGTTCCTAAACTGCACTGCAGAAACTGATGGAACTTATATTCACTTTTCCATCTCTACCTTGTTAATAACATCTTATTCAACACCTCATAATACAGGACAGGTAAAGAGATCTCCTGTACTTAATTTTCTCATGGGTTGTTTTCAGTTACTTGCTCTAGTATTGTTGTATACATTAATGTTTACCCTTTTAGATATTTAGCACAGACAGACCCAAGTCCTTAGCAGAGCTCCAAGCAGGAAAAGAAGCAGGTATAATAGGCTAACATGACTATAACTGTATAATAGAGTGATGCTGAATCCACAAACAGGCAACTGTACTCTGTTCTGATCCTGACTATACCTCTTCTTTTTAAAAATTAATGCCACAAAACTGAAAAATAGCAGATGGCATGGAAGTAACCCTGACAGGATTCAAAGCAGTATCTACAAAGCAAGTACTAGATAACTTCGTTGTGAACTAATGTGCATAACACCATTTCATGATTATAGAGTATGCATTTTCTGGCCTATTAACATACAGATTTTTCACTGAATCTACAGAAAAAAACCCATAATTCCCTATCCACAGCCTCCCATGGTAAAGTCCTGCAAAAGAATTAGACAGTAAGGGCTTTTTGCATTAATTTCCAAACCAAGTCCTTACTTTGGAAACTATCCTTTTTGCTCCTAAAAGTTGATATTTCTGTGTGCAGTCTTTTTTTCTTCACTGGGGTCAGCAGTATTTCTGGAAAATATAAGATGGACACCAGTACAAATGCCAGTAAGTAATAACTGCTTAATTATCAAAATGCCTCCTTTAAACCAGAAAAATATAGGATGTGCTTTTATTGAATTCCTTAAGAATTATAAGCCTCTTACATCCATAAGTATGTAACATTAGAATGAAATGACCTTGTTATGATGTCATACATCCATTCACACTTATTTCAACTTAATATATTCCTTTCTATTAGTACTTTACTACCTCTGGCAAACAGAACAGTCTCATCAAAGCCTATAATGAGGATATATCACTACTGCCAAGAAATACACAAGATCCTCAAAACAAAAGTGGCTAGTTCTGATCTCACTTAGTACAAATCATTGGTAAAGCAAATTAAATTACAAGAGCAGGACAAAAAAATTTCAGAATTTTAAATACGATTTAAAACAATAGTTACATTTACAAAAAAAAAATCATAATTACTCTCATGAGTTGCATATCTACTGTTGTTACAAACAGCCAATTTGTGAAGTTCCTTTTTATATCTTTCTTCGGCTTCCAGAATGACTTTGTGACGGTCACACTGGTACGGACAACTTTGCAACATCTTGGTAAAGGTTTTACTACTGAAGGACAGTCCTCCTGCTGTACAACCTGGAAAAAAAATAGGATATTGTAGAAACAGCAAGCACAAATGCTATAGAAGCCATCACAAAGTGCAGCATTTCATTTTGCTCACTATGATCTACAATTTAACCTCTAGTTTTCCATATATACATCTCAAAAGAGGTTACACTTTTATGTACCTTCTTGAAAATACTTATTTCTTGTTTTGTACTTGCTCTCTAAAAAAACAAAAAAAAAAAAAAAAAAAGAAGAGTTTTCAACATGACCTATGGGACCAAGTTATACCGCACCTCAACTCCAGAAGTACTAAATGAGGCATGGATCCTCTACAGAAGTAAAAATATTAGTGGGATGGGAAGACAGGGGCCTCATTTCCCTTTGCACATTTATCCAGGAGCCAAAATATAAAAGATGTCTTTGCTATACTTTGAAACTTTCTCTGTGTTGTAACGGTTATCTGTATTAACCTGAATAAATTGTAAGTCTAGCTTAGGTATGAATTTCGTCACAGGAAACCTTCCTGTTCATTTTTGAGGACATTCCTAGGGTAATTTACGGTTTAGTTATTCTTGGATGTTCTCACAGTTAGTTACGTCAGCTGAAAGAGAACTTCTGCACTGTGAGGAATTATAAGGGCACCAGTACATATCTGTAATATTCTAGCCTAAGATAAAGCAGTGCCAAAGCTCAGGTTGAATTTAGTTTGACAACTTTGATTCGTATGCCTAAATGATGTTCAAACGTGGGTTATGGGCTTTTTTTTTTGGGGGGGGGGGGGGGGGGGGGGGCTTTTGGTGGGGGTGTTTTGTTTTGTTTTTTAATGGAGACACAGGCTTGATTACAAAATCCACTTACAAATCCTGAGTACCAGCAGCATTCTTACAACCTACTGATAGACCATGTTCAGGAAGTAGAAGATGGGGTAACTGAGGGCTGCAGTCATGGATTACTATAAAACTGACTGCCTGTACTTAATAGCAGCAAGGCAGAGAAAACAGAAGGGCTGCAGAATAGTTTGGAGGCTTAGCAGGGGAATATATGAGGGTACTGAGCACGGCTGTATGTTTTTCCTCCCTCTTTCCAATCAGAGAAAGGAGGAAAACACCCGCTTTTAAGTATTCGTATAAGTAGCGTGTCATCTTTTAAGCTGTTGTATATTCTGTTTGTTAATAAACCCACATTAAGAAAAGCTACATAGACCAAAACTGGAATATGTAAGCTTGATTTCAATATTTATGTTCTATTTTAGGCACAAAAAAAAAGGAAAGGAAGCAGTTAAGAATTACATAATAGGTAATCCAATAGATGTGTTAAAATTTCTGTAATGTCAGTTCATTCACTGCATTCTTACATAAGGCTTCTTTTATGGACCCAGGAAAGAAAGACCTGAGATAATACTTACCTAAACACCTTAAATCTGCCATTTTATGGGATGCAGATGTAGCCGAAGTACTTTTTTCTTCCTTGGTTATCTCTGAGTAGAATGAATGTTGACCTAAATTAGGAAGCGAAAAAACCCACTAAGAAAATGCAATCGATCTTTTGCCCTGGTAATCATGCATCAGCATACCTATATTCAATTGTATTTTCTATTTGTAGATTATTAAAGTTTAATTTACATAACAGCAGAAAATCCAAATGAAATTCCTGAAGTTAAATGGATCGCATTTACATTTTTGTAAATCCAGAATAATTACATTTAATTCAGTGCTTTTCATCACTCTCCCAAAGAATATTACTTCAACTTGAACACAGCAAAATAACCCTGTAAACTTACATTGCTTAACTAAGCCCTATAAACTTTATTTCTATTTGGAATCAGATGCTGAAAAATGTGATGTACTGGAATAATACTTATTCTCAATTTAAATAGGTATAACCTGGAGATCAGCTTGGTCACCTGTAAAGCTACCATTATGGCAAATACTAATCTAATGAATAATTATAAATTTTATAAATTAACAGGAAACTAAATTATGAACAAAGATTTGATTGAACAGATCCCAATTCTGAAATAAATGTATCAGACTAAGAAGATCAATGCAAATCTGAAAAACATTTATCTTAAACACATGTTCAACATGTAGGAATAGCTTCAGGCAGAAGTCACTCTCATAGGTTCTATCCCCAGTCTTACAAGTACAGAACAAAACCAGCATCCTTGCGCATTTTCTATTAATGGCTTTCATTGTTCAGTACGGATTGCAGTCAAACTAAACTTAAAACATTCATCTGTGATACATTCATTTGAATAGTTAAAATCAATTTTAAAAAAGCTAAAATAGGTATTAGAAGAAAAGTAGAATAAGTATTCGCCTGGTAAAACTGTATACAGTATTAAATTCCAAAACTATGCAAACAATTAAACGATATTATACATGATGTACTCTGTCATCTAATGATACATAACATCTGATAAAAAGTAGTGATAGAAGTACACAAAACTAATTAAAATCTCATTAAGAACAGAATTATCTAAGAAAGGAATATGTTTAGCTATTTGTACCTGATGTGCATGTCTGTTTCATATTTTTAACAATCTTTGCTGGTTGTTTAAATAAGTGTCCACTGGGAAGATCAAAATGTGAACAAATTAAAAAATAATCAAACTTCACAACATACATTTACCTGTAAATTAATCCACACATTCCAAAGGCAAAACAAAAAAACACAGTAAATATATAAAAGATAAAACTCTACAAAATTGATTCTAATTATCCCAAGTTACTGGGCTTGTAGTACCCAGCATGTAATCATTGTGTTAGAAATCTGTTTACCAGAGATCTGTGATTAGCATTCCTTGCAGTGCTGTTCAGCATGTCTGTTCCAGCATTTGGAATGCAGTGCTTTCAAGGGATGCTGGTTTCCAGAGTCATTCGCAATTCTGATTCACATAAAGTTACTTAGTGCACATAAAACTTTCACAAAGTCTTCAAAATACTGTAGCCTTCACCAGATGTAGCAATTGCTCTAAAAGGCAATTGATTGTCTTCTGTTCTTACACTGATTAAATTTTATGCAACCAACATGCTCCTATGATGTGGTGATTGTACATTTTTCTATGTCATTAACTACCTCCAAATACTGCAGGAGCAAGGGGTCTAATCCATGGTTATGCTTAGGTAACTCCTGTTTTCACACAAATACATATGCGAGGAGAGAGCTTCCCCCCCCCCCCCCCCCAAAAAAAAAAAAAAGAATTTCTTAATAGTTTTGTGCTTGAGAGGTCAGAACAACAAATAAAGAAGCTGTGTGGAATTATGCTAATCGGTAGCAAAGCAAAATTTACCTGAATGTACCATGGAACATATCCTAGGCTCTTGATAATTTCTGTGGTAGTTGCAAAGTTACAATATAATGGATGCAAGGAAACTGCATAGGAGCAGTGTCCAGCCAGCCACATAAAAGAAGCACAATAAAAATGTGGAACTCAAAAAAAGGAGAAATGTAGTTTTGTTCATACTCTCTCATTGCCTGTCTTGAGGGATGTTCCAGATATAAATTCAAGACAATGGAATCTGTATTTATCCTTGCAAGTTGCCTCTAATTAATTTTTTGTTTATCAATAGGAAAGATAACCATAAGAAGCAAAAGAAAAAGAGGAAAGATAACCATAAGAAGCAAAAGAGGAAAACAAGCATTTGTGTGAGACCAATGAGCAAGAGAACAGTGAATGACTAAACAAGGCTGTATCTTTCTCTTCCCATGCAGGGAAGCAATTCAATATGAGGGGAGAAAAGGGGGGGGGGGAGCTTTTTCCCCTAGTTTGTAGGCACTCCAATTTCAATTTTTTGCAGAGCAGTTAGAGAACTGCTGTTTTCCTAGTAAGTGCATATTACAGAAGTCTTTGTGGTTTCATCCAAACCAATGGCTAAAATCTTGATCTACTGGATCAGTGAGAATTTTGAGAGAAAAACTATGGATGCTTTTTCATCACTATGTTGAAGGCATTAGAACATGGCCTGTAACAGGCTCTCTATACAATCCATCAGAAGCCTACCATTCAGAGAAAAAGATCAGAAGCTTTTATTACTACAGTGTCTTTAATGTTTGATCTGTGATGTCAAAAACACTTCCACAGACTATTCTCTAGTGAGCTACCAAAAGGCTATGTCTTTTTCACTAGGAGAAAAAGACATAATTAGTAAAAGATAATTTCAAAGGCTGACATTCAATTTGGAAATTACTAAAGAAAAGCAACTTAGTATTTCTGCTTAGGTATATTCTGCTAAGATACCTACCTTACTTGAAGAATAGACTGATTTTTTACACAAGCAGTTTTTTCATTTATACTATGCCTTTGAAGTACACTGTCTGTTTGCAGTTCATTAACTGAACATGGAATATTACTCTGTTCACTTTGTCTAGTAGAAGCATTTACTGGATCCATAGTGTTCACTATTCCATTTTTCAGCGGAGAAGAATTTACAGATGGAGCAAGAACCTGATCATCTGACTTAGAGGTCAACTGTGGACAACGTACTTCTTTATGTATTCTTTCTATGTAAGTTTTTGGATCATCAGGATTCACTTCATAGTATTTTGATGCTTCAGTATTGGCTTCTGAAGATCTGTCTACAAATACTCTTCCTTGCGCTCTTTCCTGTATTGAAAAATACTAGTTAGCGACTATACGAGCTCTATAAAAATATTAAATAAATCTAGTAACAAGATTAACTAGGATAGACCAGTCTAACTCTGAAAGTAAAGCTAATTCCAGAGAAGCTTCAAAAACACCTGACTGAGTTGAGAGCCAACAAGACAGCAGTGCTGCTGAAGGTGTTGAAGGGGTAGTTAGTGATAATTCCAGGCTGAAGCAATGGATTTGCTACTAATACAAGGCACTTCTAGAAAGGAAAAGATTTAATTAACTTAAGATCCAGCTAAATAACTCAAAAACTTGCTGCTCCACACCCACAGATATCAAGTAGCTATACAGCACAAGGAAAATACAGAACAACTTCATTTCAGTTTATGTTCATATTTTCTATTATCATCTATCCTGTCATAGCTGTACAATCATGGGCATTTCATGCATGCAAATATTAAAATTATAGGTTCAAATGATTGGCAATTAAAAATAAATCCAACTCTTGTTTCTCCAACCTAAATGATCTCAATTTTGTAGAAAATCTGGTTTTATAATAAACTTAAAATGCTTCATAAAAATACAGATGCCTGCATTCTCTGATTGCCCTGCATACTAACTTTGCATGATACACAGTAATGGCAAAAGTTGCACGTTGTAGTTTCACACATATCCAATGTTTTCCCTACTTTTCTAGCTCACACTGAAATTATCTTAAGGGTTTACCTTCTACTTCTCCCTAAACTCTGGAAAGATTTGCTTAGTTTTATCTTACTTTGGTAAACAGGCCAACCTCCTCATGTTCTTTTTCAATCAAGTTTATTCGGTGTAAAATTTCTTTTGCTTTCTTCCAGTAGTCTTGTAGACTTCTTTTTCTGACTTGCACATCCAACTCTTCTACATTGTTCACGTTTAATGAATTATCATTTATTTTCAGGGACAATTGTTCAGCTTTATAAAATATAAAACAATATTAATATTCCAAATTTTATCAATGAACACCTTAATAAATATTTATTATATTTTTGTATGCTGAGGGACAGTCCCAATAATTTAATGCAAAATCTAACCTCTGAATAATAATTTTTATATAACTTAAATTTACACATAAATGTTAATACTCTTCAAATATAAACTGCAGTTACAAGATGTGAGCTTGCAATTATAGTTACTATAAGCTGTTCACACAACGATGCTGTGCTCTAAAAAATGACTTCATCATGGACTTAATCCTAACTCTATAGGTCCTTTACCAGTATGGGTCTCTGTTTTTAAAAACAAACAACTCCATATTAATGGACACTGAAAATCACCACATCCCCTCAATCTTAAACAAAACTCTCAGTTATGTTTTCAGTACAAAAATGTAGATACATGCTTTTTACTAATTATCAATTGCGTAATACTTTCCATGCTTTAGAGATTAAAGGACAAGGTGTCTTTCCGTTTCATTGGTAGTATTACACAGTTAATTAAAAAAAACCTTAAACAGGATACTTCAAAATACACCCTACTTTAAAAATGAAGATCAAGATTTTTTAATATTGCAAAGTAATTGTAGTCATGGTGATTTTGGGCTTGATTATCTACTGGTTTAGTCTCTATATACAATGATACATACCCAGGAACAGAGTACCAATTGCATGTTAAATGACAATGTTAATATTTTGCACATAATACAGAGGTGGGAAAGCTTTTAAGAACTGGCCCTACATATATAGGTTTCACAAATGCATTATCGCATTATCTTTTTTCTACCTAAATACCATAATCAGCCCATGGTGGCAAATATGCAACTTTTCTGCAGAAAACAAACATCTCTTGGAATACACAGAATTACAAAGCTGCTACAGTTAAAATCATTTAGAAAGTGAACAGAACTTAAAGATGGAAATCATCTCTGTAATTTTTAAAGCAGTAACAGTAAGCTTACTCATTTGTTTGCAGTTTTGCAGCACAAAAGTAGCAGCTTTGTTTAGTTCCTCATCCTGAGACTCTGTTAATACCTGAATCATAAGTGGAAGACCATTGTTCTGGAGCAGTTCACACTGGTTTTCTTCTAAAATAGGACATTGTAAAGGAAAATAGATTGGTTTCAGCCTCATACACACTTAATCTTACAGTAATTTTAGAAACTGGTACTAGTAACTTTCAGGGACATTCTGAAAAAGAGATTTGCATTATGGATCTAAGCATGCTGTAATGACCTGCTACCCGGGTTGCAGCAGAAGTGCTCTGGATCACACAGGATGATTTGCCCATAGCTCAAAGTTCTTGTAAGAAAACTGAAGAAGGACTGAGACAAATTGTATGACGGAGATCCAAACTCATTTAATTGTTGCCTAAAATATTTGAACTATGGCTTCTGTATTTCTTTTCCTCTGGTATATACTCCTAAAGTATATATGCTACATTTACATATATGCTGCCTTGAGATGCAGAAATATCAAAAACTTAAAGTTTATAATTAGCAAAACTCTTAATAAAATTAGTAGTTTAATCCTGGTCTAGCTAATCTGTTCCTCCTCATTAACTATATAATTAGCTAAATTTTTTTATTGGGATCTCATTTGAAGTATGTATTCATAAAACTGACAACTTTCTAGAAATAGTTCTTTGTTGTCTAAACTTCATAAAACAAAGGAATCAACAAGAGATGAAATATGATTATTTTGTCAGTGTTGACATTTTAAGAGAAACTTTTATTCTGTTGGTTTAATCATATTTCTATTTGAAAGACATTTTCCATTAAGCTTTGTTTCAATTAATTCTTCATGAAAAAGTGTCTTTTAAAATATCAGATTTATGACCTACTGAGCTAATTATTGAACTTGTTATTGACATTTAGAGGATGATAATCAATCAGGATTTTTGAGCATAATCCCTTTTTCTTGCATTTCTGAACATACATGAGAAAAAACAGTAATATAAATAAACAATGATCAGTATGTCACAACTTCCCATTGTGTTCGCTTGTACTACTATAAACTTAAGTGTTATATTTTCACCAGATATGCTTGGGAAAGCCCTGAGGAGCCTGGCAAAAACATTTCAGGGTCACCTACTGCTTATGTTACTTCAAAAACAATACTGTTAGATAGCTTTTAAAAAAACTAATAGCTATGTAAACAGTGGATAGAAGCTGTATACATCAAGGGCCATTAAAATAGAGCTCAAAAAGACTTATTTGGTATGTATGTATTGTAGTATTTCTCAGGTCTGGATTAATTTTACGCTGTGATACCTAAGCCCAGCTCTGAATTCTTGCATAATAGTCTACTTTTTCTAAGCTCTTAAAGATCTATCTATCTGTTAACAGGTTGTCCTGGTTTCAGCTGGTATAGAGTTAATTTTCTTCCTAGTAGCTGGTATAGTGCAGTGTTTTGGATTTAGTATGAGAATAATGTTGATAACACACTGATGTTTTCAGTTGTTGCTAAGTAGTGTTTGTACTAAGTCAAGGATTTTTCAGCTTCTCATGCCCAGCCAGCAAGAAGGCTGGAGGGGCACAAGAAGTTGGGAGGGGACACAGCCAGGACAGCTGACCCAAACTCGCCAAAGGGATATTCCATACCATATGGCATCATGCCCAGTATATAAACTGGGGGGAGCTGGCTGGGAGGGGCAGATTGCTGCTCGGGAACTAACTGGGCATCGGTTGGCGAGTGGTGAGCAACTGCATTGTGCATCACTTGTTTTGTATATGCTAATCCTTTTAGTATTATTATTGTAATTTTATTATTATCATTATCATAATTTTATTATCATCATTATTTTCCTTCCTTTCTGTCCTATTAAACTGTCTTTATCTCAACCCATGAATTTTTTTTTTTTCCCCCAATTCTCTTCCCCATCCCACTGGGTGGGGGGAATGAGTGAGCGGCTGCATGGTGCTTAGTTGCCGGCTGGGGTTAAACCACGACACAGGTTTTAAAATTTAAAGCTGGACCATTATAGCAAACATTTTTTCTGAATGCTAATATTACATTATTTAATAGAACTTTCCCTCGTATTCCAGTCTGGATGAAACGATACCATTGAACTAGTTAGTGTATGAGAATTTAGTAGAAACTGACAGAAAGAAAAAAGAAAAAAATCTTACCACAAACTTCAGTGCAGTGTCCAATTGTTAGAATAATACTAATTTTTTCTCCAGTATCCAGAGTGTCACTGGACAGCAGCTTCAGTAGCTCTGACACAGTGTGGTACTTTGTCAAGACAACACCCATGGCAGCTATTATATTAAAAATAATTTGAAGAAAAATACACTAGATATTAAGTATAAAGGCATCATCCAAGTATAATATGCTGTCATTCAAGGGAACTCTACAGACCTCTAAAAGCCTTGGGCCTGCACAGTCCTCCTCTTCTCTCTCTCTCATTTTAACACTTCCAATTACCACATCCCTCCTGGTGCAGTAATTCTGTCCATGCTACTCCCCATATCCAGCACTGCCCTGTCTCCCAGATTGTGCTGTATAGAAGTGTGGTAGAAGATCTGATAAAGAAGGGCTTTGCAATGTGCAAGTTTTGTAGACCTCTGCTGAGTTTCTCCACATCCTTTATCAGTTCCAGAACAGAGCAAGAAAGAGTAGCATAAGGTTTGACACATAGTCTGTCTGCCACAACGAGAGCTAGGAATGTTTCTGGTAGAGGGCAACCTCTTCCTGAAACTGAGAACACCACTGCTAGCACATACATGCTGAAACGTAATCCTGTCACATACCAACTTCTTTGAAACTAGGCTCAAAACTAGTGCAGGTATATGCTTTTAAACTTTCTGAACTTCCGTTAGCGAGCACTTATGGCAGAAGCGTCAAATATAATAATCATGGCCAACAGCACAGATTCATCAGGCTCACAGGTTTCTCAAAATCTTCTGATGGAATACACAAAGACCTCATTAGGACAGCACTACCCAGACAGCCAATCAGAGTAAAAATGTGTTAGGCAGACATACCACATTTGTTCAGCTCCATGTCTGAGTTACTAAAGCCTCCTAAAGCTTACAAAGCTTATTAGCTTAGGCATAGGCCTACAAAACACAGCGCTAACTCCAGGACCCAAGCTGACTGCCACACCCAGTTCTCAGCTTTACTGACACAAAACTAGCTTTAGCATCTTATTTTTAATTTTCAGTATAGTTTAAATTTCACTATGTTTATTTTAGCAACAATGGGAAAGTAACCCACCTCAGATGAACTGAATCATTCCCCATATACACGTCCGAATTTTAAGTAGTCTGCAATATAAACTGGGATGTATACAACTCAATTGCTTTTTAGCATCCATTCCTATCACTTTTCCACCAAAACCAGACTTTAAAAATCACATTTTAAAATTACCATATATAAAAAATGGTAGTAGTCTTTTCACTCACAGTCATTAGCAATACAGGCATCCAGAGTCCTTGTTACTACTACTGCAAGTTTTGTGCTTGAGTGACTCACACAGGAATCATGCATAAGCTTGATGAGAACTTTAGCTAATGTATCCAATCCTCCAACAGACACAAAATATTTCTGCACATATGCTTAGTGGAAAAAAAAGAAAAAATGTGTCTTAAATAATACAAGTTGCAAATTGTTTTAGCATTTTACCAATCATCACAATTTTTCTGTGCATGTATTAATCATTACATTTCCATCCATGCAACAGAACTGAAGTTGGATATATATTAATCTTGAGAAATGTAGTAATTGTCTTATAAAATAGTTACAGGAAACGCATGGCCCTAATACATGCATACAAATGGCAAACATTATGCTCGAGTTCTACCTAAGTCACTGTCTTCAGAGATGTAATAATGACATATTTGTAAAATACTTTTAATCAAAACAGCTTCCAAATAGGTTTTACTGACCTTACTAAATGTAGCCAGTTTGTGGCTGTTTGTGCACTTAAGCACAATGCAGTGTAAGTAAAGATAGTGGAATATAGTTTTCAGAGTAAAAGTTGGAAGAACAGCAAATGAACGTGTAGATTGACAAAAAGAAATCAAATATTTAACTATCGAATTAAACTTACTTTTACAAAAGAAGAACTATTTAAAGCTTGAGCTGCACTTACAGTTATTTGCAACTGTGAGACCAACAAATGAACAAATGGGACGAACTATCTCAGGCTCTGTGCAACTTTCGAGCCACTCTTTGGCATACGGAAAAACTGAACAGCAGATGTTTTGATTATCTTCTGGAAAAGTAAAAACAAATAACCCCAAATCAAAATGTAATATGAAATTTCAGTTGAACGGTAAAAATGAAAACAAACTGTTGTCACTTTGGAGAAATACTTTAAACTTTTTTCACGATTCTAACAGCAACACTTACCATTCTGAGGATTGTTAACACAGGCACAGAGAGTACTGCATACTGAAGACCACAGCTGATAGCACTGATTAGTATTTTCATCTGACAGATTCATCTCAGATGTGGAAAGACTTGTTCTGTTAAGAACAATGCAAACAAGTCCCAAATAGTCAAGCAAACGTAAGTCCTAAATAGTATATCATTTTTCTGTTTGAATTGCAACTGTTTACCTGAATAACCGTAGCAGAAGACCAATGCAGCCTGTATCTCTGACACAGGTTTGCCCACTTTCTAAAAAAGAACACATACAAGACTCCGAAGACACATGCAACTTGAGACAAAATCTTCATGTCAAGTTTAATTTACATATATACATTCTATTTCCATTTCCTAAGCATATATCCCCAAAAAAACCAAATACAAAATCACACCAACACATTGGCAAAAATGTTCCCTTTCTTTCTATGTCTATTTTTTTCTATACATTGTCAGAAACTACTGGTTTGCATTATATTTTTTTTTAAACTATAATTTCATTTTTAGAACTAAAACATGTTCTGCTATTTAAGGAAATCCCAGTGAGCTATGATCTACTTACACACTTCAGGTTCAGTTACATGCAACCATTCAACTTTATAAATTAACTTTACCAAAACTTTACTTTTTGAGTGTTCCAAGTTTCTGTACTGCAGATTGGCAAATAGAAAAAAATGGTGTTATAACACAGAAAAAAACCAAACTTACTATTATTTGACACCAGTACTAAGATGACATAAACAGACATTCTTTTCAAGTTCACACCAGAATCCTTATTAATTAAAAATAAAATGAGGTCTTCAAACAATGCAGAAGTACACAAAGTTTGTTGACAATAAACTGAAACCAGAAAATAAAGACCATTAAGTCCTAAAGCAAGCCATTCATAGTCCTAAATTATTTTTGTAATATAGTAATTAGAGTCCCAGTTGCATCCAATATGTGGTGAGTGGAGACAAAACAGGACTATAAAGTGACTGAGGGCTTCCCCCTGTAGTCAGTTCTAAACCAACTAGGACCTAGGCAAACTTTGGAATAATCTACAAGTCATTTAACACTTGCTGCTGAGGAAGAGAAGTAGTACAGCTGTCTGATATCATAAAGACATGCTGTTTACACACATTAGCAAGGTATTTCTCCAAATCTGGGGATGGACAGTGAAACAGTGGCACCTTTACTGCCCCCAACTCGAGCTGATAATCTTGTAATCTGATTTTTTGAGACAAAAAAATAATGAAGACAAAGCACAAGCAGAAGTAATAACATGGGATCATAACTCACTCAGAAATACAAATAATATTACTTATTATTACCATTACTCTCTATTATAACTCCTAATGTAAATAAAGCTGCTTCCTTTACTATGCAATGAACACTTGACTTTGCAAGATCATTTATAAACATCAAACCACCAATTTCTCGAAAATATTCACTTGCTTCACCTATAACAGAAAAAAGAACAAAAATTAAACTTTTGCTTTTGTTTCTTTGTAAAATGAAAGATTTTATAAGGTTCCAAGATTTTATAACTTCTCAAGCCTTATATCCTTTAGTTTTTTTTTTTATAGTGACAACCAGTTTCTTAACATATACTGTGAACATAAAATTGCATTGTTTCCAAGGAAAAACACTTCTTACTGTTTTGTTGACAAATTGAATAAATAGTGATCAAAGCCTCCTTCTGAGATACAGGGCAGTCCATCTGATATTTAAGGCATTCAAGCAGTAAGTTCAGATCTGTTTTCATATCTAAGAACAAACACAAAAAAACTTCACGTCAATTTTTATCTTTTCATTTATCTATTTAGTATTACAATAAACCTGCCCAAAAATGTAGTATGTGTATTTTAAAGGAGGAAAAAAAAAAAGTGAGTGAAAATGGAGCTACACCACTTCTATCCATCTATAAACAACAAACATACTTAACCTAAAAAATATTCCTCTCCATAGTTTGTTATTTGAGCATGATTTCCTTTGCTAAAGGAACAGCCCCCTTTTAATATTTCTGGCCTTTAATTACTAGTAGCTGTTAGCAAATGTGATGCAAATTACTAAACATAAAATTTGCAATTGCAATGTGCATTAAGTGTATTTAAGTGAATAATACAGAACCATGAAAATATTCAGAGTGAAAATACAATTGAAAGTCTACAGAGTGAATAGGGAAAGAATCCAACAAAGCAAGGCTTGCTATACAATATTTAGTTACAGAAGACTTAATCACTTACCACAGCAGCTAGAATCTTGAATCAGGTTGTTAGGTTAGGAAGTTAACACAAAGCATTTTCTGGGCACCTACAGACAACCCTAGGTAGGTAAACCACTTTAAAATCTGTTTCTTCGTCTTTTGGGTATAATAAAAATACTTGTTTGATAATGATTTGCAACAGTAACAGCAGATATTATATGTTTTAAACACTTGTAACATTTGGGGTTTCTTAAGTTAAATACAATAAAAGTGTGGGTAAATATTAGCAAAAAAAGGTGACTTCGTGGTGGTATTTTTTACTATTTGAAAGTTTGTCATTAGATTTGCCCTTTAGCTATCCAATACAGAATCCAAAAATTTGGCAACCAGGAAAAAGAACGTTTCCCCAACAGCTCACCATGCCGGGACAGACCTATCACAGTCTAATAAAACTTTGTAAAATTGATGCAGGTAATAAATGACAAATTATATTAGGTATCTTACCACATTGTTTTTTCTGCACCTTTTGATTTTCCATTTTTGGTTGTATGCCTGTTCTTGTTCTACAATGGCAAGGAAAAAGTGTTTTCTCTTCTGTTTAGATTAGCAGTGTTTATAATATCATATGCAGTATAAATGAAGTAATTTTTCTTAAAACACACTCCAATTTTCTGGTTTTACACTATTATCTGACACACCCACAGTTTAATATGCTCTTGCACGACAAAGATTTTCTTTGGAAATACAGTATTTTATAGTAACACTGCATTTGTAACTACTGTGTTGTTATGTTTTGAAAGTTAACATTTTGCAGAAATCAGGTGATTCCATGCTACCACTGGGGGGCACCAAAAACATCCCTGTCATTAAAAATATACCTAGCTCTGTGTCATTTATCGCAATAAATCTGATCCAATTTTCCTTATAATAGGTTGCCAACTTTGTCATCAGCGAACAACTGGCAGTAAGACCACCAAGTAATGTTATGTGGAAGATCAAGTGTGTCTGACATCCACTATAAAACATTCAGCCTCCTACTGCTACTCAGTGAGTCACTAAACCATAACAATGTTGTTTTATTGGTATTGATCAAAACCAAGGACAATGAGCATGAACTGAGACGTTATTTCTTAAACTAAGAATTTATTTTAGTTCACCAAAGAAATTATCACATTACATGAACCATGTAAACTAGAAAAACCCACAGCATTGATTCTACATAAACCTAACGTGCCAGCATGCGAGAGTTAGCTGAGCAGCAGAGTGAAATTCAGGTTTGGAAGCAGAAAGATGGTCCCTTAACCACGCCCCACGTCCCAAACACTAAGAAAGGTTGATGAAAGCACCACAGTAACCTATTTCACTCTCTCAAAAATTATTTAGCTCCAGGTAGAAACTTTAAATCAGTGATAAATCCAGCTTAATAATGAATTAGTTATCCTTCTCACAGTAGAGCAAAGGCTCTAAAGAATGTGTCATCTTAATTAAGACAGCCAGCCCTGCTTTCCATTTAGAGTTACTGATTGTTCCCATTCCTTTGCTGCTTCCATTACTTCAAATACACCATATACATCCTTTCAGCAGCATTGGTGAAACGCGTGTTTAGAGAGAGAAAGTTTAAAAGGAGTTCATCTTCCTTTACACTTTCAGAAGTGATAATATATATATGCATTTCATTTTCTTGCAAATCTAACACTGCCACAATAGCAGAAAGCTTGCAAGTCTTCATCACCTCTTTTTCCCCCTACTGATACCACCCTGCTAGCCTACAAGAAAACAAGAACTACCTACATATTCCTTAACAAAAGCTTTAAAAATGAGCTGACTTTGGAGCTAATTTCATTTCAGTGAAGTTTAATTAAATACACATTTACACAATTAAAGAACTTTTAATATAAGAAGCACAAGTTTTTTTAAACACTATAGAAAGATGTCTTGACCTTAACTGGATCTTCTTCCTTTGCAACATACAGAAGGTACACAAAATAATACTCATAAGCCAGCCTACATTAAAATGCAAATAGCTCAACTCTGTTGTTGCATCGCAGGGAAAAGATGAAAAGATAAGTAACAGGATTTGCAGCAACAGACTTTCTGGCAAATGTTGAATATAAAAGAAAATAGATTACCTCTTCCCCATCAGTTATGCAAAATAACCCAGTAACATCCCTTCAAACCTCAAAAAAAACACTCTTTAAAAAAAGTACAGATATATTCATCTGTTTGCTCAGCAGCATTAGAGCACACAGCTTGAACATTCAGAAAGACTGACACAGGAGGTTAGGGAGCTCACACAGAGGCTGATGGCAACATCCCCAGTCAGTGAAGGCCTGGGCTGCTGGACTCGCCCCCACGCAGCCACACCAAGATAGAAACAGCCAGTCTCAGGGGTATTTTTCCTTTTTAAAACCCAGTAGTCAAATCCTGTACATTGGAAGAAGTCCAGATTGTTGGTGTCCTACTGAAATAAAAATTCACACCAGCAGCTGAGGATGTGTCCGCTGACAAACACTGTTCAGTGTAACAGACCTTTGAAGTCTTCCAGTGCTATTTTAGTATTCATCCCATCCCTCCTCCCTCTCAAATGAACCATGTATGATTTATAGCTCATTATCAGAGTTCGACTTTGAAGTTGAAGTCTTAACAAGTACTCCAGAGCATCCCAAATATAAAAAGGAAAAAACATATACAAGATTTAAAAAAAAAAAGGGGGTGGGGGGGAGGGCTGCAACACTCTAAAGATGAAAAGCAAAAGCATTCTTCTGCCAGCTTTCAGGGGGGTGGGGAATAGGGCACGGATTAGCTACCTGTTGATCCGGCAGTGGGAGTGGTTCTGGTCAGCCACGAAGGCGACCCCGAGCCCCTCCTGCCGCGCCGGGCCGCCACCGTGGTACCGGGCCCTCCCCGCCGGCCTGAGGAGAGCGAGACGCCGCCCTGCCGCCCTCAGCCGCGCGCCTTTCCCGCCCCGCCGCGGCGCGCGCGGCCTTTAGCCGCTTCCCGCGGCCCCCTCAGGAGTCACCCGCAGCAAGCGCCAGACGAGCGGCGGCAGGGAGGCATCGCCAGGCGCGGCTGCTCTCAGGCACCAGGAGACAGATCCCTTTTAACCACCTCCGAGCGCTATCCGAACCTCAGCGTGGCTCCTGGCCAAGGCCAGGAGGAAATCACTTGGTTTTCAATGCAGCTCAGTTTCCATACGCTGCCCTTTGGAAGCTACAACACCACCACAAAACCCAGTTAGCCATCACTTGACATCTGCCAGACACAAAGGGTGCAGGAAAAAGAATCTTTTACTAGATGAATACAGCTGAAAGAACCAAGCTTTCAGGCACACAATCCATTTCCCTAATGTTCTTGTACTCAATAAAAAGTATTGCAGCTTTCCCTAGCTCTTCTCACAGTTAGATCCTCTGACCATCACAGTTATATTAGTCTTTTTCAACCTTTTACAAGTCCTCCCCCCCTCAATCTGAAGAGCAGCTTTTATGAAAAAAATTCGGCTCTGCTGCAAACCAGGTAAGCCAATTTGTAAATACAACTTACCATGCCAAAGAACAGCTGCTGCTTTTTTCTTTCAAAGGTGAATCAGAAAATTCTAGATTTAAAAAAATTTTTCAGGATTTGGTATGATTTTATTTGTCCTCGGGGGGGGGGGGGGGGGGGGGGGGGGGGGGGGGGGGGGGGGGGGGGAGATAAAATCGTTACAAATAAAGGAACTTTAATTTGCAGGTAATACAGAACAGTCCAGTCAGTGGCAGACCACCACAGTATTTACAGGATGCAGCAGCAGCGCCTGGTGGCAACAAATGCAAGATCATTACCCTACAGCTGGAAAGTAGCTGAAGTCTGTGACATTCCACTGTAAATATAGGTGTTATTAAAAATTACAAACTGCCCCGTAATGACTTTGATAACCTCCTGTGCAGCAGCTCCTGTAAAGCAAACAAAGATACAACAGAAGGTAGTTAGCAGGCCATATTTAAAAACCAGTAGGAATGTTTTTTATCTACAACTCACTACACGAATTATTTCGGAAGCTTCCGATACAACTAGGAGGAAAAAATGCCTTTCAGTACTTCCTAGTATAGAAGAGGCTCAGAAAGCTGTTAACTTCATAAGTTAGCTTTACATACACTTTGCTGAATATACTTTCTCTCTCTCTCTCCATGTACACACACACAGTAAAAATGTGTGAGCAGACCGACCCATCCAAGTTGTGACCTCTCTAAATGAAATAGAGACGTTTAATTAAAAAAAATCATGTACAGTTAAACTGTAAAATAAATTGAAGGGTCACTTCACTGTGATCCCTTTGTATTCTCCTGTAGTATGAAATGTTCTGTAATTTCTTCAGAATTTATCTTTACATATTTTTCTAAAGCACTGCACATACCAAGTTTCACTTAATCAGAAAAAAAAAAAAATCTACATCCAGAGAGTATTTAATACATAATTATCTTCAGCACCACATGAAGCCAAATAAAGAAGGTAAGTTAACTGACCTATCAATTTTGAGCATCCATTAAAACATATTTAGTTTTGATAATACCTGCAGGTTGAATTAAGGTAAGTAATGAAGGCTATTTATATTTAATAGATACTTAACATAAGTGTATTGTGTTAATTTAAAGGAAGATATGTACTGTGTTAATTTTAATATTACTACAATTATTCCTTTTTTTCTTTTTAAACTCAAAGCCTCTTTCAAGCATTTTAAACACATTTTTAAGCTACTAGAATTGATCTACTGAGATTATTTTTTACGTTTATTTGGTTCCTTTTAGTGACTTTAAACCCTTGCTGTGTCCACTTTTTCTATATACATAGGAGGTCACATCTGGAGAATGAAGGGGGAGGATTTTGCTCTAATACTATCTTTGACTACAATCTGTGATTACAGTCTTTGCTCTAACAATACAAAGTAATTAAAACAGTGGAGGTTCTGACTCAAGTATGCACTACAGCAGGTTGGTTTGTTTGTATGGACCTTAGAAATACAGTGACATTCTTACCTCCCATGAAGGCAGCAATAGCATGTGGCTCAGCAGCTCCATAGCGACAACTGGATAGCAAAGGAACAGTTAGTATTTTCAGGTCAGTTTTACCAACAAAGTGACACTTAAGATACAATACTTACAACTCATGAACGTAGTCATCTTTCACCACTACAGACAACACATGTTCTTGTAAGAAACCAGTAAGGCATGATTTTAGTTTTCCAATATCATCTTCTACCTGATAGTTGTAGACACCTGGAAAATAAGTTAACTGTTTCATCACAGAACTGTAACACCGTATTCAAAGTTAATGGGTTTAAATGGCAGCATCTTTTATTTCTCTGAAAAGTTTCTAAGCTGATTAATATATTAAATCATTAATACTAGACTAATAATAATTGAATATTCTGTTGATGCTACTCATGATAATAACAAATTACTGCACAGGTGAACCGATTCATAATCCATGCAACCCATTTCAGTGGTATCAATTCAGATAAATTCCTTAAGTTCCCAAAGACAAACAATTCTCACTTTAATTTTCACATTCTTAAAGTTAGATCAATATGGAAACAAAACCACAACTAATGCTATATTTGTAGTTCATAACTAGTATTATAGTAACTATTGGATCTTTGTATTTCTTTTGATGAAGTAACTGGTATTAACATACCTGGATATCTACCATGCTGCTTATAAAATCTATCTACAGCCCGTAGCATCAAGTACAGCACTACTTCACTGTCTGGGTTATCCATGTGGGAAACTGAAAAGAGAACTGGTTAGCTGGTACAGATGAAATGGAAAAAGAAAGGTTTTGAATTACTTGAAATCAAGTATTTCTCATCTGCTTCAACTGTAAAATCTGCAGTAAAACGAAATTGTAATGAAAACCTGCAACTGAGAATCTCAGTGAGTCAACTCAGATACACAGTTTTGACTCCAGAGTGTATGACAAAACCATATTGTATGTATTTGATATAAACTGTTCAGTGACAATATTCATGTTTCAACTCTGACAGCTGCTATAACATTAAATGGGATATTTCTTAGTTATAATTTTGGGATTTGAAACGCATGCTTCATATACTTAACTGTAATGACTGTGATTATAAAACAGGTCTTAAATCCCTTAACATACAGCTCAGTAGTCTTTCTAAATACTAACTACTACTTCAATCACATTGCATATTATCAACCAATTCAAGGAGTTTTCACTTAAATCATAAATATTATGAAACATATGTATACACAAAATATATACACTTTGTATATACGTTTGTCCAAAACATTCAGAGGACTTGTATAAGAACAAACTTTGATAAAAAGTATTTCCAGCTTTTTTTTTAATTTATGCAGGTTCAAAAAATAAAATGCAATTAAGTAACTAGTTTGCTAGTTCACATACTGAAACAATAAGCTGAGAGGGGCCAAGACAATTATTCTCCTATCTTTGGTCAGGTAAAAGCACCTTTGCAGCTCTGTCAGAAATAACTGAGGTACAGAAAAGAGAAGTTTGAAGAAAACAATTTTTTCCTTATGTGCTATCAAAAATAAAATCAGCAAGGAAAAAAAAACCTGAAACATGCATCAATCTGTAACGTAATTTCTGACCTTTCAAAATCAAATTGAATTCAACATTCTAGACTTAAAAAGCCATACTTCTAGTTGATGCCAAATTATAAAACTACATAATGAAACAGAAACATGTAACACACAATTCTTTTTGATCACAAAACTATTTCAAGTTGAAAATGCAATTAAAGTATGCCAAAAAGGAGTACTTACTGATTTCATCCTTGTTAAAAGTGTTTAAACCGTATTCTTCAGACAGAGATCTACATCGTACTACTCGGAGAAAAGCTGAGTTGCTGCCTAAGCAGAGGGTGCAGAAAGGAGAGCATTACCTACTTGAACGCATCACCAATTACTAAATCTTTGTAAGTCTGTATCTCTGATGTGTTACACATGAGAGATTAAAACTTATTGTAATTTCACTTAACACTTTTCTGTTTCTTCCAGTAGCTTGCAGTGATAAAATCTATTAAACTACATTTAGGTCCACGATCACAAGTATTTTAGTGAAATACTTCGTGCTTATTTACTTCTAGAATCTAAATGTATCTGCCACGTTAATGTAACAGCTCACAACGTGTGTAGCTCTTCTATAGCAATTAATCAGTCACAGCCATCAACTTCATGTTTTCCTCTTCCATGCTGCAAATGAACATGGGTTCTTTTCACCTTCTGCTACATCTACTGCTCTCTCACATATTCTCAATTAATACCTTAACAGTACAGCTACGAGCGGGAAAAGGTTCTTCTCCAGTATCATTGCTATGAAACAACCCAATGTGCAGCTACTACCTAGCACTCAAAAATGAGGAACTGCGAGGTTCTCAAAACTCCCAGCAAATCATTTATCAATGCAGGGGCAGTGTGCTTTTGGCTACGTGCTTACAGGAAAATTTTCCAGTTGCAGGGAGACTTAGCCAGGCTGCTGTGTGGACACGTATACATACCCAGAACAGACATAACCTAAAATGCCATCAACAGTACCACTCACTGCATCACTGTTTCACCTTTTCAGACTACCAGAAGTTTACAGAGCCTGCACTCTGAAGTCAGTATCACAGAATGGGCAAGAGTGATTAAGCACTAATCACAGAAAGTAGACGACATCTGCTACCTGTTCTTTGGACCTGAAAAAATATCGTATCTTTTAAAAGCCAACCTTTATAGACTCACTATTGAGAGATGCTGGACATGTTACTTCCACTGAAGATGAGGGATGCAACTGCTAAGCACTTATTTGAAAAATTCAAATATTGAGTTACTGATTTCAAGAGGTTTTGATTATTTGATCATTTGCATAAACACAGCAACAGAATCCAAGCATACTCACAAAGCAATTTTAATTCTCTCTCTGAAATAGATTCGGGTGCCTAAAAGAGAGAATATACTCATTCCAGTACATACAATGACCAGAGAATTTATATTTTCAGAGATATTCATATATCCATTGTGAAATAACTAGTCATTCTTGTAAGAAAAGATATCTTAAATTGTAAATAATATATCCCTGTATGTTTTTTACTTTTATATGACCAAACCAAAAGTGATAAATAAAACAGACCACAGATATTAAACTTCTTTAGAACTTACTTAGGCCTTTTGGAGAGAATGAGGTAATTAAGCCTTCTCTTTTCATATCTGTCTCCTGTGACTTATTTCTGTACAGAACGTCAGCGTAAAAATATTTCTGTCCTGTCAGAATGGCCGTACATTTGTAATTACCTTGCCTAGGGACTGTAACAATTTAGCAGCATGGTTACCCACGGCAGCAATATCCTTCTTTGCTTTTTCACGGTATCTGTTAATAATAAAGAAGTCTTAATAATTACAGCATAAAGCCATCAACTTCACAGTGAAGACCATTTTTTTTGTTTTATATTATAAAGACAAAATACAAGCCACATGAATGGAAGTGAGCTACCTCAAGGCCATGAATGCACTTACTACCTCCCTGCATGACTGTTCGGCATGGCTGAGCTGTTCACTGAATGTGTGGCTTAGAAACCGGTTAAAATTAAAATGAATATTAATACAAACAGTCAGAGGAAGAATATTAAGTAGTTTCAGAACAACAGCTGTATGTCCTTCATTGAGCTTCTAATATTTCATTAATTTCTGTATTTTAATATTTGTAGCCATAGTATATTAGTTCCATTAAGACCTATGACAATGCAAACATCTCAACAACATAGTATTTAATAAAATTCAATTTAAGAGCTCATTTTAAGGAACTGTAATTGTTTTATCTGCAAATTAAAACCCTGTAATGCTTACTGGAATTGAGAACTGAAGTAGATAATGATCTGGAAATTCAGGACTGATGCTTATAGAATTCAGATTTACAAATTAGGGTATCTGTGCAAATTCAAGCAATTATGGTTTCATTTAGCAAAATAATGATACAAGTTCTTGGCTTTACTGCCATTATACAGAGTAACTTCCATGAAGCAATAGCAATCAATTATTTTAGACATGTAACAGATTTATATTTTTATATCCATCTTTTTAATGCTATTTGTCACAGTTCTGAGGAATGCTTCTCTAAAATTACAGATTTCATTTTGATTGGTAAACACTATTAAGGCACACAATCCTTTTTCTAGTAGAGGTTGTGTTTCAGAATCTAGGGAGAAACAATCAATATCTATTAGAAATAATACGCTCCTATTTGAACAATTCAACAGTACGATTGCAGAGACAATAAAATCAACAAAGTCTTCTGCAAGATACTGTTTCATTTTAAAGATTAAAAAAAGGAGGAAGAAGCAATCAACTGCAAAGAAAACGTGGTAACACTGTAAGGAAGTCTTTTTGGCCCAACAATTTGCTTCATGTCCAGGATGCACAGGAATAGTAAGTTCATGTTAAGGATATATGCATTCAAAGATGGCCTTCCTAAAATCTTGATCCAAACTGACGCTCTCTAGAATTTGCAGTTAATGTTCATTCACACTCTTCCTTATCTACCAAGCAATCCCTTCAAAGGGCATTAATTAGAATTAAGTATTTGAAATAAACATATAGGAAACTAGAATTTCTGTAACCATGTTGACACACACATTGAGGAGAAAAACCAAAAGGCTGTGTTTAAGCAACAGTTTGCTTTGGACAGCAGTAGATCCCATAGCCCAGTTACTATCAATAGGAAGCTCTTTACTAGATCTGAACCTAAGAAAAGTGACCACTTACTATCCAACCTTAGGAAACTGGGATGTACTGAAGGCTTAGGCCCTGGTTCCAAACAGCAGATAGCATCCATACAGGGAGCAGATAGCCCCAGGCTGTCGTGCTTCCCACACCCCTCCTCACCCCAGTCCCAGATACACTGTTTTTGTTTTTTTTAAATACAGGAATTCATGCACTTTGTGAGGTCTGAAGTCATCACCATTTACTACCATTAGTTACTATTAAAGAAAAAATTGTATACTTACACATTTTGCAATTTGATAAATTTGTTGGAGTCTGCTATCATATCAGGAATAGTGCCCCGGACAGGCAAGCTTCCTTGCCCCTCGTTTGCCACAAATTCCTTTACAGCTCGAGCCAAAATCCAGAAGGAGGGTGACTGCAAATGCACAAGAGACAGTCATGTACACAAATGTTATTTAAGATGCTTTTTCTACATGTAAGCCTTACCCTTAATAACTCATTACCTGCTCTGTGATATTTATGCAGCAATCATCATTAAAAATCTCTTCAATGCATCTTGGAATCTATGAAAAAAAATAAATTGGGTTTGTATTTACTTGACTTCCAATTTCTTGAATTATCTCAACACTCATTACATAGGTGATCCAACTCTAAGCGACCTCAGTTTCATTCCAAAATCTCTTTTGAATCTTACATAGTCAGTGCTTCTGACATATTTCAAATAGTAGCACTGAGAACAAGGCACATGCTTCTGATCAAGATGAATATTACAAACAAAGTCTCACCTTATTTCCATCTTCTACACAGAAAAGTTAAAAAAACTGGTAGCAGCATCAGCAAAAGGTACTACCAGTCCCAGCTGCCCATCCTACCTGCTAGAGACAGAGCAGCAAAAAGGCCAGGGAAGTAAAGGCGGGGCTGCAAAAGTGAGTGTGTTTTGACTCCTTAACTGCTGCAGTTCAGTCTGGCACATAAACTGAAATAAATCACTAATAGCCTGGGACACAGCTTGTAGTGGCTCAGATGTCAGCCTGCTGCTTTCTTGGGAGATTTAACGTGACTGTCCAAGCAAGGATCAGCACAGTTCAAAAAAAATGGAATGTAATCTAGAAAGAATCACAGAATGTGCTTCTACCTCATGTAGCTTTTGCAATTTACCATGGGTGAGAGATTAAGGAAATCAGAGGTAAATTCTAAACCATGAGTTACTACTTCAGGATTATTTAAAAACAATTAAAACTTCACTTTTAATGTTTTTAAACTTGATCAGTTTATGAAAGGAATTTCATAACGTGTTTCTTCAAAAGGGAAGTATTGAATTTGCTGAGTCAAAGGTCCCTTGCAGCACTTCGTTTCTATACAGAATAAATACTATAGCAAGCGGCTTCAATATAGCACAATTTCAACAAATGCTTTCTGAGTCTCTCTTCTAGCAATGTATTTAAATTGGACATCATCCACACCAGTGACTGCTAATTCTTTATAACTGTACAAAGCACTTTACAGTTTAATCTGTAAAAGAAAATCTGATAAAGTCTAAGACAGGAATACACTACTAATGAACTCTGGTTACCGACTCATTCTATACTTAAATTCAAGTCTTCAGGAAGGAAATGTAGCTTCCTTGCATGAGCAAGGAAATAAAAGAACTTCCATAAGTTACAGTGCCACCTAGTCTAGGTCTATTTTACTACACAATTTCAATTTTAAAAATTGTACTAATCCTGTTTTACCCAAGTATGAATGTTGCAAATGGAATTCCTGTGCTAAAAGTGCATAATATGTTCTGAAAAAATGAGGTAGTTGAAATTTCTTCAATTTTGTCATATAAGTGTTTCTTTTACCTCTGTGGTATTTAATGCTGTGTTCACATTTTTTATAGCTTCTTCAAAGTTCTCCTCATCTTCTGGGGTTCCATTTTCATTCTTTAAGATACCTTATAGAAAAAAAAAAAAATACACAATCCCCTGAATCTCATCATTTAGGTCTTACCAACAGAGCAGACTGGCTTTGGAGGTATTTGTGGCATAACAACTAATCAGCAAAAAACTGAATTACCAGTAAGATGTACTGCTAAAACTAACTACATATACATTCTGCATGTGATTAATTTCCCTGTGATGTTAAACAGAAGTTACTTATGACAAAAATACCAGTTTCTTTCTGTGAGAAAGAGAGTAAAGTTTCATAATCACTAAATTAATGTAGGTAGCAGTAAAAAGGCAATTCAACTCTCCTTCCCATTCCCAGTCACGTTGTGTTGGGGGTTTTTTTGGTCAAATTTGGCAAACACTTATGAACCCACAGAGCAAGCCAGACCAAGAAATGGACTCCACTAAAAACCTAATTTAACCAAAGGTAATTACTACAGATCAGATCCGTTCCCTAGCCCAATCTGGGGATAAGGATGACAGAACCACTCAGCAATTTGCACACAGGCCAGCTTCAAATGAGGAAATACCAAAACTTCAGTTAATGTTTTTATTCTACAATCATTTAAGATGATGTACTTCTAGATCTTAAAAACGCCTCATTAATTTTAGCACCCGCAAAAGGTATTGGATTTAAACATCTGCAAAAATGAAGTCTGTTCACATACTGGTTACAGAGTTGCAATGATTACCAACAGTTTGGTGGGTCAACTGACCAACCAAATACTTGCAGTTAATAACAATTTCAGTGTCAAAAGCCACTTGCTTTCCTCTTTGTCACATTTTCCATGTTAAACCAACATTTTCTACAGGATTTTCTCTTAAGGCCTCTCCTCCCACCCAAATCAAAACATACTCTTGATCTTAAACAGCAAACAGTAAGAAACGCTGCCAAACTGCATTTATAAGCAAATCTGGGATCTTAAGATCCACCTGTATAAAACAATCATTTAGCAGAAGAATCGTAAAAACTAACCCTGAGAGAACTTCTGATTATTTTTCAAATATTGCCTTATATATTTCTGCCAGTATGAATAAGTGACTCCTAGGACGTATATTACCTTGCCGAATCAGTTGTCTGAAGGCTTCTTTTTCTTTGTAACTCTTAGGCAACTGATCACTTTTCTAAATTTAAAAACACAAAAACATTTTGTCTTTAAAATATCTACTACTAACCTCATTGTGTTCAGGCTGCTGAACTCTAGAGTTTGTGGTTGTTCACATACATTCACTTGTATTTCAATTAGTAATTTTTTTTTTTATGATTCCACCTTGTTTTCTTTATTCATTACACATTGTCAAAATAACACTCTAGTTCAGAAAAGACAAATCTAAAGTAACAATAATAATAGACTGATGACTTATCCAGTTTCGCAACATACCTCACTGAACCACTTTGTTAGATACTTGGCTACAATCACAATCCATGGAGTGTGGCTATGGTCCTGTAATTGAACAGCAAAGAAATCTTTGTCAAGTTGAGAAAAAGATAAAAACGGAAGACAAATTAAAAACCTATTTTAAACATAAACTCCCAACATCCCTTCCACTACTGTAAAAACACAGGACGTGTTCCAGATTTTGATTCAGAAATAACATTCTCTAACTACTATAAAACAAATTATTAAATTCTTATTCCTTTACTTAAAAGCAGGATGGCTGACCCAAGTTCTCCAATATTTTTCTGGTGTGAAACTTACATTATGCACAAATACCCACACTGCAAAGCTCTGCAGCAGTATGCAATCATAAAAAAAAAAAAAAGAGGGGGTATCAATCTAACAAAAAATCGAGTTGTCCAAGAACATTCCTTACTTCAAGACCCCCACTTGCTTAAGATTTAAATACAGACTCTAACATTTGGGGCAGAGGCCAAAAATAGTACTTTGTGACTGATTCTACAGTTGCCTCTGCTCAGATGAGACTTGGCACCAAAAAAAGTCATCTGCCAAGAGCCATTTTCATAGAATGCCTGTTCTATGTCTGCATCCGTCTTAGAGTACACAGTGCAAACCACATACCAACCTTTTTGTCCATATGATCCAAGTCGTAAGACTGAATGTGTTCCCTCAGTTCTGGAAATTGTTTGTCCAGTCTCAGATCTTCTAACATATTGTCAGGATGAGATTCAACAACTGCGAAAAAAATTACACAATGTCTTTTTTTGTTATATTCCTTTTCATTACAATTATTATTCTTACATTATTATTAGTTAGTACTTTATTTTATTTTACTTTAGTTATTAAACTGTTCTTATCTCAGAAAAAAAAAAGAAATAAAACCCAAGAAAAGACAAGTGATGCACAATGCAATTGCTCACCACCTGCTGACCGATGCCCGAGCAGCAATCCACCCCTCCCAGCCAACTCCCCCCAGTTTATATACTGGGCATGACGTTCTATGGTATGGAATATCCCTTTGGCTAGTTCAGGTCAGCTGCCCCGGCTGTGCTCCCTCCCAGCTGCTTGCACACCTGCTTGCTGGCAGAGCATGGGAAACTGAAAATCCTTAACTTAGGGTAAGTGCTACTCAGCAACAACTAAAACATCAGTGTGTTACCAACATTATTCTCACACTAAATCCAAAACACAGCACTGTACCAGCTACTAAGAAGAAAATTAACTCTATCCCAGCCGAAACCAGAACATATGCATTCCTCAAAGAATGCTCCTGGTGATGAGCTGCAAACTACGTAAGACTTAACAAATACTAAATACATCACAAGATTTAAAGGGGGGGGGGGGGGGGGGGGGGGGGGGGGGGGGGGGGGGGGGGGGGGGGGGGGGTCAAAGTGACATTACATATTGAAGCTTTAAACGTTTTAGAAAAGTACCTCAGAAAACCCTCTAACCTGTATGTTCTTTAATAATGACTCTCATATAACCAACCAGTCCATAAGTCCTGCAGACCAGCAGAGGAACGTTAGAATTCCAGAGTAGTTCAGCCAAGCGCAGCAACGTACTGTAAGGAAAAACATTTTTTTTTTTTTTCAGATGTACAAGAGGACAACAGTTAACTATAAAGTTCACTATTGTACAAGTCACTCGTGAAAGAGAAGTTTTCTATGAGAGAACTCTAATATTATCATGATTCTAAGCACATATAAGGTGATTAATTTTATAAGTGAATTTACACTAGGTTAGAAATATATTTATCCATTAGCTTACTTATATTTAACTCCATCCTCCCAAATGCTCCAAATATCAATTAAACAAAAAACTTCTATGTGAAAGAAAGAAAAAAAGAATTAGATCTGTGTGTTGCACAAACATAACTTCCAGTAGGGGCAATTCCAATCAGAGGTTTTGGAATAGCACGTAAGAAATACTCTTTAATCACAAATGCCTGCAAGGGAATCACCACTTCAAAGAGGCAAGATGGCTCTTATTTCTATAAGAGACAGTATCTCTAGCTCCTCTGTAAGTAGGGGGAGGGAGAAAACATATAAAGTATGATCAACAGCCACTTCCTTACAAAAGCAAGATTTAACTATTCGTCTATCCAGCAACCTCTTGCCTCTGTGGAGGCAGCCTGTCTACTGAAATAGAAGCATGCTCTTCCTCCTCAAGCTTCTCAATACGCTGAGAGTTGTCATTTTTCATCTGTACTGTTTACTGGAAAGCAGCATGCAAGAGGCCTCTCAGCAGGAAGAGATTTAAAAAAATCACGAACTTCTGGTCTTGACAAAGTTTATATGGGCAATATAATTACATACATGGGTAAAATGGAAAGACCTACACAAAGAATAAAATACATTTGCAAAAATCTAAAGGTATCACAGACCCTATTACCTGTTAGGGTTTACATAAGAATACTTGTTAGAGCAATTTTGGACCAGAAACAACTGTCACTACAAAAGAGTACTTGACATAGACAAATACACCTGGAGACAGCACCTAGGAGTCAGGCATGGACCTGAAAGAGATTTTAAACTATGTATTAACATATAAAAATGTCCATAGAAAAATGCCATCATGTACTGTAACCTTCCTTCACAATGACAGAGTTCTGTTTTGCCTAAGTTTTCCTGTAAGAATATGCCTGTAGTTGAAAGCTACTTTTACAACTGAATGAAAACAAACAAACAAACAACTTTAGATGATTCTTTACCTTTCTGGTAGTTGCGTTGCAACCACCAAGTTAAATCGATTAAAAAAGGAAGGGTCATTGTCTAGAAGCTTTTCTGGACTCTAAATAGTAGGAAAAAAAATGTCAGGAAACACTGCAAATTTCTGAATACACAGCAAGTTTGTTCAACATTCAACGTAAAGTGTTAAGTGAAAGCTATAAAATTATGAAGTTATAAAATAATGTTTAAAACACATAAATTGACTTTTTGCAAATAACTTAAGATCTTCTTCCTCAAATGTTGTTTTATCATGAAATGTAATGTTAAACTGCAACATTACAAAGACAACACATAGCTATTATTTCATACTTTTATCACATTGTATAACAAGAAACATACAACTAATTTAGGAAAACAAACCTCTTCGACAAAGTTTCCAGAAACATCATTATTCAATTCTTGCAAGAGCTCAGTGGCACTCTGGGCACGATTCTGTTTCAGAACAATCAAAACAATGTTTAACCTCTTGAAATGTAATTTATATAGTATATCAGTACTACATATGCTACATGCTTTAAAAAAAAAAAAACCAACAAAAAACTTCATCATAAGCTAGGACTTCTTACTCCAAGCCTCGCTTACCTGAAGAAAAAATAAATCCCTTAACAGCAGGCACTTGTTTGAGACCATTTTTAGCAATATCATTTTAAAAACAAGAATTATGCGACAGCTATTTATTAATTTCCAGGAGCTACCTATGCCTTTTGTACTCTCTTGGTTTTGCGATTTTTCCCCCCATCCACCTCTCCGCTCTTAGCTTTACTCCTTCAACCACTATTCTCTTCCACCTTATCCTTCCAAAGATTTTCTTAACCATATCCTGTTCATTTTTGCCATTTAATCTTCCCAGAACTGAGCTTACCTTCTCACTTACGAGCAACTAAAAAATAAGCATCGGGAATTTTGTCAAAGAATAAATAGATTTTAACCTATACATACATGTTTTTAGCATTACTCATAAGACTACATTTGAGTATTTACTCAATACTTTCATGCTTTCAACACACCTGAAGTGACATTTGTTATCTCCTTACCTGACCAATATGGCTTTTTTGTAGAAAGAAACTGAAAAGGAAACGAGAAAAAGAGTTACATGAGTTACATGTGAAGTTTTATTTTGAAGAAAAACAACATTAAGGCTACATTTTGTAGTGCAGAATATGTTGCTGACTCTCATACACAACAAACCAAGTTCCCTCTTAAATCTGCTTTTCTTCTCCCCACCACTGTTATATTTTCCTCATGGTCAGTTTCTTAAGGAAACTTGCCAATGCCTGAGCCAGAAATCTGAAAAATAAGACATGGTAAACTCCTCTAGAAGCCAGGATCACACTGCAGATTCTTTTTCACGAGGCTAATTAAAGACCCATTAGTACTCATTTCTTCATGTAATGGAATATCCTTCCCCCTCACGTAACTCCTGTAAGTAGACACATATTTGTAGGTATCTACCTGAACCATAAGAGAATGGGATCTAGAATTAGTAAACAATTTTTTTATAGGATTTGTAAAGAGTTTGTTATCCTTTCCCCTGCTGCACAAAGCTCTTCAAAGCTATGAAAGCTAATAAATGGCTATCAGTCACAGTTTCACAATGATAAACAAATGAAAAGTAAGTTATTTTCATCACCAAAATCACGGAAAATACATTTAGCCACGCTGAAACACAAGCAAATCTTGCATTGTCATATCTCAAGATTACAGCAAACAAGTTATTTTTAAATATTTTTATATTGAGTAGACCATTGTCTTCATAAACTTGATATGTCAAGCAAATAAACCAGTAAGATACAAAAACAGCAACTAAAAAACTAAGTAAAATTTAGCAGCTAATATCAAAATGATTTTGCATGCTGTATATGTCACAAACATCCAAAACCACAAAAAACTTGAGAAACATATAGAGGCTTTTAAAATTATGAAGAATTTTATAGGATTTAACAACTATAGAGATGGAACTACTTATGAAACCCTGTTACTTCTCAATTTGTATCAGAAACTAGTAACAAACCTACTTATTTCCAACATCTTCTCCAGACACCCGATTCCCATCAACAATTGTAAATGAACCAATACCTTGGGGAAAAAAAAAATCACTATGAATAATTTGGTATTATGAAATTATCAGACACATTACAAAGAAAATACCGAAGAGACATCTACTTACCCGGTAGCACTAAGTTTTTGAGTATTTCAGTTCCTGTTGCTGTTGCATTTATCACACAAACATGGGCAGATTCTAAAGCTTCTTGTCCATGGTCACCCCACAATCTACATTGGGATGGAAACCAAAACATCATGAAATTATTTCATTTCAGATTGTAATGCCAATATAAAGAAATGAAAAAAATTTAAAGAACCACAAATGGAGGCTAGCATACTACTTTCTATTCACTGTTGAGAGGGGCTAAATAGCACTAACCAAAATAAGCTTTAAGAAAACTTACTGTGACAAACTCGAAACTTTCTTTAGAGCAACTCAATTTTACCGACATTTCATTTCCTCCATCTTTATACTCTACACTGTATGAATGCGCACACCTTCTTCTGTTGTAACATATTTAATATGCCCCACTGATTTCACACGGGTAGTAATTTTAGTCTCTTCAGCTGCAGAAAAGGAAGTTACTGAAGAGACACAGCAAAGCTTTATAACTACTACTAAGACTTTCAAACGTATGCAAGCATGTGAAAGTTAACCCATGCCGTATTCCAAAAATCAGTTGCCTCCAGTACAAGCCGCCCTTCTCTCATTTGACTTTGCTCTTTTCTACCTTTTTCCCCTACGCCGGCACAAGCATTCACGGAGCTGCTCAGCGAACCCGATAAGCGACCGGCCGGCAACAGCCCGACTAGTTCGGGTACAGCCTCCTCCCCTCCACGGGCTCCTCCCGGGCCCCACAGGGCACGACCCGGGCGGCCGGAGCCGGCGGCTGCCGCGCCCCGGGGAGCTCAGCGGGCGGCGGCGAGCGGCCCTGCCCGCAAAGCCCGGCCCCAGGCGGGCCGCCCGCCGTGCCTCTCCTTACGAGCGGCCGCGGAGGAGGCCTGTCGCTTGAACGGGCAACCAGAGCGGCGGGAGCTCGGCCCGCGGGCTGCGGCCCCCGGCCCGGCCTACAGCGAGAGGCAGGGCCAGGCGCCGCGGCAGCCCGCTCTCCGACCGGCCGGGACGGCGGCAGCCCGGCAGCAGCCCCGCGGAGCCCGGGCAGGCCCCAGCAGCCCGCCCGCGCTACCTCAACTGCCGGTCGTATCTCTGCTCCTTGAGGCTGGCCCTGCCCGGCTGCGCCATTGCCGCACGCACCCCAGCGGCAGGCGCTGCGCAGGTGCGGGCGGGCGCATGCGCGGGGGCGCGGGGCCGTTGGGGGGCGCTGTGGAGCCGCCGGGGCGGGAGGCGGGGGCGGGAGGCGGGGGGCGGGGCGGGGCGGCCGGCTCGGGCTGTGGGGCTGGGCGAGGTGGAGCCTCGTGGGGGCGGGCGGTCCCCAGGGAGGGGCGGGGCGTGGTGGCGCGGAGCCGCTCGGCTTTCCTGCTCGTCGGGGCTGGGACGCGCCCGCGGGGCTCGGGCACCGGGCTGCGGGCCGCTGCCTTGCCCGGGCAATCTCTGCGGGAGAAGTCCGGTGCCTGCGGGCTGCGCCCCCCACGGCGCTGTTAAGCACGGACGCCTCCTCGCCCTCCGTCGCGCCCGGCTCCGCTAAAAGCCTCCTGCGGCTGCCTGCGTGCTCCCGGCTGGGCCCGGCTGAGCTGGGGTACCGGGCCCGAGGGCCTGAGGTTTCCCGGCCGGTGTCGTGGGTTACCTTAGGCTGCGCCGCGGGGCTGCAGGATTCGTCCCATGGGTGCTTTTGGGAGTCACGGGCGTTGCTTTGATCTTGTGTACATAGGTGAAAGCATTCGTGTTGACACGGAGATTTTAGCAAATCCGGTCGGGATGCGAGAAGAGCTGCCACCGTAGTTCAATGGAATTGAGACGGCGATTTGGAAAACGGTAGAAAAAAACTGTGCTGACAAGGCAGGCCTTGATGTCTTTGGGGAACACTGAAGCTGATGGGAGTCACAAGCATAGAAACATAGGATGCTGTTTCCTTCAGGAATACGTTTCTAAAGATACGATGCCATTCCTGGAATTTATGTTCAAAACGGGTATTTCTCTTCATCTCCCAACCCACTTTCTGGTATGAAGTTTTAAAGCATTTTACAGCAGTCTGAGTCAGAAGCCCTGCAGATACCTGCATTCAGAAAAATCAGTTTAGATATATTTTGCAGAGGTGGTGTACATTATTACAATTATTTCTGTTTAGTATTGAGACAATAAAATCTGAAATCTGTTGTGTCTATGTACTTCTGTTATGAGAATCTTTCCATAGAGGATCAATATAGATTGTACTATGAAAGTGTACAAAAAAAGAGGAAACTTTCACATCTTTAAAAATTTCAACCAACGTCTCTGGCACTAAGTTTCAACAACAAAAAAGAGGTCCTAAAATGTGTGCATCATTCTGGCTGATTTGTTAGCCCATAAAAGGGTATTCTGTTATCCTTTTAATCTGCTTCTCTTTAGTAAATTTAATTTGCTATATATCTGCTGGAATGAAGTATACAACAGTGCAATTATAATTTAGTGTTTTATACCTTGCAGATGACGTTGTAATACAAGATAGTGCTTCCTCTTTTGTTTTCCCATATACAGTATCTCCTCCAAAGTTCATTTTTCTCAGGCTTTGTGTTTGCTGTGTCACAGTAAATCCTTCCTTCTGTTGAAATTTCAGTGGCTGTTGCAATATTTGTAGGAATGTTCCGTTTACCGAAATCAAAAGTTGTCTCGTTCTGTTCTTGCTATCTGCTACAATTATACAGTTTCACCTGGACAAACCATAAATTATAAGAATTATTATTTCAGACTTAATTCCAAAATATAGGCCCCATTTCTGGTGTAAAGCAGCCAAGTGTGTATAGCTTTAAAAGTCAAAGACAAGTAATAATAAAAAATGGCATGTGAAGGCTGGGAAACTCCTAGGGAGCCAGGTACCCAGTTCCTCTTTTTCTGCCCCACTTTCCCAAGAATGTTCCAAATAAATTCCTTCTTTCCTCTTGGCCCTCTTGGCCCATATTTTATTCAAATTTTTTCTCTTGCAAAATTGTCTGTTAATTTTATGCATGTCCTTTTTGTCCTTTTCTTCTAAATCCCTTCTTTACTTATGGACCCTTCCCTCCCACCCCCCAGCCCCCCACCCCCCTTATGCCAGGAAGAGATTCCCAGTAAATAAATGTGGAGTTCTTTCCCTTAGAAATCTCATTAATCTGACTATGTAGCTGTGGGAGAAAGATTACCACTTTCAGCTCCTGAAGTTACACTGGATGCATGAGAATCTCAATATACAGTCATCACATTTTTGTGTTTGTAAAGAAAAACTTGAGAATATAAAATTTGAAATTTCTATTGTCAGTCAACAAGTGTAGGCAGTCACTTTTTAAATAAAATACTAAAAAAATGAAAAAAAAATCTGGAATGATTCTGCTTTTTAATGTTTAGTGTTGGCAGTATACCCTCCTGTTTATAGTTACCTTGTGAAGTATTTTTGTGGAGTTTCTGGATTCATTATAAATTATTTTATCACACACATAAAGAACAGATGTCACCTTAGTATAACTCCCATTTGGAAACTGCCAGCATTAGTAATGGCAATGTAAGACGAGAGATGAGCTGCCTGGATAAACAAGATACTCTTTCAAGAACCTGAGGTGTAGGCAAGCTCTGGAGTGATGAATGTTTTAACATTTAATCTGCTCCTACCTATTGTACTTCAAAGGCTCTAGAGCGAGCAGCCTGTACCCAAACTGATGGTATTTCTGCCATATTTTTGTTAATAGGCAATGACGCATCAGACACACTCATATGCATTAAAGGTGGCACACGACACCTCGTTCAAATGTATGTCGCCATTATTAAAGATGCTCAGCAAACATAATTCCCAAGTTACTTAAGCAAATACACTTAGAGTGACATTTAGCCGTTCACCTTGGAACCAAATAACTATTCTTTCATTTTACATCTCCTAAAATGCAGCTCTGCGTGTCTACAGTGATGCAGTAATATATACCAAAAACATTATCCTCAAGTGACGTGATGTCCTTGTGCGAATACCTCCCGATGACTCCAGATCTGTATTATAGAGACAACTTGCCTTAGAGATTCAAAAATCCAATTTCCTCAAACCTGCAAAACTTAATATGTTCAACTTCTATTTGGCATTCCAATCTTACTTGGAGCTTTCTAACCGTAATGGTTAGTTCTTATACAACAATTTTAAGAAAGGGAGCTCAAATTAAGTCATAAAGAAAATTATTCCATATATAGGAATGGGAAAACTGAAGCATTTGGTCTTAATTCAGTGCCACAACATAGTGATGGGTTCAGAAGAACCCATGTATTTATCCTAGGCTGCTGCTCTGTTCACTCATCATTACTGTCAAAGAGGAGTAAAATCATAAGTGTGAAGACTGGGGAAGACAGAATTATTCTTTAAGGTAGCTTGAAATATTTCACTGTAGTGGATGCAATTATGTCTTTCTGTCATTCACTGCTAAGCAGACACTTTTGAGATGTAGTCAAAGCCTGTGAGAAATTTGTGGAAATCACCACTTTTAGCTCAGCATTGGAGAAATCTACCCTTTACACACCTACCACTCTGTTCTTCTCACTTCCATAAGTTTGACTTCATGAGTGTGATGTAATTCTCCCCAATTCAAGCTAGTAAAATTGAGATCACAATTAGATTACTACTGCAACTTTTGAAGTGATAAATGGTAATTTGAGGACAGAATCAGTGAAAATCCATTCTTAGAGGCAGCCAATATCAAGACACATCAGGGTTACAGAATAATGTGATAGTTGTGTAAGCAGCAGTATTACCCTAGCTTGAAGGAAAACTTAATATTTTCCTCAAAAAGAAAGAAGGCTGGTTGGATGGGGGAGCACATTAAACTGTCATATACACACTGGCTATCATTTATAGCTAAAATTTTATTCAAGCTATCTTTGTCTTTCGTCTCACGTACTGTCACTCCCCCTTTTCACTTTTTCTAAATCCAACCATTTAAACTTCCGTTTTGTAGAGTCCACTTCCTGCCATGTCTTCAGCATATTTTCTCTTGTCTCAGAGGTCTCCCTATGCCCTGCCTTTGTAGTCCACGTATGTAGACATCTATGTGGTTTTGAATGTGAGAAGATAAAAGCTCAAGTGGCAAATGGTGTCCCATGCATGTAGACATGGGGCCACTTCAATGGCACCGTGCCCTGCGAGCAAGATCTGAGCCTCAGTTTTCAAGTTTCTCTTGAAAACAGTTGCTCGGTATTCTCTATCTTGCATACGGTTTTCCCCAATCTACAGTCTGCTTTTTTTAATATACAAAATTCCTCTTCCGTTTCTTCTTTTCACTGGTGAGTTGGTATGTTTTGTACTTTTTCCCATGGTCTAGAACAGCTTTCCTGACTATTTGCATCTGACTGACTCTGTCTACATCTGGCTTCCCTGTCTACAAACACAGCACAGAGCCACACAAGAATAAGAACCAAAGCATCACAACTTCTCGCAGCTCATTTGTCCTACTAAGCAGCGAAGTATTTTAACCCAATGGCAGCGCTGCTGTACTACTCCCAGTATTTGAGTCACCATGAGAACCTGTGTGTGCAGACTGTTTGGCCACAGACATACCTGCAGTGTCAGTGCCTGGTGCGTGTGTCAGGCCTATGGAGGGACCTGAGTAGATCACAGTAGTTTAACAGAAATAAATTGAGAAGTTGACCAGAGTAAGTCATTGCAGAACTACTCTGTGGACACTTTTACAGCAGTTTACATCTTATTGAGTGATTTAGCTTGCATGAGTCAATCTCAAAGGTTTTATAGCTGGATCCTATGGAAAGCTCCTGAAAAAGGAAATTAATTCTTACAAAGCAGTACCACAACATAAAAGTTGCATAAAATGCTTTCATTGATTTTTTCTTCCATTTTCTTGATTGCATAATAGAAGAATCCCTATTTCTGTGCGCTGTTGTCTTTGTGAAAATCAATATGTTTCTAAAATGTAGCCTTGACAGACGGCATTTCCTCAGATCCAACAAAATTACTACCAAGGAGCCATTTTTCTTGCCACAAAGATGTCTTAAGGCATTTTACAGCTGCAGATTGGGTATCTCGTTGTAGCCTCTTCATGGGTTTAGCAGGTTGCAGGCAACTACTGGATCGTACCAGATAACTGAAGCTTCACAGATCAGCTCTTTTCTCTAGAATCTGCTGTGTTCTGTTCCCTAATACAACCACACTTTTATTTTTGTCTTTTTAAAAAGTTTCTTCAGAGTTACAAAGAAAAAAAAAATCAGATTGCCAACTTATCCTTGATTGGTGTGATTTTTACCTTGTTTAAAAGTAGCACAAGTAATTTTTTCTGAGATGAGAATGTTCTCCATCTCATCTAAGCACAGATGCTGAAGTTTTAATTACAAATCAAGTGGAAACATCATTCATTTTTTGCAGCTGAAGAGAGTGTTTAAGAAAAAGAGAGGCAGTGACTAGGTGATGCTTCCCCCTGCAGAACATAAAAGTGAGAAAGGCAGTTCCCGTTACAATCTGCACACATTACTGTGCCCTGATGCTCACAGCAGGTTATGGTTCTTGCTTCCTTGTGGTGTAGAATGGGAAAATACTACTACTTTTTCCTAAATTTGATCCCCATGCCACCTGGACAGCCTTGGTTCCTCTCTAAGTCCTGGTTCCTCTCTAAGTCCTGGGACTTCAGTTATCTCAGTTTTACATTTTCCTTCTGTGCTGAGTTAGCAAGTAGAGTGAGCAGCAGCAGGAGCAGGAGCAGCAAAGTTGGGAGCAGGAGGAAGGCGGGTGCTTTCCCTGTCCTGCAGGAATTGCTTTGGTTGCTCTGTATCTTTAAGGGGCTGACCCTATCCCACGGTGAGCCATTATAAAGGCAGGTAAGCAGCAGTGCCCTGATCAAAGAGCTGAGAGCAAAGCAGGGTGCAGCTCCCCTATAATGACTGGCCACCACAGTTGGGGATATGGGCAGGATGACGGTAGGTTATAGCATTTCCGTGCTGCATCTCTCTATCTTCCCCCACTCATTTTCTTTCTAGAACTGTTGCCTGAGCCTTGCAGAGCTGCCTGCGTTTCGATGTCTGCAAGCATCAAGTATATACAGCAGGTAATTAATTACTTTATTGATAATAAATAGCACCCAGAAAGTGGCACCAAAAGATGCACAAACTTACACCTGCTGCCTTTCATTGTTGCAATCAATGTTCCTAAACTGAGAGAAGCAGTACTGAGCGGGTTTTTTTCAGGCTGCAGATATTATGGATGGGTTTCTTTCCAAAAAGCTGTTGTGAAAAGGATTAACTGTGTCTGTCTCTCCAAAAGCAATTCTTTTAAGTAAAGAAGATTTAGCAAAGCAGTAATAGATCTTCTGATCCTGTGTAGCTGTTGAAATGTGATATCTAAGCTTCCATAGAAATGAATAAAATAAGGAATATGTTATATATTTCTAGAACATCAATAAATTGTACAGATCAGTATCAGAGATCTCTTACAGAACAACTTATGCTTTCTGATTTGACAGTTTTTAATTTAGTCATCCTCCTTTGCTTCCCACCTCCAAGAATGTGTGTCACAGAGTGAGAGGATATGTGAAGCTACTGAAAGATTCCTACAATAGTGTTTTATAGCACCTGTATCCTTTACAGAGGAAGGATGAGTGACTGATCTTGTCCAATAAGACAGTCTTTTACATAACTTTCAGGAGTCTCTCTCTTTTGACAGCAATTATTTTAGCTGCTGAGTGTCCAACAAGGGTGTTTTGCATAACCTTCAGGAGCCAGTCTCTCTCTTAACAGCAACTATTTTAGTTTCTGTGAGTCCAAAAGCAAGTTTGAATGCTAAGTGAAGCTGGTTAGTACTAGTAGATAGCGTTATGTGTTTGGGCATATACGTGGTAGTAGTAATAAAGCCATGTATATTCTTATGAAGCTTATAAGAGACAAATTATATTGCCTAAGCTTGTGTAACAGCATTTAAATCCTAAAACTGCTTTATAGGCAGGCTGAGAAAAGATATTATTTTATAAGCTTAGCTTTCCAGAAAATGCCCCAGACAAATAAGAGTATAATGGATCACTGGGTTTGTTACATAAACTCAAGGAGGGTAAATACCTGTGCTTGATTAAAAAAAGTTTCCACTTGTGAAAGTATGTGAGAATGCTACAATTAAAAATGTGCTTCTTGGGAATCTTAAAGTAAAATTGTTACTGTTAATACTTTATGAACATAAGCCGTAGAAGAATTTAATTGCTTCCTGCACTACCATATCAAAGTAGAAAAAGAAGCCATAAGTAAATCTTTGATACAGATAAGGTTTTGTTATCTCAAACAACATAAGAATGTTCCAGCTCTGGCAGTAGAGAGCTGTGTTATTAAATTGATCTTTCTCCCCGCTCTATTGGGGTCAGGAAGTCCAAAAATGTTAATTATCACACTGTACCCTTCACTCAGGGTAGAGAGATACCATAATGGGCATGAGTGAAGAATGAAGCTGCCTCAAAGATTTACTGCAGTCATAAAATGGTTTTAAAAATAACTGCAGAGTCAGTAGCTAAGAGATTGAGTCATCTGCATCTAATTTGAATCACCGGAGCTTTTACACTATCTTTCCCAGGAAGAATTAAATGCTGTTTCTTTGGGGGAGTATATGTGTGCATGCAAGTGTGTTTACACCTGCACCCACCTTGGAAGGTCTTCAGATACTGTAGCAATGTAATTACTCTGCAGGAAATTAGTGAAGTAACTGAAGATACAGCAGCCTGTTGATGTGCTATGATTTCCTCAGTGTGTTTTGTACAAGATATTTGAATCCCCCATCTTGTTGCAGCCTGTTTGTGCTAATAAAACCACACCAGCTTAGAATTTAAGTGAACTTCTCAGATACCAAACTTTCAAGTCACCCCTGCTCAGCAAGCTTTACTTCAGGCCTCATGAAAACCTGTAATGATTATTTTGTTTATAATAGGAAGAAAATAATGGTGCTTTCCTTTCTTCCCTTTTGAAGGACCTTCAGAGTGGCACAAATCTTATCCTGTTGCCCAAGGGAACCGCCAGTCACCTATTGATATAGTTTCTGCAAGAGCAGTTTATGACCCTAATCTGAAGCCACTTATTATCTCCTATGAATCGTGTACATCTCTCAACATCTCCAACAATGGTCATTCAGTTATGGTTGAGTTTGAAGATACTGATGACAAGACAGGTGAGACTAACACAACCAGCTAACTCGGAATACCATTTTGTGACTTAGTGAGGGAAACAATTAAATACATCCTGTATAGTATATTTTATATGATGTACAATTTCAGTTTAGAACAAGGCATATGACCAGAGCCCTCTATTTTGTCTTCTTCAGCCTCACATATCTTGTCTTCACTTGAGCCTCTCTAACAATGCAATATTGCACAGCAGAATAGTGTTTCTGCATTAGGCAAAGCTCTTGCATCAGGAAAATCAGAGGTTTGTTTGCGATGCTTCCCTTTTAAATGGGGATTGTCAGTTTGCTAGACAGGGAATCCATGCATCTCTCCAGCACTCCTAGACCACATCCAGCATGCAGAGTAGGTATGTACACTCCTCACTGCCCTGTCTCCATGATCATCCAAATCAAAGATGCTAACGCACATGCCAGCTCTGTCTGGCTCACTGCCCAGTTTCCATCCAGAGAAGAGAAGAGGATCAGCAGAGATCGGGTCATACAGTGTAGTAGTCATAATCATAGTCACTACACCAAGTTGTATCTGGACCAGTCACTGTTACCTTGCATTGTTTTCTTCTTTCCTCCCTGCCTCATAGCAGTTCAGTTTCTTCAGAAATTAAAAATCTTTGGCTAATTCTGAGCTGGCAGCAGCTTGTGGATGTTGGACTATCTGCAGTTGTATATTATTCTTGTCTCTTAGCTTGTGGCAGAGAATATAAATGCTTTAAGTGATTGATTACTTCTGTTAATTCTACTTCCATGGTAGACCTTGCTTTTACATCTCGGGGGGTAGGGGAAGAGCATTCAAATGAAGGTGATAAAGTAGCTGATAAATGGACAGAGTGCACTTTAAAAAACCCACTCTGAACAATTTTTAAACCTATCAGCTGATTTCATCTTCCATTTGGGTGTGTTTATTGATTCTAGCTAAATGGGATATCCTAGATACTCAAAACAAGTTACTTATTCTGTGAAGTGACTTGTCTGTGCTGGTAACTCTTTGAAATAAGGGCTGGGGTTAAAATTCCAGCCATTTTGTTTTAAAATTTCTCTTCTGGAATGAATCTAAGAAACTGCCCAACTGAAAGGTCAGGTTTTCAAGCATCTTTACTGAATTTGAAAAGAAGACTGGATGTGCATTTTTCCAAAATCTTGCTACACAGATCTATTAAGCATGTCACCCTACAAAGAGAATTTGTAAAATATATCTGGAAGTATTATCTTAGCTTGCTAACTGCTTTCGTGCAATTCTAAGCTGAACTATATCTACCTAACAGTGAACTTTATCCAGCTTTAGAAGTTTAAGAACATCATCTATTACTGTGCATTTACAGATATAGACTCAGAGCACATGCAGGAATGAAGACCTCTGCCCTTTCTACACTAAGCACATGCCTTGTTTTAATAACATGTTCAAGGAAGAAGACTGCTAGGAGTGGAAAACATGGTTTAAAGTGTTTTTAGTTGTGTTGAAATAGATCTAGTGACTCACAGCTCTGCATAAATGGCACAACAGAATTTTGACAGTAACTCATCATAGCTAGATTTCTTAAAGTAGTATGAGACAGGTGATGCATTCCATTGCTAAGTTCAGAAAAACATACTAGGAGATACTTATATTCTTAATTAATACTAAAACCTTTCCTTTGGCAAGGCTAGTTTCCTGCATAAAGGCCAGCTGAAACTATGCACATGTGGTAGCACTGTGCAAGCCCCAGCTTTAATTTTTTCAATAAAATGTTATGGACTACACTGAAGATAAGTGCTTTACAGATACTAAATGTAATTTTAATTTTCTTATATAGAATACTTTGATCAGGTTTTCATGTCTGTTGGGCAAAACTTATTTTTAGTGCCATAAAATTACAGGAGGATTACTGATGCTGTTGATAGAGTATCTTCTATAGGTAGCATCTTAAACATTCATCTGTTCTTAAGTGTTATTTCTAAAGGATGTATGAAATTTCTCTGTAGCATTTCCTCACCTTTATAAGATGATTTGAGATTCTGAATGGTGTTGTGTAAAGTACAAGCTATTATATTACCTCTTTTATGGGATCAGGTATTTAAAGGAAACAGAATATAGATAACCTCCACTGGAAGTAAAGACACTCTAAAGAGGAAATACTTAGCTGAATTGTCTACTTGATGCTCAAGGTATTGACGCTCGTTTGCACATCTCAAGTATCACTGTCAAAAATATTTTAGGTATGAGTTTCAAATTGTGATTTATTTTTTAATATTCAACTTGGATTTATTGTGTTTAACAGGAAAGGCATAACCATAACAATGGCTACCACATCTTTGTATCTCAAATACTCTTTCAAAAAAGCTACAAAATTCTGTACAAGTAGCCACTCAATGTTTTTAATTTAAATTTTTACATGAATTCAGGTACTTTCCATTAAGAAATCCAACCCTTCTAAATGTCTGGATGATGCATCTCTTTCATATTAGCAACTGGGAGATGCTGCTGGCTTTTTTCCACTATTGTACCAAAAATGGTTAGTTTTCACTAACAGGAAGCAAAAAAGCCAGAATGCTTAAGCTTTTTCCTCTCCTTTTTTTTTTTTTCTGCCTAGCAATCAGTGGTGGTCCCTTTGAGAATCCATTTCGGCTAAAGCAGTTTCATTTTCACTGGGGGACAAAGCACAGCCAGGGATCGGAGCACACAATTGATGGCAAACCTTTTCCCTGTGAGGTAATGATCTGTTTTTACAGATGGGATTAATTCATGCAAATGCTGTTGACAAATGACTTTGTAGTGGGGACTGAATGTCCCTTAGGATTCTGATTGCCTACTCATGATGGTTAGGTCAGCACAGACTTTAATGAGAATTAAATGACCATGCTGGTGCTATCCGTAGCTCAGAAATGGCTTCATCTTGGTGCTCTTGAGAAAGTTCTGCAAAGCCAGGACAAGGCACAGGCCTTTCCGAGCACAATCTATCCCAAATACTACAGTAGCATAGCATCCTGGAGTCTACCAGTGAGTACTGGAGCATAGTGCTCCATGGGATGAAGGCCTATACTAGGGAAGTTAGGTCACAGGCTAATGCCTGATTTGTTTCAAATTAAGGCTGTGTGGTGGGTTGACCCTGGCTGGATGCCAGGTGCCCACCAAAGCCGCTCTGTCACTCCCCTCCTCAACTGGACAGGGGGGAGAAAATAGAACAAAAGGCTCATGGGCTGGGATAAGGACAGGGCGAGATCACTCACCAATTACCACCATGGGCAAAACAGACTCAACTTGGGGAAAATTAATTTAATTTATTACCAATCAAATCAGAGCAGGATAATGAGAAATAAAACCAAATCTTAAAATAATACCTTCCCCCCATCCCTCCCTTCTTCCTGGGCTTAACTTTACTCCCAATTTTCTCTACCTCCTCCCCCTCAGTGGTGCAGGGGGATGGGGAATGGGGGTTGCGGTCAGTTCATCACACGTTGTTTCTGCTGCTCCTTCCTCCTCAGGGGGAGGACTCCTCACACTCTTCCCCTGCTCCAGTGTGGGGTCCCTCCCACAGGAGACAGTCAGTCCTCCATGAACTTCTCCAACATGAGTCCTTCCCACAGGCTACAGTTCTTCATGAACTGCTCCAGTGTGGGTCCCTTCCACAGGGTGCAGTCCCTCAGGAACAGACTGCTCCAGCGTGGGTCCCCCATGGGGTCACAAGTCCTGCCAGCAAACCTGCTCCAGCCTGGGCTCCTCTCTCCATGGGTCCACAGGTCCTGCCAGGAGCCTGTTCCAGCATGGGCTTCCCACAGGGTCACAGCTTCCCTTGGGCATCCACCTGCTCTGACATGGGGTCCTCCAGGGAGCAGGATATCTGCTCCACTGTGGACCTCCATGGGCTGCAGGGGGACAGCCTGCCTCACCACCATGGTCTTCACCACGGGCTGCAGGGGAATCTCTGTTCCGGCACCTGGAGCACCTCCTCCCCCTCCTTCACTGACCTTGGTGTCTGCGGAGTTGTTTCTCTCACATTCTCACTCCTGTCTTCAGCTGCAGTTTTTTGCCCTTCTTAAATATGTTATCCCAGAGGTGCTACCACTGTTTCCAATTGGCTCGGCCTTGGCCAGAGGTGGCTCCATGTTGGAGCCAGCTGGCATTGGCTCTATTAGACATAAGGGAAGCTTCTGGCAGCTTCTCACAGAAGCCAACCCTGTAGCCCCCCTGCTACCAAGACCTTGTCATGCAAACCCAACACAGGCTGATATATAGAAACTTTTTTAGTGTCTGTCCATGCTTATGGACTGGTCCAAAAGATTGAACATGTTCATCTTTCCAAAGATGCCTTTGGAGCAAAACCTACATTCTGTTATGAACAACTATTAGTGTCTGTTAACATGAGACAACCTACGTTCACAGCTTCTGTCACTAATTTGTTGAATTCTTATTTGTTATTTTTCTTTAAAGCTCCACTTAGTTCACTGGAATGCCAGAAAATATGCAACATTTGGAGAAGCAGCAGCAGCTCCAGATGGCTTGGCAGTAGTTGGTGTTTTCTTGGAGGTAAGAATCACAAAAATAGCATGTTTACATGATGAAAAGCATTATGCTGTCAAGTGTTTGAGAACCAAGCCACATATTTAAGTAGTGCTTAAGGAAAACAGATGACTTACTGGAAGCAGTAACTCATTGCAAATTGCTGTTAAACTTACTTTAGTAGGAATGTTGAGATTCAGATAAAAACCAACACCTATTCAAAGCGTAATTGTAGTCATTCTTATTTAACCTGTCTATTCCATTATTTTAGATTGGGAAAGAACATGCCAATATGAACAGACTCACTGATGCTTTGTACATGGTAAAATTTAAAGTAAGTTTTAAGCTCTTTAAACTTAATTGTTTCTGAGATCCTTTAAAAATCAAGCTCATGTACATGTTTGAGACAAAAATGGAAAACCACCCACTGCAAATCCTCCCATCATTAGAACATCACTGTAGTTGTATTCTCCTCTTCCCCTCCAAAGTTCATCTTATTTGCCTAATCTCAGGTGCCTCCCAAGGCTATGTTGACCCCACTGGTCATTCAGAGGTTCTACCTTTCCCAGAGAATCTAAAATCAAAAGCTCCATGACCCTTCAGGCTCAGCTCTTACACTCAGCAAAATAATCCTTTTCCATTGAGCCTAGCCTTGAACAAGTCAAAGCTGGCTGTCTATCTTCTGCTGCAAAGCTCTGTCAGGGCACAATCTTAATGAGGTCCTGAGCTAGTCTATTCTTACAGTGATACCTGAAGGTGGTCTTTAACCAGATGTATCTGAGAGCTTTGCTGAAGATTGATACCTGCTGCACTTTCTCAAGTGCAGACTGATTAGACCACTACAAATGTTATCCTTTCTGGATTTACATGAGGTTAATGCATTCTATAACATGCATAAGTTCTAATATGCAAAATAAACTATATCTAATACTTGAGTGGGCATATTATTTCTTGCTCCTCTGTATATGCTTGTGAAAGACAGGAAATGAAGGCAGTTACACAGCAATATGTAGGCTGCAGACACACTAAATGATACTTTGATGTTTAAGTGATTTCTTCCACTTGCAGGAAAGAAGTAGTTATCCCTCAGTTGTAGTGATGGAAGGTCTGCAGGTTTGCCACTGGGTATAAGCTGCTCATTGTGTTCCTTATAAGCAATTTTACAGGCAATTGGACAGTGCTTTCTGAGTGACTAAGTACCTTTCAGATACTCCTACAGGCTGAAAAATCTTGCCCTGGACTACGGTAGTTAAGGCAATCACTACTTTAGGCAGCACCTCCTTCTATTTCTACTGGTCTTTTGGTTGATCCACCTTCCTCTAATTTTAGACTTGACTAGATTTTTAAAGCCCGTATTTGTCCTAGCAGACAATGACTGTTTGGGGCCAAGTTTTCCATAGTTTCAAATTTTCTACTGAAATAGATGGGAAGCATAGAAAATAGCAAGTAATGAGACAAGGAATTCTGCCATGATATTATCTATAGCTCACACTGAACACTATATACAGAATACACTTTCTGCACTTTTAGACCTTTTTTACAAGAGCTGAACTTCGGTAGAGGCAATGGGGCAAGAACTCAAAGTCCAGTAAGCCAGCAGCAGGCATCACACTTGCCATGCTACTCTTGGATAACAGTTGTTATAAGGCAGCAAAACCTTTATAGACTTTTCCTTTCCCCTACTTTTTAATATAACTTTAGCATTTTTTCCTCTTTCAAAAAGAGTTCTTAACCTGCACTTAAAAGTAAAAAGATAAATTTCAAGTATCAATTTTTTCCAGGGAACAAAAGCTCAATTTAGAAGCTTCAACCCCAAATGTCTCCTGCCTTTGAGTCTAGATTATTGGACATACCTTGGTTCTTTGACAACACCACCCCTTAATGAGAGTGTAACATGGATAGTGCTGAAAGAACCCATCAGAATTTCTGAGAAACAGGTAAGCTTTTGATACTCTCCCAGTTCTTGTAGGATTCAACACTGGATAAACAAGCAGTGACTGTTTTGATTTGCAATGGGGCTAAGTTAAAAGACCATTAGCCTGTGGATAATCAGCCTGTTCAATAATCGGGGCTTCTGTTTTTTCTGTTAATACTCTCTAGGATCTTTGCTTGAACCTGTTCTATTAACAGATTAAAATGTACTGAATACTTTCCTTTGGTCCTTTTTAAAAAACATTAATATTGATTGCCCTCTTAAGCAGTAAATTATTTCACCTGAATTTACAGCTGGAGAAATTTCGCATGCTCCTCTTCACTAGTGAGGAAGACCAGAGGATCCAAATGGTGAATAATTTTCGCCCCCCTCAGCCTCTTAAGGGCAGAGTAGTTCGAGCTTCCTTCAAGGCCTGAAGAAAACTGATAATGGCCCTGAGATATCCAAGAGCTTCCACATTTGAGATTCTATAAACAGAAACTCTGGTCTTCAGATCACTCATGGAACACACAAGACAGCCATTTCCATGAACACTCTACTTGGAGGGGGACAATCTTCTGATTTTATATTTTATTTGAATTGCTCATTCTTTTGAGAAATGGGATCTTTTTAACTAGCACTTTTTAATATAAGGGATAGTTGAGTAAACTAGAGTGTTCTCCAAGACCTGAAACTCTAAAAATTAAAATGAAATTAAAATACCACTTAATATAAAATGGGAAATTATGTAGTGATCTACTAGTACCAATGGCCACAACTTCTAATTGTCTCATTTAATACATGATGAAACAGTAGTCAAGAATTTTGGACAAACTGGACTTAAATTTCCCTTACCCATCTCTTGTTAGCATTTGAGCTCTGTCTGATTTAAAGATTGCTTTCACTGTATTCTTGCTGTCGACACATACAGTGCACGAGTAGCACTAGAAAAAAGTTCTTTACTCACCTCAAGTAGGCACTGGTATGAAAACTACATATATATTTTAAAGTTACTGTTCTAAGATGCTATTTTATAACTAATTCAAAATAGCAATGCAAATGCTGCTTAAAAGCAGGCCATTTTATTGCACAGTGTCATTCAGACATTTGGTTTTTTAGCCCATGCAGCATATGTAACTATAATGCCTTTGTAAATTGTCTTGAACATCTATAGCAATTCAGGTATGTGTTTTGTGGTTCTCAATTGTTCAGATTCTACCTCAGTTAAGTGATTTGCTCTGCAATACAACCTCCTTTATTGTCTGCCCTAAAGAAAGTAGATATTTTGTTTACCTTAGGGACCTAACATGGGTAGACCTTGACTGCACTGAATGTACCTTGCTGCACAAATCATCCCCTCATTACAGCAGTCTGTCAGAGATACTCCCTGCAGATAGGAGGTTTCATCAGTCCTGAGTCCCTTTACCTCTTCAAAAGAAAGTTGCTTTAGAAAAGCCATGTGTTAGTACTACTGCTTCTGCAGCTTAGTGACAAAATTCAGGCTTGTGTCTCTGGTACTAAATACAGTGATGTTATCTGTGACTACCCACAGTCTATTTTCAGTTAGTTTAATTCTGGGCTTCAAATGTTCTACTTCATCTGTATAGTTCAGATAGAAATTGCTGATGTTTATAAATTTTCATCAGCTTAGGTGGAGAAATCATCTAAGATCTACAATGTAGAGGAAAGCGGGGGCGAGGAAAGGAGAAGAGATACTATGGGCTGCTCTTTTTCAGAAAGGCAGAAAGACACTAGATGTGAAGCACAGTGCAGGGAATGGAAGACTAGAATTCTAGGCCTAACTCTTCTACAGTTTTTTGGGTACACTGACCTAAAACTTTCCATTCCTCAGTTTCCTCTTATATAAAATGAGGGTAACACTGACCTACCTCACAGGGATGTTGTGAGGGCTAATTCAGCATTGTTTTAGATGTGAGATTCTTATACAGCAGATGCTAAAGGAAACAGAAAATCATTACAAAATGCAATGTTTTTAGCTGTTATGATTGTAACTTTGCTAGTAATACAAACTGGTATTGCAGAAAATCTATTTAATGTATCTTAATTTCTTTAACAAATGAAATAAATGAGACTTCAAAATCAAGTGTGCATCTCTTCGTCCTTTATTTTGAATAGACCTACTTCTCCCTACTTAGAGTACTGGTTTTCTTGGACTTTTATTAATGGAAATACTGTTTGATATCTTCAACTGATGCATCTATTTCGGATCAAGGAATGCTTTGATTGTTTATCGTCAGTTTCATAGAAACCTTGATTATGCTATAGTAGAATAATCAAGTACAGATAAGAGTTATCCCTCCCAAGTTTCTAGGCTTTTTTTTTAAGTTCTAGAAAGCCTACCTCTCTTTAAAAACTATTTTTAGTCTAGATCACAATTCGTCCCATCTTTTGGGACTAACAGTTTCTCCTTCAGCTGAATCCTTTCACTCATTCTGACATTTTGTGCATCTTGAATGACTTCTTGCCCAGTCAGGGTTAAATTATTGTTGTCAGGAATCTTATGTCCCTGTTAAAATCTACATGAAGAGACTCACCTGAAAATGTAAAAAGTCTTTCAAAAGAACCTTATATATTTGATAGCCCAAATACTTTTTACTAGGGTAAATTAAAATAATTTCCTGATTAAAATGTAACCAATATTACTTACCTTATAGCTTAATCAAGCTACCAAAGTACTGTTACATTAGTATTAGTACACACTTTCACAGAGCAGGTCACTGATCAATATTTTCAGTGTTTTCTCTCATTCTAGGCATATAAGTAGGTTTCTGCTCACTCAGTTTCTCACAAAAGGTAAGGGGGGCTTGTATACCAAAACTTTGCCCAGTTTTTCCCCAGCTACAACCCCTCGGTCTAACAAAATCAAAATCTTATTTATGCACAGGATGTGTCTATTCTGTGACCTTGAACACAGTACTTAAGCTTCTTAAGGGTGGTTTACTCATGAACAACAGAAGGATAATCTTTAGCTCACAAGGTTATTGTAAAAGCTTAGCTATTGTAAAGAGCTTTAAATGCTGAATCCCCCAAGGTGTTCAGTTTCTGGGAGAAACTGAACTATACCTTCCTTAAGAAATAAAATTTATCTTGTTTACAGGTTTTTTTTCAGTTTGGATTAAAGAACATGATCTATTTTTACCATGGTGAAACAAAATATAAAGGGAAGCCTTTTATGTTCTTTGTTTCTTGAAACCCTGGTCATCCAAGAAAAAAGCACAAATATTTAATTTTTGTATGATTTTAAAGCTATAAAATACATTCTACAATTCAATGCACTTCATTTATTTTGAGACTATAAAAGCAAACTGCAGAAGAAATATCAAATATATGAAATAGTGAATTTTATTGTATACTCAATGAATAATGCAATCAGTATGATGAAGGTATAGTATTCAGTTGGATTAAGCTTTGCTGTACTGTCTTTTCCCTGTAACTGAAAATATAGTCCACCAGGAAAACATAGCAAAAATAATAACAATGTTCCCCACCAAAAGACTTAAAATCACCAATCTAAGTTATTTTTCAGAAGGAGTAGCATGAAGAGCTTCACTGATGATTCTTTCTGATTTAGCAGAGTTCTCCTAGTAGTAATATTCTGGGGTACAAGGAACCATATTCATTTGTATTCCTTATACAGATTCTTGACTTGTTAATATATTGGTTGAAATATAGTTAACTTGAGAGCTTTATAGCAAGAACTGCTTTATTTCTTTTACCAACATTATTTTATGTTGTTGTCCATGAGATGAGGATACTCAAACCCAGGGACTGTGTACTGTATTTATAATATGCTTTGAGACCCTCAGAAGATACTAACTATAACAGTACAAACTTCTATTATTTAATAATTCCACTTTTGATCTGAGCTACATTTCGGTGCTTGCATATACAGACATGACCATCAATTTACAAAGTGCTGCATTTTGTAAGACCATAGGAATCAAGCCATTATTACCAGTTTGCTTGTCTGAACTCCTAAGAGTATTCTAGCTGGTGCCTCTAGTACAAGTGTCCCCCTCAAAGGCAATTCATAGGGCCAAATACCTGTGCTATGCATCAGTACTTTTTGAGGATTTGCAGAAAATTCATCTTTGTTTCCCTTCTGAACTGTCTTTGTCTGCACACAAACATTACTCAGCAAAGCTCCTCCATCAAGGTCATTCAAACTCTAGAACATGTGCTCTCCTTATCTTCTACCAACTATATTGAAGGCAAAAGAGCAGCTGAATCTAACTACTCCAGCAAGACTTAGCTTAACTTGTAAGGTGTGTAAGGATCCTGTGTAGCATCACAGTTGTCATGACTGAGAGAACACGAGGCCTTATATTTAGGACAGTGACTGAAATTGCACAGCTCTAAAAGCTAGACTAAAAATGCCATCTAGTGGCTGTCTGTTTCCATTTCTTACCACAATGCTTAAAACAATTTTTAAGGCCAATTCAGTCAAAATACAACAGATGAGAGAATTTTACTTTGACGACAGTTATTTTTAAAGGTATGGGTGAGCGTAATTGAAATCCCTGTGCTGGCTCTACATACGCAGTCCTTGAAACTCCTTTATCAGATAAAAATCAATCTTACAAAAGAAACTCAATAAATCAGTTACTATTTTTTGTTCCTTTTTTCACTGATAGAGTGGAGATATCTTCTGCCTGGTAAACTGCACACTATCTTAACTTTAACTTTTTAACGTTAATAGCTATATTTAAGGTTCAACTTAGGATTTTTTTCCCCATCCTCTGCAAACAGAAAGATTTTTAGGCAGTTTCAGTGATATAGTTGATATGATCTAGCAGTGATTTATAATGATAAATTTCATGATGAGTGTAAATTAACCCAAATATAAGCATCAGGGGAAAAGTGTTGCAAGGTACCTTGTCACCAGATGGTGCTTTTGGTGGTATTCAAAGGTCAGAAAGATAAAAAAGGGAGCATTTCAGGAAAAAAGCAGAGATAAGGCTGAAAAAAATGAGATGTTATCTTATACCTCAGATTAGCTGTTTTCCTCTCTGAATTCCTTCTGCATGCAAAAGTGACCATTTAGTAAAGATACTGAGTATCAAAGCATGTTGCTCTACACTGCCTGTAAGAGTGGGGGGTCTCAAGTTTTTTCTCACTTACTTACCCTGAGGAAACTACAGTATACTGATGAAATCTGACTGACTTCAACAGAACTATTCCCAATTTGCATGGCTGTAAGGCAGAGAATGTTTATACCTCTGATGTTCCATTTATACTGCTATTTGCATTACATTTGAATTTTAGTAAAATTTCAGCCCCTCACTCCAGGATGTGAACAGCAACATAGTAATGCAAACCATCATTTCATTTCATTTCACATTAATACAGTGGAATATTAAATGCAGCAATCCAGGAGTCAACCCAACCTGTTCATCTGTTGGAGGGGAAGAAGGTGGAAGGAGGAGAGGGAGGAAAGGAATATAATTACTTTTCTACACATGAGCACTTCATACCAAGCCAGAAGACTTCCCTGCACTTGTAAGCTGTCCCCAAGAAATTTAAACTCACTTTTACAGTGGTACAGAACCTTAACTGAACATGTATTTCAGTTTAACTTGAACCAGTTTGTAAGCAACGTCCAGTAAAAATTATATATGTGGAGTTCAGATCCAATTACAGCAACTAGATAGGCCTTTGCACCAGTCCAATTACATTAACTTAAACTGGATCTTCAGTTTAACCCCTGCAACTTCATATATAGACACACTGCTTAGCCTCTGCTGTAACAGCAGAGGTTAAGGAGAGTTGGAATGGCATTTTTCCTACAGTTGTTCATTGTGTTTACCTCTGTTCATTGACATTTCTTGTGGCTTGTTGGCTTTCCTAGCATTTGAGCATTTGTTTCAGATTATATAGGAAGATCAAAGACTGGAATTTGCTGTAACCAAACTAGGAAAATGCAATTGCTTTAACAGACCTAGAGGAAATCTATTTTTCCCAGTCTCATTCATGGGGGTTTTTTTGTTGTTGTTTATAAGAAGACATCTCTGCATCTAAGGTGCTAATTTCCCTTTTGTAAAAATTCAAAATATGATATACAGTAAATGAAATGTATGTCACTGTTTACAGGGCAAAATACAGTAAACAGCTGACATTTTTAAAGGCTCTCAGCAGGAAGGTATCGAAGTGTCTTGTGGACTGGCGTTGTATTCATTTCCTGTCAAAAAGCTGGTCAGCTACTGTTGTGCTTTTTGTGCAAAGGCAAGGTCTGACTCAATCTGTATTCTCTAAGATGGACCAGAGAGTCAGTCCATTCAAAGGACCTACCTTCCTTTGCGTGATGGTCATTCACAAGTTTCCAAAGGGTTTGGATCTATGGGTATTTTCTAATGTGTATCACTAGACTAAGTCTTTCTCTCCGTTTCAGGAAAACTTCTAGTAAACTACTTTTCTTTGGATTCAAATTGTGTTTGTTACTGTCAGCTTTTTGGAAAAGGATTAGTTATTTATTAGAAACACTATTCTGATTTTTAACTTGCTTTCTTAGGAACATCTGGCTTATTTGATGGTTCTGTTCTTCGTGTGTCCCCATAATAAGAAATGTTTACAAAGCACTAGGAGTCCCACACCTTTCATGAATATCAATTAGTGGAAAGTAATCCATCATAGCACCTGCCGTGAAGGCAGCGGTAACTGATGGGTATCTGTTTGCAGCTTCTGGAAGCAGAAGCTGTATATATTGCACCAAATTAGCCACAGCCACTTGCCCAAACAAACAAAGGGAGAAAAATAGTAATGTTCCATGGGAACAAAGGAAATCCCAAATAGTGCAGTATCAGTGTAAGGAGAGTCAGATAGAAAACTTTAAGTTTCCCTGTCCAGTTAGTCACAGAATTAGCCTCCTTTTATAAAAGGACATGAAAAATTAGAAACGGCTGTTCTTCCACCTCCTAGATACATTCTGGCTGTTTCTTAACTTCAGCTAAAGACCTCATTATCCCAAACTGACAGAGCTATACCAAGTACACTTTCATATGCCATTTCCAAGTGATGCATATATATGACATCTTTTGCCTCCTACATTTTTCAGTTCTTCTAGACAGTGTTGGATTTTCAGAGACAAGGTTGATATAGTGCTGTTAGGAGTCCAGTTACTGTGGAACCACAATTATCTGAACTTCAGTTAACTAGAATTCTTTCAGCAACATAAATGCTCCCACAGTTGAGTTGGCTGCTGCTCTTTTCAAAGCAGAATACTAAGTGCTAAAACCCTCAAGCAAATTTTACGATCTGTGGGACACCTCCCCGCACTCCCTCCCAAGAAGTCAGTTTTTATCAGTTTTGCAGACATCTGCCTCCAGTTCTGTGTATGAAAATCCTCACTGTGCAAATATTCTCTGTTACCACTGAGTAATTCAGGTACTTCTGTATTAACTTACTTGAATTACTCCAGGTATATAAGATTGTGAGTGTCATTCACCCAAACTAACTGAGGGCTGATGCCAGAAGCAGCAGTATCCCTCCCCACTCCACATTTGTCCCCTTTCTCTGCATTTGATCTAACGATCACATTACCATGCAGGAAGCTGGATCACAACTCCCCCTGAAAAATTATTATTTTGTCAGATCTGAAGACAGCCTGACTTGCTGTAGGGTCGTGTGATAGCTAAATCTGACAGAAGAGCTGGGTTCTGGGAGAGAATAGGACTACATCTCTAAATAGTATCCAGTAATTACATCAAATTCAACATACAGTGAAACTAATTAAGTTTCTTTCATAGTCTCACACTTCTGCATTCATACAAACATACAAGTTGGCTGAACTAACTTAAGCAATGTACTCCTGTCTCAAATACCTAGCAGGATTTGTCTGCTTAACAACTCCTGAGGCAGTAACTTCAGGTCAGAAGTAAAGACGCCATGTGCTTGAATGGCCTCATCGCAATGTGTTTCATGCAATGGCCTTTCTCAAACTGACCTTTCAGGCTCAAATAAACATTTCACTTTATCTGAAACCTATTGAAGTCTGCTGAAACTGTCATTGACTTCAATGGGAGCTGGATCATGGCCTAAAGAAGCAACATAGAAATGAGCACAAAAATGAATTTGCAAAGAAAATCAGAGTTGCTGACTGTACAAGTCAACAGATAAAATTATACCTTGAAAAAATCTAAATATAGCATTTGCTACATTTTAACCTGTCACTGCACCTTAATACAATGCCCCTGGAATTAGACTCATTAGCTTATAAATAGTGGTAAGGACTTTCTCCTGGCACAGGACATTTGATACTGAACTTTAGCTCACCTATAAACAGGGAAGTCAAAACCAAATCTTAGTTTTATGTCAAGAAACTTGAGTTATAATTTTTTCAATGCAAATGAACAAGATAGAGCACTATGGCAACCAAGCCACTGTTGCCACAGAAATATGCCATTTTAATTAGATATTCCTGAAGGCAAAAATACTGCAAGCCTGAGCAATACTGTTTCTTTCCTCAAATCATATCAGAGAGTATCATTTCTACTTTTTAAAACTTTAATTATATATCAGTCTGGTTCATCAGCATAACCAAACACTCCAAAGCAGAATCTAAATCTCAATTCAACTTAATATCCAGTCCTGTCCATTAACACTGAAACACTGAAAACCATTAAGTTTCTTGGAAGCCTTCAATATGGTATTCCTTCTTGTGCCTAGAAAATATGGAATGAAAGCAACACCTTCTTCTGCAGGACTGTTAATTGCTTCACCTTCATTTACACATTTCCTAAATCACTTCAGCTTACACATATAAGTTTATGAAATTACTGCATGAACATGTGAGCAATAAGTAATTTCAACTTTTCATTGTTTTAAAATCCTTTCATTTAAACATGCCGGGAGCACAGGAAACTCAGAGCAGTCAAGTTAGTTTTCAGGCTGCTGTATGAAGTTTTATTACTGTTGTAAATGGTAAAAAAACTGAAAAAACTTGGTAGGTCAGAATGAAGAGTGCCTTGAGACCCAGAAACTGCTGTTGGTATACCTGAGCAGTGCAGCAAAGTAGAGAGATGCAGGTAAGGGCTGCTGCGGGTGACCTCTTTCAGTTCAGCAGATTTGTCAGACAAATAAAATAATTATGTCAAACTTAATATAATTGTTTTCATGTGTGCTAAAATATTGCCCTGAAATTTTTCTTTAAGGTGAATTTCTATTTTTTTCTTAGTCTTCCATTTCACATGAAACTATGTTTCATTGTATTAATAAAAACAAGAAAAAAATGAAAGCTCAGACTCACGAAGATGATTGCACATCCTTCCAACTGAGATAACCTGGGAACACATTTCTCTCACCTAGGATACCTGCAACACATTATTTAAACAAAAAATGCTTCAGTACAAGAAGCCAGGAGAATAAAAAACGCACTGGTAATATCAAAGCCTCTTGTGACTTGTGAGCCTCTGTTTTTGCAAAATCACTACTACAGGTTAAAGCAAGGACTACTTAGTAACCAATCCATAATACGCAATAACTACTCATTAACCACCATGCACTTTGGGCCCATCCCTTGTCTTGTTACGTGGTATAAAACCACTCAGTAGAAATTTTAACCAAGACAAGCAGACATATGAAACCAAAAAAACGGGGGGCCAGCAAAATGAGCCTTTACTTTTTATTCTCCATCATTTATATGGCCTATCATTTTCAAAAGGGCTTTGCAATTTTGAGCCTCACCAGCTGGTGGCCTCAGCACTGAAGAGTGTAGAATTGTATTTAAAAAAACCAAACCAAACCAACAAAAATCCTAAGGACCCTCCCTCAAGAGAATAACATTTTTCTAACTTTATTAATGGGGGAAAAAAAAATCTTGCTGCTGTTTTTTTTCCTAACACATCTCATCTGCTTGCTTTTATTGCTCACGTTATTATCCTGCTTAAAAATACGCAGGAAACCGAGAAGCACAGGGCCGAAGTCGCCTGACCCTCCCTCAGCACCTCATCCGCGCTGTGAGGCAACCAAGCGCACGGCTCTATTGACCGGGGCAGCGGAGGCGACGGGAGGCTCCGGGGCCCCGCCCCAGGGGATCTCTCCTCACCCCTGGGCCTGGCGGCAGCTCCGCAGCGAGCTTTACCTCGCCCCTCCGCAGCTGTGCCTGAGCTCGCCAGCTGAGGAGCTTCTGCGGGCACAGGCAGGCGCTGAGAACAACATGGCGGACAGGCGGGACAGAGGGAGGCGGGGCTCGCCTCCACGCCCTTCATCCGGCCCGCCGTGTCCTGACAGGAACCCGCGCACCGCCCCCCGGCGCGGCAGTTACTCGGGGCGGGGCGCCGAGGGCGGCTCTGGTGTCGGAAGCGCGGGTTGGGCGGCGGGGCCGTCAGTCAGCGCCCACCGCCAGCGCCGCGCCCCGCTGCGCCGGCGAGCTCGGAACCTGCAGGCGGCGGGGGTCGCGTGGCGGCTGCTGCGGCCCGTGGGTGCGCCCGGGGGCGCCGCGCGGGATGGCGGGGCGGCGGGGCGGGCAGCTGCCTGAGCGGGGGCGGGAAGAAAGCGTCGCCGCCGCTGCCGGAGGGGCGCTTCAGCCGCCTCCGGGGGAGCGGCGTGGGGGAGCGCCGCGCCGCGGGTGCTCGCCTGGGCGGCGGCGGCCGCCGCCAGCCCTTCCGCCGTGGCACGGGCTGGGCCGGCCAGGGGGCGATGCCGCGGGGCAGAGGGAGCGGAGCCGGGCCTGACTTAAGCCTGCTTAAGGGGCAGCCCTCACGGCAGCGGGAGGACGGAGCCGTGGGGGCAGGAATGCCGTGGGGCGGTTCTGCGGGGAAAGGCCCGCGGGGGTGCGTGCGGGGTAGGGGCTGGGAGTATGGGGCGTGGGAGCTAGTCTGGAGTGGGGGTGTGTGGGGTCGGTGGGGGCTGGGGAGGTGGGGAGCTTGTGGGGGAGGTAGTGGGGTAGGGGTTGGTGTGTGTGGGATAAGGGTGGGGTGCGTAGAGGGTGTGTGGGCGGTGTCGGGAGCACGTGTGAGGGCAATATGGGGGTTTGGGGGGGCTGTAAAAATGAATGGAATGGATATCTGTTATTTTATTGGAAAAAGTGGGCGTTCCTCTTTCGGGAGCCCCCAGTGGGTACTCTGACTTCCCAGCAGCAAGCAGGCTGTGTTATGAGGGCAGTTTGGTTCCAATGATTACACTAATTCACCTGATGAGGAAGTGCCGCGTTTGGTGCTGAAGTGGTAGGTGTGCCGCGCAGGGAGCATAAGGTTTATGTAATTGGCTCTTACATAATGGTCTTTAGCACATTGCTTTTATTAGCACTGCTACTGTGTTTTAACGTGGCTTGTGCTGGAGTGGCTAATGGATGTGGGTGGGTGTCCTGGGCAGAAGCAGTGGAGTCTGCACACTGCGACGGGGTTGGAACCTGAGGATGTGAAAATTGTAGTTACAGGCAGTGAGTAGGGGTGGTTTAGAAATGTGCTCCTGGACTGATCGATGCTACCTGACCTTAGGCAAACATAAGTCTAAATGGTTTTAGGCAACTCTGCTGCTAGGAAGAAAACGACCACCTTGCTGTGTCTGTCAGCCAGCTGATGTGAACAGGGTAAGTTTGTTTAAAACACTGTTTCTGTCGGCTTTTTGAGTCAAGAACGTGAAAGTCATCATTGTTTCAATCTCATGTGGCTCAGAAGGGCAGAAAGAGAAAGAAGAAAAAACAGGATGGGGGATGGCCTGGGAAAGGTTGGCAAACACGAAGGCTTGTCTTGCATTGTTGGTGCTTTTTGAGTTTAGCTGATGCTGGAGTTAGCAGTATCAGCTGTCTTCCTATTAGCTTTATTTTTTTTGTGTTCTCTCTGCAGTACAACAAAAGGTGTCAGTTGTGTTGGGAGGTGGCAGTGTCCCAAGAGACTGCAGGCGAGCCTCGAGCAATGAACTGGCATTGCCTTTTCCATCTGCTCTCCTGACATCAGCAGTAAAATTATGCTGTGTCTTTGCCTGTCGTCATAAGCTCCCCAGAATTATAGTGGTGGGGTCCTCGTTGGAACAGCTTGTCTACTCTTTTCTGTTAAGCCAACAGTGTTTCTGTGGTACGCTTCAGAAATGTTTGTGACACGTTGCTTTTGTTTTCCAAATGGGATTTCAGTGAAGTCCTTGGGTTGTATCAGTAGGCCTTTTGTTTAGAATAGTTCAAGGGGTTTTTTTAGCTCCTGCTGATTTCTTAAGAGACGTTTTCATGCAACTGGCCGGGCTGGCTTCTTGTTATTTCTCATGAAATGCCCTACTAAAAAACCAATATTGCAGTACTATGTAGCATCTTTGGCCTGAGACCTAGAGCACATGGTGCTACAGGCCACCTGAAAGTGGTTCAGAGCTCACAGATGCTGCTAGCGTGACCTTTTGGGAGTAACTGTACTTGCAGTGCTACTATACAGTTAGCTTTTGAAATCCATGGCACAAAATTCTGTTGTGGAGTAAGCATCTGGTTGTACTTAGCATTTTCCTACAGGTTGAATACCTTATTTAAAGTAGGAGACAATATGATGGACCTCCCCCATGGCAACTGAAGAACTTCAGCTGCTCAGGTGCCTTAGGTTTTAGTGCTGTTAGCAGCAGAGCTCTTCACAGCTGCTTGTTCTAATTGCACTCCAAATGAACAAGCCAAATTGTAAGCCTGTGAAGTTGTCAGTGTAACTGTGCTGTAACTTTCACTGCATCAAAGTGCACAATGCTGTGATAAATGCATTAATTAACCAGCACTAGAATCTGCCTTCAGCTGCGCAAAAAATCCTACCTGCGTGAAGGTTGGTTAAGACCTTGGAGGTAAAAAAAAAAAACAAACAGTCGAGCTTATAAGCTGGAACAGAATTGGAAAGGTAGACTAGTTGTTCTAGATGTGAGGATCATGGCAATTCATATAAATCATTAACTTGCCACATCTTTCAGTTTTTCTGTAGGGTTTGAGTACTGATCTTCTCTTGGTTTTGATATTTAGAGTGTATTAATAGAGTTGTACTCTAGAAGGCTTTTTTAAAGTTGCACGTTAATTGTCACTGAAGTTCCTATTTTCTAACTTGTTGGATCTGTTTGTTCTGTGTCATGTTAGATGAGGCTTTTCACTGTACAGTTTACAATTACATATCTTGTAATGTTGGAATTTCTTCTTAGCCTTGACACAATGAGGAAAAACATGCCTGGAAAATAAAAACTAGCTTGTCTGAGTTAACTGGAGAGAGGCAGTCATATCCTAAGGTCATAATTAAGTGATGGAAATTGTATCACTTTTAAGATGCCTGTATCGATAGCGATCTTTTTTTGGAAAAAAGTTCTGAATATTTCTGTGAGCTCTAGACTTGATTTTGTATTGCTATATAGAAAGCTTCTTGTGAACCTTCTAAATTTTATACCTTTCCTTATCTTATATTCTAGGCTGTAAGGACATTCTGTGTTACTGAAGGAAGGTGCTCCTATTTGTGGAGTGACTTATGATGTCAAGAACTGTATCATCCTGGATCTTAAGCTCAGCAAGAAACAGCATTGTTTTACAAGGAAAAGGACGTTTGTACTCCATCTGTATCCCAAATAGAAACAAGATAAAATGGAAGCTTGTTTTCTCCAAAACACATCTCTACCCTGCTGGAAGCTGCAGCTTAGACAATACTTTCTCCTTAAAAAAAGCATTCCGACACACTTCCACCGAAGAAGAACATTTGTCTTTCCAGTTGTCTCCATCACAAATCAATGATATACTCAGAGGAGGCGAATTATCCCATAAAATACTGGATTTGAATGGTAAAAATGCAAATTCTGTGTTGAGGTTTGAAAGTAACCAGTTGGCATCCAACACCCCTATTGAAGACCGCAGAAGTGCAGCCACTTGCTTGCAGACCAAAGGGATGATGTTTGGAGTCTTCGATGGTCATGCAGGTTCTGCATGTGCTCAGGCAGTAAGTGAGAGACTACTTCATTATATAGCGGTTTCTCTCATGTCTCGGCAAACCTTGGAAGAGATCGAGCTTGCTGTGGAGTGCATGAAACCAGTTCTACCTATTCTGCAGTGGCACAAGCATCCAAATGATGTAGAGTATCGAGAAATAACTTCACAATATTTTGAAAACCTCCGGGTTTACTGGCAACATTTACTGGACCTAGACACTGAGCTAGGATTTAGTTTAGAAGAAGCCATGATATGTGCATTCAAAAGGTTAGACTCAGACATATCACTGGAAGTTCAGGCTCCCCAGGAAAATGAATTGATGAGAAATATTGCCCTTCAAGTAGCTTTTTCTGGTGCAACAGCCTGTGTAGCTCACATTAACGGTGTTCACTTAAACGTTGCAAATACCGGTGATTGCAGAGCAATTTTAGGGGTTCATGAAGAAGATGGAACGTGGTCTACTCTCCCTCTAACCCGAGACCACAATGCCTTCGATGAATTTGAAATTAGAAGACTGAAGAGAGAACATCCTAGATCTGAGGAGAAAACCCTATTTGTGAATGACAGATTACTGGGGATTCTCATGCCCTCCAGAGCTTTTGGAGATGTGCAGTTAAAATGGAGTAAAGAATTGCAACACAGTGTTCTCGAGAATAGCTGTGATGTTGAGGCATTAAATATTTATCAGTATGTTCCTCCAAACTACCATACACCCCCTTATTTAACTGCAGAGCCTGAAGTCACATACCACAAATTAAGAAGCAAGGATAAGTTTCTAGTTATTGCTTCGGATGGACTATGGGAGATGCTAAGTAATGAGAAGGTTGTAAAACTTGTTGCTGGACACCTTACAGAGTTTAATATGCAGAAACCACAACTGGCTTTTGAGAAACCAGTTAATTTGGGTTATATGCACAGCTTGTTACTTCAGAGGAAAAACAGAGGCATTGCCTCACTTGACCAGAACATAGCTACTCATTTAATAAGGCATGCAATTGGAAGTAATGAGTATGGGGAGGTGGACCAAGAGAAACTTGCTGCAATGCTGACACTGCCTGAAGACCTTGCGAGAATGTACAGAGATGATATCACAGTTACTGTGGTGTATTTTAATTCAGAAACTATTGAAAATTACTACAGAAACAATGAATAGAGACTTGCACTGCTGCTGTTCTGTACCACTAGCCAGCTTTGATACTGGAACCATTCCTGTTTTTCTCTGATAGTCAAGCTGTTACCAGTGTTATGGTCTGGAAGTTCCTAAATCTTTTTGCCACTTACTAGTCTCAAAAATAACTTTCTAGAAGCGAGTTTGGTGAAAGTTCCCTGGGTTTCCAGGTCTGTACACACTGAAGAAAAATGTTTTGATGAAAGTTCACTGAAATGTAACTGAACTAAAGATTGCTGACGCAGTTCTGATTCCATGGGAACTACTGGTAAAACTTTCCAAATGAACAAACAAGACGAATTTCACTGAGGCTGGTACAATTTAATAGAGAGATGGATAATACCTGTAGCTGCATGGAGTGTAAGAAAGGCTCTGCTCTTGTGCAAAATGAGTAGCATCCTATTGAAGCACTGTAATTGAATTAAATAAACTACCAAACCTTTATTTGATGTAACAGTGTCAGATACTTTAACAAATTGCCTTGTAGGTGTGAAGACAACACTAAAGAAGGCTGCTCACAGAGCCCTGGGATTGTCAGACATTTTTTTTTAGTTCTTTTTTGTTAAGCTAGGAAACAATCCTATTTTCTTCTGCAATTATTTTGAAGTGTGAATGCATGTTCTCTTAACTCTGTGTGTGGACTTGTGTGACAACTTACAGCTCAAACACACGACGGACTTCATGATTCTCTGTTTAGGAATTAACAGTACTAGACTTAAACATTTTAAGTGTTTAACTTACTTAAAGAATATGCCCTTTTATTAAGTATTGATCTATGAAGTGCTGTGCATCAAATCTGCCAACTGTAGTTTAAATGAAGTTTGACAGATCCAGAAATTGAAAAATTCATCTAAATGTAAGTACAGCAAAGAGAGAGCACCTGTCTCTTCAGATTTAACTTAGAAGGGAGAAATAACAGTGCTGATATTTCACCAAAACATGTTTAATCTTTATTTTACTCTTATTCTTGCCTTTGGATGTCAGCTTTTCCTTAAAGGTGCAGTTATTTTCTCTAATGAATGTATGTTCTAGTCTCTGAACATATACTTTTGTGTGTTTTACAACTGTTTTCTTTTATACTGTGCTTTCTAGAGTGCCAATCCAAGCTTGCAAATTAGCTGTATTTTCTTAGATTTCACATACGGTGTTCTCTAGTGACTCTTTTCCTTGTTTGTGCACAGCAGCGACTGTTGCCCGCAACAATGTGTGTACTGGGAATATAGGACTGTTTACCGCTGTTGCTACCGAGTAAGAACTCATGTGGGTACAGCAGAGCAGATAAAAATAATTGCTTTTTTTTTTTCTGAATTTCACTAAAATAAAAGCGTTACCCTTCTACAGTTTAGCAGATTAAAAAGTACTTAAATTTTTCTCAAGATCTTAAGTAGATGAGATCTTGGGACATAAACCGGTAGCAGTTGTGGACTTGGGGCTTTTTGTATACTTTTCCTCTGGATAAAAATTCTCCGTGCTTCTTCAGGCATTTAAATAATCTGTTTTGAAGATCGATTAGAAGGAAACTAAAACTGTTTAAAAAATACTCATGCTTTTGACTATTCAGGATTGACGTGTAATTCAGTGCCACAATTGCAATCACTGAATGCATCCTTAAAAAACCTTCCTTTCTGCAAAGCTAATTTAGTCTTTTAAGTTTTTTTCATCTAGTACATATTGGAGTACATCCAGCAATTCAACCTGGAGGCAGGTAGCCCTCTTTTTCAGATAAAATGAGTAGATCTATTCCCCTTGATATTGACAAAACAGGATTGCCTCAAGAAATCTGACACTTAGATCTTGGTGACAGGGACTGCAGGAAGACTTTAGGTATGTGCAAGATGTTACAGAGGCTGCTGAAATTCCTGTTGCTTGGGTCCAACTTACTTTAAAGTGTGCCTTCATCCTTGAAGCTGGTACTGTGGAGACACAGTTTTCATCTGCCAGAAAAAGGCAAATAAGCTTTTTGCTTGAAATTTAGACATAAAGCAGTAAAAGAATGCATTTCTAGACTACCTCTTAATAGAGATATTATTTAACAGCATAGCTAGAGGAACAAAGGGACTAAATCATATTAGAGATAATATGAAGTGATACATTTTTTTATGAAGATAACCTAGAAAACTTTTGATGTAGAGCAAACCTGCAACTGCAAAAGTAACGTAGCAAACCAGCTAGTATATAGTCATAAAGTAAAAATAAGCTGTTTCGTTCTTTTCACCACTCAGTGGTGAAATTTAGGTCATCTTTTGAAAGAGTCATTGTGGCACTATGTTGTCTAAGTGTTACTCCTGGATATGTTATTGTACATAGGTTGTTGTAACTGCAACTGCAAATTGATAATGATTGGGGGAACGCATTTGAAAGAAAGGTATTATTTCTAATTTCATGTTAGTTTTGCTCAGTTTAACATGCAATGCTATAATTATCCTACAGGGGAAAAGGATAACATTAAACTAGTTAGAGGTTTGGTTTTTGGTTGTTTTGTTTTTTAAATGCAAATAATGGATTTAACTGCATGCTCCCTGGAATTTGTTGCAGGCCAATGAAAGTAACCTATCCATACTTGTGGTAAGAAAAATAATGATTCTACCCATTTGAATTGGATCATAGACATTTTCATCTCTAACTGCTAACGCAGCTAGTAGGCATTAATAAAAGTAGTATTTCGTGACTTGGAGGGGGAATCAACAATGTTTAAATGAGCAAACTAAATGCATTAATCTGCTTCTGCAAGCACAATGATGTGAAGATTTGATAGCACATTTAGATGCGAGTCCTGCAATATTGAAAATATGTTGGAACAAACATCTTTGCAGGCAGTCTGTTTGGTTTAGATTAGATAGTTCTGCTTGGCATTTGTTTTCTTTACTTCTATAGCAGTCCGGAGAAGCAATAGTCAAAAACACACTCAAATTCTGTCTCTCAAAATGTGGTATTACGGGCATTATAACTCTTAAGTAAAACATCTGAGGCTAAGCACTGATGTAAATAATAGAAAAAATATTATTTTATTCCCTAAAACTTAAACCTTGGGTTGAAATTATGATGCTTATTTATATTTAAGTATTCAGGGCTCCATAATGTATTTGGAGTTTGGGGGGTGGTGGTTTTTTTGGTAACTTCTTTGTAAATAGTGAGGGGGATTACTGGTTTTGTAAGTAAAAATATTCATTTCACACTTAAAACTAATTTTTTGTTAAATGGATGAAAGACTTAATGTTTCGGTTGCTGTACTGGAATCTGGCATTCTTTCTGCTGAATGCTCATATGAAAAGATGCCAGATTCCAGGTCAGAGAGCATTAATGTTCAGGCTGGGGTAAAAGTAAATAGTTTGAGTAGGTGTTGTGAGTTAGCTTAAGTGTGTGTAGCTCTGCGGTTTTCCCACAATTGAAATAATTGTTAACACATAAAAGTAAGGACATCTTGATAGTATTGAGGTTCCTAAATTAACCAGTCAGCAGAGGGAGCACGAGTTCACTGGCCAAAATATCCAAATTGTGCTTTAGTAATTTGACATTCTACATAAAAATATTTTAACTTTGATAGGCTCACATGTGTTCATCAGCAGTTAAAACATCATTGTAACATTCACATCAAGTGTGTGTTGTAATTGTCTTTAAAATAATGCGAAAAAAATCTACAAATACATCTATAGAAACATTGATTAAATCCTTCAATTACAACAGACCAGTAGCAAGGCAAGTGTTCATGTACTTAGTCTTTGAGGCTTAACTTTATTTCCATTAATTCCAAGTGTTTGTCTTTTTTGGGGGGGTAAAGAGAAAAGAAAATTATTCGGGACAGATTTTTTTCCTTTCTTTTTTCTTTTTTTTTTCCTTCCAAAAGAAGATATTTGTCTAAACTTTGAGGAGGAGTTTTTTGGTATTGTTTTAGTCGAACAGAGGTTCTCTGTTCAGAGCTATAATAGTACTGAGAACTAAAAGTAGAACTGAGCACACCTTGTGGTTTTGTCAGATACCAATTGGTCACACTAGTGGTGTGTGCTTTTTACTACCACAGTAGTAATTTTAATACTTTAGCAGAAAAGTAAGAATCCAAGGCATGTGTTTCTCTTGGGGTTACAAAGCATGGTGTGACATGAAAAAAAAGGTTTTCCTTCTTTACATCTGTTGCGGAGAGGTTAACCTTCTAAGAAGTATTCTTGTCAAATGAAACACTTGAAATTTTACTAAATCTTTGTCTTCATCCTGAAGAACCGGTTCAAACTGCTGCTGTTGGATCTCTCCAGTTGCCAGTCAGGTAAGAGTCTTATTTCTTATTGCATTCCTTAATTGCTGCTCAGGGACTTTACGGCCCATTGGCCTGCACTTCAGCACCATGCTAACAAGCAGTGGGGCGTCTACTTGAGCTTGGCTTCTTTGAGCCTATGCTATCAGAGACTCTCAGAATGCTTTGACTGAAGCTCTTTAACAACTTGATGGAAAAAGATGACTGGGAGCCAAGCAGTTGTGGAAAGGAAGCATAATTATGGCTTCTATTTGGGTTAAGCAAACTTAACTGGACACTTCTCTCAAAGAGGAAAAAAAAGTACGGTTTTTGCCTTCTGGCGAGCTTTTTTGAATTAGAAACAATGCAGAGGGGAAAAATGTGGTCAATGAGCAATGCTTAAAAGGGTACTGGAACCCTAGGCAGCAGATAAGTGGGTCATAAAGTGTACTTCTCATGCCTCCCTGCTGAAATTTTGGGGCCAATCCTATAGGGACTTGTTCTAGAGTGGGTTGGTTAGTTGAGACTCTGACTCTGTACTTCTCTCAAATCAGCCAAAAGATGCTAGCTGTGGAAATAGTTCTTCCTCGCTGTAGGGTACTGAAGTGCATTAGAAATCAGCAGCTTTCTGTCAGCTCACGGAGGTTCTGAGCTCTGATGGTGGAGCCTTTGACATGCTCTTTTCTATTTTTGTTCAGTGTGCTTTGCTTCGTGCTCTCTGAAATGATCTTTGTTGCTCTGAGGTGGCTCTTACATCACTATTTCATGCTACACAGTTCTGTGCTGTTTTTCTTAACAAAAAGGATTTCGATTTGAGTGCGTTACAGAATCAATCTTTGATTTCGTACCTGCAGAACCGAGGTTGGCCAGAAGATGTCATATGAGTTTTGCAAAAGGGGACTTCAGTCTCTCTTCACTATTATGTATGTGTTCATAACATAAATTTCAGGTGCTGTTGAAAAATGGAGGAAAACCCCCCCACCAATCACCTATACACGTTAAAAATTCTGTGATTTATTAGTACTTCCAACTTATGAACTGGGTAATCTGAGCAAGAGTTCGATTAATTCTTTGCCAAAACCAAGTTTTAATGCCCCAAGTACCCTAAGCAGTTAAGCTTTGTGGAAAGGTACAAGAACATGAAAGTGAAGCCAAGAGACACCTGTCTGAGTTTCCTGAAGTCTTCAATTGCACAAGAAAAAAAGATGCTTCCGAAGCTGAGGAAATCTTAGCTCAACGATTACCCGAGTGCCTAGCTCCTGCTGTCATGCAGCTCAGAAGCTGCAGGTGGCCACGGCTGCCCCATGGCTAAGCTATGGCTTAGGTTATAAATTGTAAAGATACAATTGTAATTGTATATATAAAGGACAAACTTCTAGTCTGGAAATTACCTTGAAATGCTCCTGGAGGAGCTTGCTGCTGTGAGGAGATGGAGATCTACTGTTCATTCTACGTGTTCACGGAGATGTCTTGGTTCAACCTCGTTGTCAGCTGGGATTCTTGAGTAAGATGAGGGTTTGAGAAATAAATCAGTGTTTGGTTTGTTTAGTGGTGGAGGTTTTTTGGACCCCCCCCTCCCTTTTTTTTTAATCTTTATCTGCAGTTCTTTCTTCTGGACATAGTTGCCTGCACTGGATGCAGCTTATCAAAACTTGCATCTCTTATGTATCCTTGCTGTTGCTCTTTCCACCCACCACCTCTCTCTTTCTTCTGTTCCCATTACTCCATGGTGTTTCATTTTCTATTTATTGTTCTGGGCAACTACTTTAAGAAAAAGGGGCAACATTGCATTTTTAGAGCAATATGAGAAGGGGGATGTGACTTTCTTCCACATGCAGCAGGTGAGGGAATTCTAGAGTGTGACATAACATGCTTTCTGCCAGGTGCATATGTGAGTGATCCTACGATCCTATAGAAAAGCTTTTTCAACTGTTTGCTGCTATTACAGCAATGCCGTATAGCATAGCAAATAACAAAGATCTGAAGTGCTGGGTGATATAGAGTAATTGCTTTGTCCTCTTTGTTAGCACAGATAAAAGTAATACATCCTCCTTGTAGACAAACTTCAACCTGAGATACGTTTGAGTCTCTGTTTCTAACCACTTACCATGAAAGTAAAATAATCAGACCATACTGGCAACTCAACTGAAAGATTAAAATGACAGGCAGTAGTGGGGCAGAATAAAGCTGCGGTGTTTGGGTTACAGAGCTGATCCTCCACGGACCTGCTCCACACAGGGACTTGGGTCAGGTTCTGATCTCAAACCCATTTGATATATTTGCTAATCAGATCTTTGCTGTGCTCTCTCTCTAATAGAAGTGAAATCTAGTCATTTGGCTAGATTTTTAGAGAAACTAGGTCATGATTAAAATCTTCCAGGGTTGGGGCTCATGTTGCATCATCTTATTTTAAACAAAACAAAATAGTTATCTTTTACTGTTTGCAAGCATATGTAAAGCAAATAAAAGCTATGCATCCATCCCTAATTCTGATATTGCCATGCATTAAGAAACTTACTGTTTGCCAGTGGTTTTCTTTGCTGTGATATCCCCTGTGAATTCCTAAGTCATGCATATAGGACATTTCTCTCATTTGCAGAGCTGTGTTTACGAATAAGAGATAATAGCTGTATTTTTTAAACTATGCTAATAGTAGAGAGTAAATTCCCTAACGACCCTGATCCTTTTTCAAAAAATGTGCCTAACACTGCTGAAAAGGTTATTTATTTATTTTTATTATTACTTTGTTTATAGTAAGCCCTGTGTCTTTGAAATCTTTGGCTACAGTAGAACAGATTGCACTAGTCAATAGTCTGAAAGTTTCTCTGGTGACATTATGCAGAAGAGAGTGTAGAACCCTCTGTAAAAAACACAAAAACAATGCGACATTGCTGCCCTTTTACAGCTACGTTACAAAAAGAAAAAGGAGTTTCAATTTCATTTTTACTTCAATTTCTATGTGGTTTTCCAACCACCTGGCAGAAAAGTGGGCGTACTTGGTTATCTTCATTTCCTTTTCCAGAGTGCAAGTTAATTTTTTAAATGTTTCAGTCAGGCTTTTAGAGGCATTCTAGTGTCATTTTCAGTGAATGCTAGTAATAAATATTTCCACCGTATTCACCTGCCAACTCATCTTTTATTCATCCTGCTGATGAAAACAATCTCCCACAAAACTTCTGTTGCTGAAAGAGTTCCAAAACTTTCCAGTTATGGATGTAATAGATCCTTTTTCAGCTTAGTGTAAGAATTTTCTACTACTTTGTTACACATTTTTTGATAAGTTAGGAATTGTAAAGTTCTGATGTTTAATTAGCGCAACAGAAAGAATGCAACCCAGTAAATGTAGCAACAGATGAACCTGCACTTTATGTTCTTATTGCAAAATGCCGATGTTTTACCAAAAGAGACACTAGCTGTCCTTATATTTCCTTAAAACTTCAGAGGTGCAGATTGGTGCAGCTATACCTAAAGTCCTTGTTCTTAAGACACCGGCATTATGGCAGTGGTACAAAACACGCAAGAGAATGGTTACTTGTGAAGTTTTGTGTCTTGGGAACTGGAGCTGAGAATAAATTAGTTGGCAATGTGTATTGATGGAAAAAAGGAAGCATCCAGAATACTGACTCTCTTCTTCACATGTAGGGTAATAGTGTGCTTATATGGGAATTTGGGGAGATGCCACTGAATGAGATCCAGTTAAGTAATAATTCTTTTTTTCTTACCTGAGTAGAAATTGCTTATTTATGCAAGCTTAATTGCTGGTACCTCTTTATTAAAAACTAGCAAATAACTTAGCTGTAATCAGCTTTCCTCAAGTTGTATTTTGCAAATAAGTTTTGTAAAACCTGTAAATTGTTGCAGGAGCCTACATATCTAGATATAAATGCAACAAAACTACTAAATACACTTGAAACAGGTTGTAGTATTCACCAGACCAACTGATTTATGCATGTGTATCTAAAAACCATCATTTGGTCTACAGATGAAAAGAACTGTAGGCAAGCTAGTATCCTAGACAGTCATGAGTACAAGGATCTTGCTACTTTAAATATATTTTTGTAATATGAAAATGTGGGGTTTATGCTCTGTGAAGAGAAAGGAGAGGTATGAATGTGCATCCATTTAAACTTTTATTTTTATCTAAAGAGGTTTTCTATACTTGACTAGATGAAACTTTAGCTGCTTCAAGAGCTTTCCCATGAACTTAATTAGAGGCATGACTGCATGTTTCTGACATGTTCCTTAGGAATACGTCAAAGTCTGGCTCTGATACTCAAGATGGTGTCGAATTAAAACAAAACATGCCAATGATGTAGACATTGCCTCTAAGTCAGATCTCTTGAGGCACTGGTCAATAGGATCATTATCCTCTGAGCTGTGGCAGTGGATGAAACCGGTAAAGTAGAAAGTGAGCAAATGTCCACCTCTAAAAAGTCATGGGATTTTTGATTCCCTGGCCTGGAGTAGAAAATGCATTGTTGTGCTTGTCCCTTGAGATCACATAAGATTTCACTACCATAACATCCTGGGACTCGGTCCAGAGCCAATTGACCTCTATTTGAAAAACTTGGAAGGAGTAAGAGTGTGAAACCCCTGGATGTGTACATTCTAACTGCAAATGAGATGCAGTTTTAGATGTACAATACCCATGACTCTGATGATTACAGATCCATATTCTTATGGCCGTGCAGGAGTATTTTGGCTATTGGCTGATACAGTGTATTTTTGTTTATTGCTGACCAGTTTTTGAACTTTGCTCTTTTTTTGTAGCAGACATAGGTTAGATCAATAACCTATTAAAACCTATTCAAGCCCAAAGTTCTATTCATCCTTTCTCTCAAAACAAGAGGTATTTCCATTGCTCATTCTTATGTGTCACTTCCATTTCAACCCTGAACTCATAAATCATAAATGAGCTTGAAGTATTCATTTCCCTCTTTCAGCACTACCTTTATCTAGTATTTGCTGACATGGCTCATTATAACTTATTTTTGAGCACAGCCAGACCTTGTTTTCTGAACAGATGAATTCATTGTTGGAAAGGACTCTATAAATAGAATTTAGGGGCCACCAAAATGAGAAATTCTAGCTCATTAGGATCTCAGCTGGAACAATGTGATTTGATATACATAAGTTTTGAGCTGATGAAATGAAAGCAAAGACTTAGCTAATTGGTTCTAAACCTTTAAATTACCAATGGGCTATTTCTGTATTACTGTTAAGGGTGATAGAAACCATCTGGAAAAGAGATTCAAGGCAGCATATATTGGAAGGAGAGAAAGGAGAAAAAACTAGGGTAGTTAATATTAAGGAAAATATATGAAGTGTATACAGCGGGATAAACAAATGAGTTCTGGTATCTTCTGGTATTCTGAGCTATCTTCTTCAGGTGAGGCATGCATAAAATTAAAATCTTGTTAACCTCTGCCTATCTTCCTCATATGTAAGAGGCAGATATGTCTCCTCTATCAGCACTTGGTGCTGAAGTGGTGAAGTAAATTTATGGATATGTGACTCTATTTCAATATCTCAAGTAGGATTACTAATGGAAAATGCATGAATCCTCTAAACTATCTAGTCTCATGGAAGACTAAAGGCTTACTGCATCAGCCCAGAAATATGTCCTCTGGGAACACTGTGAATAAGTCTGCATGTTCGGCTCTGAATAAGTGTCTGCCACACAGTGCCTTCCAGAAGTTGAAACTCTGGTGTTGGGGCATGCATGAAGACTTTGCCCTAATTCTTCCCTTACTGGCAGGCTTCAAACATGGTTGGATGCCAAACTAAGTCAGTTAGTTTTATTATCATGAAATAATATCCTGACTAATATCTTTGCTTCCTCTTTCCTTGCTGAGAAACAAAGCATACTGTGCAGGGTGAAGACCCTATAATCTTGAGACACAGTAAGTACCTGAGGAGGAGCTGTAGACCGTTTTTCTAGGATACATACACTTGCTATTTAGGAATTACATTATCTCACTGTTTTCTACCATCCTCCTAGGACATCTTAACTTTATCTTTTTTACTGCGTACTGAAACCAGGTGAGTCCATGTGTTGCCTCTAGAACCAACAGTTCACAGGACAAACTGATGACATGATTTTCTTTATAACTTAGATATTTAAAATTATTGTGCTTTAAATGAGCGGCCTGTGAAATATGAGTGAGAGAAAACACATGCAGGTATGGGATGGGATCTTTGAGTGGCAGCAGACCATATAGCTTTGATAATTAAAAAGTCAGGGAAAACCAGCTGTTAAGAACCATTTGTGACTGTTATGGAAGTGTGCAGCTTGGAGACCCATGTCATGGTTGTCCTGCTGTCTCCTATATGCAATGTACAAGAAAGTACGTATACTGTAAATACCTAAAAAGGAATAAAGGGTAGAAAGGGAAACTGGGGAAGAAGTGAGAAAATTTGCTGAGATCAGATCATCTTAGGAGTAGATAAAATCTGGGAATCCTGATAGTGTGCTGTCCCCTGCTGCTAGTTCACAGCTCTTAGCTCAGACTCAGTCACATGACATAGACAGGCCTTATGGAAGTCCCGCTTCCTCTTCCTGAGTATGGAATAATGAAATGTCTTTGACATCAGGTATTTTCTTGTTCATATCCAGAACTGCAAAATTCAGTTAGTTATACCAAGACTTCAATCTTTTGAGAGGACCACTTAAAGAGATACTTTCAACTTTGAAAAATTGTATTGACTACAAATCTTTTTTTGAAATAAAACAACATCTAACATTTGTATCTGAAAGATTAAGAAGACTTTGCTGTGTTTACAGTACCGCATTAAGAAAAGAAGCGGTGATAATGGCAAGACAGGTGGTTAATTTTCCCAACTGTTTTTTTTTCACATCTCTTGAGTGATCAGGTTGATTGCTGGACTTACAGAAAGCACTGCAAATGTTTTTGTAGACTCACTCATACAAACCTAACAGGAAGGACATATGAAATACCTGAAATTACAGTTGAGTTTTGTGTTTGTGACTTGACAAGCTGCATTTTCTTACACAGTGCAGATTTTTTTGAGAGAAACACGAAGCATTGTCAGTCTCAGTATTCACAGCCTGCATGGCTTATAGGATTTAATGGAATATGGGGCGCGTTCTCATCAGCAATTTAAATACATGACCAGTCTCAGTGATGCTGTAGAGCATGCAGTACAATGCAGAGGTACCTGAGCTAACTCCAGAGCTAGACAGTAGTAATTTGGCACTTTGCTGGATTAATTTGCCTCGCTAAAAGAGGACAGTTTACTTGAATAGTCAGTCGACTGCAGCTGGACCATGTCTAGTATATGTATGTACATCCTGTTCTCTGCTTGCTAAGTTGTAGATGCACATTATTTCTCTGGAGCAACTATCTATAGCATAGTCCCATCCATGACAGCAGTACCGTAACATGAAGTGGTGGTCTAGATGGAAGCCAGTTCTTAGACACAAAGGTGAGGCTAACACTTAACTCATGCTGTTTAAAGTCTCTCCACATGGTTCTATATAACTGACAGATAATTGTAAGAAGTCTTTCTATTTTCTAGTAAGCAAAACCAGGCATTAAGAAAAATAATTGAGAAGTCATGTTCTTACTCTGTTTAATCTTAATTCAAATGACAGGAAAAATGAATGCATTAATCCTGTCTTTTTTTCTTGTGCTTGTCATTTCTATTGTTAATACACGTAATTCAAAGTGATGTCTGTCTTTCCTCCTGTGGTTTTTTGATACTTATTTTAAAAATCATTCTTTCATTTCCCTAAAACAGGAAAATTCTGATGTAGCTGTGTAGATATATTTCTTTGACTAAGCATTTTGTGGCAAAATTAGAGCTATTAAAATAGATAACTAGTGCATTCAAAAGTCAGAAGGAAAACTAAGGCTCAAAGATCACTGTATCCTCCTTTAAATTGTGCATTATTGCAATTTTCTGTCCCTTCTCCAAAAACTAAAAAAACCACCAAGCTCCATGAAAGCAAGTACCATCCTCTCAAAAACATGCAAGTATGAATGGGCAGTCTAAGCAATTTTTTAGTGTTTGTGAAGCTCAGAGGACTCGGAGACTGTAGCAAAAACCTGCATACACAGTTCAAAACTGCCATGCTCACATTCAGCTAACTTGCTGTGTATGTAGCATCCAAGCTGAAAGCACAAACTGACTTTTTAAAATCTATTTCAATTTTAGATTAAATTAGTGATCTTAATTACACTAGGAGTAGTGTAAGCCAGGACTGATAAAGAAAACAAAGTAACAGAAAATCATGCGCTGACCTGAAAAATAAATTTGCTATGCTCATTTAAAAATTACTGAAGTACTTCTTGCATGCTTGTCTTTTTCCTTTGGTCTCTGTGGATTTGTAAACCTTATGTTCCTTCTTGCAAAAGATGTGTTGATTTACGTTGTATACAATGCTTATGAAAGCATGAGGTTAAAAACAATGTATTGCCTAAATTTTTTTAGGCATATACACTAGATACTCGTTTTGCTGAGACTTGTCCTTGTGTGAGGAAGGAATGTATTTGATACAGTGGGAAAAAACAATCATAAAGCACAAAACGTTAGCAAGCAATACTAAATTGGGATTATTCAATATGAAAGTCTTAATGGTGTATCTTGTCGTCTTATGTTAGTAGATAAAATATAATAATACACATCCTTAAAACATATATAGTGTGCTCACAGTCACTGACTCTAATCAAAGTTGCGAATCACCATTAGTTCACCAAATAGTTTGATGTATAGATGTTGACCTGCCTTATTAGTCATCAGCAGCCAATATAGTATGCTACCACCTGACTCATACTGCATTTAATTGGATACTGATGGATGAGTGAATTGTTTCAGATAAAATAAGAAACTGCTTACAAATGTTGTGTTAAACTAGGCCCTTTTGCTTTGTGAAAATGCCTTGTTAATAGGTATGATATTGTACAGTCTAGGTGAGAGCACAGTACTTTCCCAACATACTACAAGAAGGACTGTGTCCTTGGGAGTTGGCAGATTTCAAAGCCATACCAAAACAACTGTAGTGTACATCAGACAAATATCAAGGTTAGCTCACTGAACCAAAATTCCAGTTGTTTCTTAACCATCTCTGGTCATGCAATTGTTAACACAGACAAGCTAGGGAGCCAATTTTAAGAAGCTGTTACATTTCATAGTCTTAAATCTTTTAAAGACGATGATTCACAACCTTTATTCATTAATGGGCATCTGATTCATCGCTGGTTATAGTGGCAATAGATTTTTATATTGCAATATAATTGTTCATATTGCTTTATAAAGACTGTGCAATTATTTCTATTATTGATGTCTATTTAGAGAATTTATAGCTTGTCTGTAAAACCTATAACCTGCCAAGCTACAGCATTAGAGCAATCTCTATCTGGAAGTGATTTAAAGTGGTCATTTTTAATTTATGAAAAGGTTTTTCTTTAAAAAAGTTTCAAAGCATTCACAGCCTTTTCAGTAGCATATAGAGCTCTAATTTTCATTTTAAAATGAAAAATACAGTAATTTTCTGTTGGTTTAGTTAAACTGAAATGTTTCATAGTCACACGTTTCACAGTCTCACACACTGATTTTCACAGGATAAAAGTTGGAATGTTTGGAGGTAATCAACAAAATATTACAGGGAAATAAACCCTGCAATTATTCTTTTTTTCCTCAGGGAAGGGATGAAAAACCTTAATTTTCTATGAAAAAGCAATTCAGAACTTCCATCAGCACTTTTTGAAGTTAAATGGCTTATTCAGGAACAGCTTAGATAAAATGAAGTATTAATTTTTAAAGTTTCACTGTCTATAACTTGACCAGACTGATTCAGATTGACTCATGACAATACAGTGCATTAGTCTTTAAGGCCATGTTTGTTTCATCTTACCTTGTGAAGGAACTTGATATTTGTGCCATAACTGGATTTGAAACATGCTGCTTCGTGCACAGTAGAAATTTGGGTCATTCCTTATTGAAAGCTTGCTCATTTCAAATCCCTTTGTGAATGGTCACTAGCTAGAGGCTGACTTGTATTAGCAATCGTATGGTAAGATGTTTTGTTTTGTGATGGGTTTTAGGGTTTTTTTGTTAGTGTTAGTGCACATTTTACTAAATTGCCTGGGAATTCCAGGGGTCTAGCATACTGCTGGGAGAACTGAGCTGACTAATGGCACCGATTGTGAATGTTCTTTGGCATCTCAAGATCAAAGAAACTGATCGGGATGCTCCTTTTCCTAATAAGAAAAATAATAGTAAAAGCAAATCTAACATTTAGCACTTATTATTCTCATAATTTGGTCCAAAATGCTTTGTTTAGCTTTCAGATAGTCTTTGGCTAGCAGTAACTATTAGTTCTCCCTTACTAAACATGTCTATTTCAGAGACTGAGACTGCTGAGACAGGATGTTAGCAACTTCGCAAAAGTTACTGTGTGTTTTGAGCTGATGGAGTTTACGCCAATGATACTGTAAAGTAATTATCTGAGAACAGATTTGTCCTGGTCACTAGGGCAGAAAGCTTTCCCTGTTGTTATGAAATGATTGTTAGAAATTACTGTTCCTTCTTAGTTGCAACATGTGTAGGGAGCAGGTGAAAACACGATGTTAAAACCTAGAGTTTTTATGGCTAAAAGGAAATCCATTATAAGCTTTCAGATACCCTGTCTTCAAGATCTATTTCTGTCCAAAGGCCATAGTCAAGCTTAAAAAGATGCTAACTGTAAACATCAAGAAAATGGAGCAGTCTTTAAGCCAAATGACTCTTTGATGAACCTATGTGATTCTGATCTCACGTTTCAAATATAAAATCTCTGTTCTTATACCACTGAGTATTTGAAGAAGACTTCAACTAGCTGAGTAAAATCCATTTGTATCAGGAAAGGATTGATGGCCTCCGGCGTTACGGTTGGTGTGGAAGCTTTGTCTCTGTCACCTTCCATAGGTTCTTTCTGAAGCTTCCATCTCTGGCATTCAATCCTCATATCTGTGAATGTTTGGGACACTTGATTTTCATAACGTATTTTTTACAATTCTGATGACAGCTCTATTATTTCACGTGTTTCTTTTTACTCCTCAGGGCTTATTTCTTTCCCATGATTATCACTCAAGTTTCTCAAGGAAGAAGTTCATTCAATGTGAAGGCATTTTTTTGGTTGTAAAAGCACAAAACTGGGAGCAAAACTTTTCCATGAATTATATTCAGGAGATATGACTGACTAAAGTTATATTTATGTGAACAGAAATCAGCTGAAGACCTCTGAACATCCAAAATACTACTGAGGCTCTTCACAGTATTCTCCTCCTGTTGTGGCATTTTCCAACTGTGCAGAGGCTCCCACTGCTTTAACAGTAACTATGAAAATGTAGTCTATGTACTTCTAACTTTATTTGCTTTTCCCACAATCCTCTATGCATTTATTTTTTAATATAAATACAGCTGATTGATATGAGATGTTTCACCTTTCGTTATTGTCTTCTGAAATACTAATTGCTGTCAAGATTAAAGTATTAGGAGGATGGGGAAGAAAACAGGCTCCTATCTGTTCATATATAAAAATATATTTTAAGCTATCTTTTGTTGTATTTGGTTGAATTGGGGGAAAAATGCTCTCTTTTGGCACAGTTTTCTCTGAGGACTGTGAATTGTTTACAGACAAAGTTAGAGAGTAACTGCAGCAGTGAATGAAACATCACTGTTTTCTACCACACTTTAGACTGGGTAAAAAGAACAGCTTTTATGTTTGTGTCTAGCTGGGAGATACAGAATGTGAAGATCTTAATTTTAATTTGTACTTTTTGAGATGCTTTGGCAGTATGCGTAGCTTTGCTCTGATACTCTAGTGTCAGACACCACTTGACAGCTGCTTTATTTCTGTGTACTTTCATCTAGTGTTTCAGCTCCTTAGAGGGAGCACAATAGGATTAATGAGATAATCTTATCTTTTACAAGGCATTGGAAATGGCAAAGTAATAAGATGTACTAATACTGCCTTTAACCTAATGTACACAGGATTTTAAACCTTAATTCTATGATAGGTTTTTTTTGTTCTTGTTATATTTAACTCAAACTCAGTTTCAAGCCAACAGTTGTCCAGAAAAAGACAGGGAAATGGAACAAATAGAACATAATTTGTTTACAGTTCAGAAGGCATGTTTTCAGTTAAAAACATAACTGGATGCATATGAACTTGTATTAATACACAGTTGTCAAATAACTACACTGTACTGCTTGCTCTGCCTGAGCAATTATGCTTGGTACTTTGGGTTTGCCAGGGGAACAGGGATATAGTCTCAGCCAAGGACACATATTTAAGCATTTGACTTACTTGCTAGTAAGGGCTTTTGTATGGTATCCAAGATCACCTCTGTTTCACTGGTGAACTGAGAAATATGGTCTGTGGCTGCTATTTTGAGTTTACTTGCACATCTTTCTGAAAAGACCAGTGACGACATGCTTTTTGACACATCAAAAATCTCTATTGCTAATGGCTATGCATCCATGTCAGTTGGAATTTTTCTTTACTGTAGCTGTGTCTAAGTATTTGTATTCTGGAAGTGGGGGGGACTCTTGGCATGGAAAAGTACCAATTGAAGTTCTATCCACTTCAGACAACAGTAGAGAGATACATTTGTCAATGAACAATTTTCATACAGTTTTTCTTGCATATGTTTTCAAAATTGTAACTGAAAATCACTGAGATAGTATAAAACCTAGAATGACTCTGAGTGGAATGCACGCTTTCATTTCAGTGTGAATTTCCTCTTACTCGTATTTGCGTCAACTTCACCTTTTGAAGAGAAGAGCCAAATTCTCTGCTACCATAAATGTCTGAAATTCTACTCAAGTCTATAAACCGTCTTATAGAAGGGCACCTGGCCCTCTTAAAGCAAGGATGGCTCAAATAGACTCTATGGCTAATAGAGACTATTTTCACAGTAAAAGTTTCCCATGTTTTTGAAAAACAGAAAGATATTTTTCAAGCCTTCAAGACTGAAGGTTTGTTTTGGTGTATGGATATTCTAAAATAATCTCCTTCTGAGTATAAAAGTAATAGTGCTTCAGTACCCTGCTGAAACTATTAACCAAGCTTCCCAAAGAGTTGTTAAAGTCTCAAATAGATTAAGTCATATCCACAGTATGAAACAGCACTTGTCATACCAAGTTTTAAGGTAGCTAATACCTGGGCTATGGGTACATCCAAACAAGATTCTGGTTCCAGAGTTAGTTTATGCACAGCAAGTTTTGCCATCTCTACAGTAGCAGCAAAGCTATGTCTTTACATTACAACACCATATTGTTGTGTTGTAATATAAAGGCACATTTATGACTAACAATACCCAAAATTTGTCTGGTAAAGAACAAGCATTGCAATTACTTCTAAACAAGGAAATGGGGTATTAGACTGATCCACCAGAGAGCAGTGTTGGAACTGGAGGTATAAAAACACACAAGCAGTTTGTTCAGGTGGTGAAAAACAAGTTACCGAAGCAGCATTCAACTGTGTCCCCTTGGGCCATCTCTGTGGCCCACTGCAAGAACAGAGTCAAGCTGTAACCCAAACACTGGGGTAGAAACAGGGTAGAAGTAGTAGCTGTTCAAATTTAATTAGACTTTCAAAATTTGGCTAGAATGTTCAAGCAACTGATCTAAAGAGAAACAGAACAATTCTGTTTTAGTGATGTGACTGCATATGGTGGCAAAGTAGGTAGCTCATTTCACTACAATCTAAACGGAATGCAGTATCATCATTTATCTATCAATTTTGGTTAACTTTTTGTGTCTGTTCTGCATTTAATAGGCTGACAGCCTATGTTTCAACAAATGCATTTTAAGAGCAAGAATGTATTCTTTTTTACAGTTCCACTTAGGCAAAAGACCGATTTTCATCAGTCACCTTACACTTTTTTTTCCCCGAGTATATGTAGGAAACAGAATAGTTGAACTAAATACAAGAAGGACCCATGTCAATTGTGGGTAGAATTTCTAGACTCTGTGTGTTAATCAAAAGAAGAAAGTCTCACTGTCTGGGAACAAAGGCATCTTTCCAGATTTTTGCTTTAGGAAACAAACAGGTTGCTTTGCTGATGCCTCACAACTCAGAACATGTGAGCAAGGGAGCTTGTTTGAAATATGATGCTGAGCATTGTCTGCTTTACGGTAAAAATATCACAGCTCTTCCAGAAAAGAGGCAGTAAATCTGCTGTTGAAATCTGGAGGTAAGAAGAGCAGAGGCACTGTATTCAGAGATGCTTGTCTTCCGGAAAAGGTAAAAATGTTCTGGTTTTGCACTCTTTGATATGAGTGGATAGGGTTTCACCTGCAGGACTTCATTTCCAGCAAGGGAAAACAAGGAAGGAGCCTTAATGAGAACTTGTACCAAAAATGTGTTTCTAGTGCATCTATTTTTTTAGTACAGATTCTTCAGACTTTTATAGTTCTGACTATGGAAATACTGTAAACTAGGTAAATTTACTGTGATTCCAATCCTTATTCTGTGCGTTTAGAAATTTGCTAATCTGCACTGCATTCATGTCTGCTGAAAAGTCTATTTATGTCTGTTTCTGGAAAGGGAGGGTTCTTCCTCTGTGAGCTAAGAAAAGGTGAATACACATGACTGTCAGTCTAGAGAAACCCCCTAGCTCTGACAGCTGGTGCACGTATTACACAGATGACTAGAACTATTCAGTTCTCGGTAAACCGCCTACTGACTACTTATCTGCCTCTTGTTTGCCAAATGTTAATTACACAAATGTCTGTCTCTGTCAAGTTGGGACCTGTTGGGATTGTGGAGCATTTGACTCAATGCTAGATGTGTACTTATCAGTCATCTGGCCTGCTGTCAGCAGAGTCCTTGTTTCCACCTAGCACATCAAACTGGAGATGAGAAAAGCCTCCCTAAAGACTGTGCTTGACAATTTGCATGGGATGTACTCAAACAATGATACTCATATGTGACACCAAGTTTTTTAAAAAATCTTGGAAATAAACTGATAGACTGTTGTTTTTACACATAAGTGTTAATATTGCTCTATGATCTTTATAATTGATAGTTGTTTTGATTCTTCCCCTTTAAAGGCTAAATTACAAGGGGATTTCAGACATTAATTATGAGTTGTCTGTAGCTTGCATAATGGCATTCACCTTTTTTGGCGTTATTTCAGGCTGAAATGAAATCAGAATTACCCCCCTCTACCTGGCAACCTGCTGTTGACTACAAGTTGTGTGCATTGTTCCAAGTATTCTTATTGCTTGTCTGACTCCATCTGAGTAATGTAATCATAAACCTTATGTATTTGAGATATATAAATAGTGTTTCCAGTTAAAAACAGACAACCAAGCCAGCAGAAAAAGAAAAGAATCAAGGTTTTGACCTGTTGTTTGGGGATCAGTCTGGAGAAATTCTTCTTCCATTGGGGTCACTGAATCCACACAAGTGTAATGTACTTGGAGACTTAGCTTGGGTATTTATAATGTATCAGGAAGTTCTCCACAGCAGATTATAACTATCATCCTTTAAAGTGAGTATGTAAGCTGATAAGTCAATAGTAAGATGAGTAGTAGTCTGAACCAGAGTTTGTTTACAAAGTGAATTACTGCACATTAATGGTACAAATTGTCTGCTAGCTATTTTGCAGTAGCTCTATGTGTCCTCTTAAGACAGTTCCTTAATGAAAAGTGGTGCGCCGTGTAATGCAATGGCATTCACTGAACAATATAAGTAGCTAGCTACAGCATGGCACTGAAGAGTGACCAGCTTTGACTCCAAAGACAGCAAATAGTTACTGGGGTGCAATACTGTTAGTTAAAAAAACTGTTGGTGGGACCTTTTGTACATTGCTGTGTCGATACGACTGCTTCACTTTGGTTCTGGTCACAGCTTGGTGAAGGAGATCTGCACCATCTTTCATTTTAAGGGGAAGACATGCCTTCAGCTCGGAGCACCTTTGTGCACGTGGACTGATTTTCTTTTTGAAGTGTTTGCACACAGGAGGTAGTGCAAAATAGGTCATAAGTAGTATTTCCTTACCCTGGTTTAATGGTCATGCTGTAGACAAGCCCGTTAGTCACTCCTCAGCAAAGATTGTCTGCCCTAGAAGAGTTTAGCAAAAGAGATTTCTTCCACTTTAATTTTCTAACTTTCAGGTTTTATAACATCAATAAAAATGAGAGAAATCTGGTATATGACAATGCAGGTCCTCTCTGATAATGGCTGCATCTCTCTTAAGCTTTGATACTTAGCAGTATTTTAGTATGTTTTCTGACAAGTGTCAGAATTAAAAATCACTGCTGAATTTCTAAGGTAAAGGAAGGGAACTTTCTCCTACCCAAAACAACTCACTGTTTTACTATATATTTTTCTGTTGCCCGTATTCTGGTTGACAGTGTAAGTTAGGACTCTATTAATTTAGTTGAGCCTGTTTTCTGTTGTTTTCCCAAATAAAGCAGTTCTGGCAGATACAGTACAACAAGATACGTACTCTTCCGTGGGCTGTTCCCTGTAGTCAGACCTGACTGTGGAGACCTGAAAAAGGCAAAGAAGAAATCTGCTAAAGGATAGGGATATACATACACAGATATACACATATACATTGTATATCAGCTTTTAGAAATAAAACTCACTTTTCTCACCTTATCCAAAAAGCATAGTAACTTTTTGATCCTTTTGTTTTCTTTTGTTCTTTTCATTTTAGTGTTTACAGGAAAAGCTTTCCATGGGAGGTTATAGTCTCTCTTTCAGCATTTGAAACGGTCAAATGCTAAAGGAGAGGGAGATTCTGTACAGAAGGAGAGGAACAATTTACTAGTTGGATTAACATCCATGAATAAATTCATTAGCGTGCCTTAGGGGGGGAAAGCCTAAAGGACTGAATTTTTACTTAATGACCAGTGCATATTAACATTAGTGAACAGCTAAAATGCATAGGTATATGAAGCTCTGTATTCAGCTGTAGCAATTGCTGCCCAGGCTTTGAATCTAATCTGGTCAGATTTTCAATCCTTTCAAAGTAATTGTGAAATTAATTGCATTCAGTAGTCTTAAAAAGTATATCTTGAGTATACCCTGCTAAAATAGGACAAGTTGGAATCATCCTACTTTCAGCCTTAAGCAGCCTTAGTGCACTGGTATTTAGGACCATATTTATTTACAGAAGAAATAAGGCCCTATTCACAGACTTCTTGTGAAATTAACTTTTAAAATTATTTCAAATATTGGTAAAGTGTCTATAACTGATTTTTTTTCCTTGTACTTTTATTACATAGATTGGCTGTTAAGTTATATTGATCAGAAAGGGAACATGAGCGAGAAACTTCAATGAAAAAAAGCATTAAATTGAGAGCTGGGGATCGGTTCCAGTTTTTCTGATGATGAGCCGTGGATTTGTTTTTACTGTACTTCTTTACCTTCCTCCTATTTGTCTGTCCTGAATAACGTACAGGGACTGCTCTCTTTGTTCTATGCCTGTATGGTGCCAAGTACAAGGACTAGAGACTTTCTGAACTGCAGGCATTAAAGAATAGTAAACCGTACCAGTAACTATCATTACAGCTACTAAGTCTGAAGGCAAGTTGAAAGCAAATCTTCAGTCCCATAGAACTGAATTAGTGCTGAAATAAGACCTCATGAAACTAATAATTTCTGCCACAATTTAAAGAAATATTTGTTGGAAATCATCAAGTTAGGCAACTAACAGCTTTCATTCATAAAGGAACTACTGTATCTCTATACACTGATGTGGGTCTTCGCCTGCTGAATTCATGCCCTCTAGCCTTGGAGATTTTCAAACCTCTCTGGGTGATCTGTTACTTTTCTTAACCACCCTTGTTAAAGAATATTCTTCTTATGCCTTTTCCTTCTTGCAAGTTGTGACTACTGCTCTTTGTGCTTTTGTGGCGTCCCTTTGAGAATAGTCTGTTGCTGTCTTCTCTATAAGCCCCACCTTTAGGTAGCAGAAGACAACACTTAAATTCCTTTTTGGTCTTCTCTTCTGCAGGCTGAACAAACCCCATTCCCTCACCCTCTTCTCACGCTACATGTTCAAGCCCCCCACCATCCTTGTGGCTCTCCACTGTACTCTCTCCAGTGGAGAGAGCTGGGAGACCCAAAACTGGATACGGTATTCCAGATGTAGCCCCTCACATGGCCTCTTCTCTCTTTTGAAGTTGTCCTTCCAGAGTGTCTACTTGTTTCTGTCTCCTGGTATTATGTTTTCCTAGGTAAAAGTTGATTTGATAGTCTGGGCTAGTACTTCGTCAGTGCAAATGACACTGTCATCATGAAAATGGTAACCCTTGTTTGAAAAATCTTACCAGTGATATTAAGATTTATAAGGATGGGAAAATTAAATTACCTTCCAGATTCTGTATGTACTGTGGTAAACTAGGTCTAATCTGGCAAGCATTTCTTAAGCCACAGAACATCAGGTAGCAATACACATTTCCTTGAGATCTGGCTCTGACTACAATAGTAAATATCAGACATATAATTCACTAGAGTGTTGATAGCAATGACTAAATCAGGTGGTGCTGCCAAAATGTTACTATTCTGTTATCCAGTTGTACTGAACTGATGTGAGGTAAAATAACCAGAGCTCTGCCTACACAGTAGCTTCTAGTGCTGTTTATGGCTGGTAGAGTTGTATTAGAGGTAAATTATGACTTTAAAAAAACTTGTTTGGATAAAAACATCTTCAGTCTGCCCTATGAATAAAAAGTGAATGTCTATCTGCCAGAGGGTGAATTTGGCATCTGCCATTAATACCACATTCTCTTATTAAAATAAATAAATATATATATCCTCTCTGGGTCATTAAATGAGGAAATACATTGAAGTCATCTCATGGTTATGTTTCACTTCTAGTTAATTCAATTCAAAATTATTCTTTTCAGTTACATTAAGTATCAAACCATCAGACATCTTAGAACTTCTTGAAGTGACAAGTCTTTAATACCTCAGCAACAATTTGGAAAACCTCATGTGATAGCACGGTCCCCATTTTCTAGGTCAGCTGTTTCTCTAGTGAGTACAAATATCCAGTAGAATAAACATATTTCCCTATCTTTATGAAAAGCCGCAAGTACTCTGACAGCACCTGAGCTGTGTGCAAAAGTAGTCATGTAGGCTAAAGATCATGAAAGTTTCTCCAAGCCTCTGTGCCAAAAATAGCAAACGTTTGGTATCTGAAATCAAAGGGTTGCTATAAAAAGATGTCTCTAAGCCTGTGGAGTATCCATGTCATTCGTCAGGACGGTTTATTTTTGGCATGAGCGTTGACACTGCCACTTACAATCAAGGCAGATAGAAAGTTACTGAACCGTGAGCTCCAGAAGCAATGTTGCACAAAGAGCACCATGACTCTCACGTGAGGAAAGCCAGGGAACGTTACTGTCTAAGGGCTTTGTATCTTAGCAAAGAAATGATAATTATATAACACAGAACTCTATCGTTCTTGGTGAAGTCTTCTAAGATCTGCATTTCCCAGAACAACTTCAAGGCCCTACGTGTGGTGACCCTTTCTGTAGGCTAGAAGGGCAAGATGCTGCATTCTTTATCAGTCAGCAGTGGTTGTTTAAGTGTCAGAAGACATGTTCATTACCCAAGAGCAGAGTTTGAAGGCTCTCTGCTATCATCAGCCTTTTTTGACCCCCATACTTGAACTCTGGTACAGTTGGGTTTTTTTGATAGTTGAAGTAGAAAGCTGTGTTTCCAAAAAAAGTTTGTATCTGTCCACTTTTCTGGTCCTCAGTACCATTGTATTTGAGGGCTTTGCAATCTTACTCTCAAGAACTCCTGCAAATATTTTTCAGGCAGCAAACTGAGGCATAGACAAGCCAATTACTTGTTCAAGGTCACAGAAGAAATCTCTGATGAAGCAGGATGTGAAAGCAAGTTTCCTAAGTGTGGCTGTCCTCTGCAGGACTGCCAACTTCTGACAAAGGATATCCTTTGGTAGAAGACTTTATTCTGACAGATGGGCTGAGTCAATTTATTTTGCTGGACTTCTGGAGTGCAGTTGTATCCAAATGCCGTATTCTGGCCGGAACGTGCTGCAAATGGCAAGATGCCATACCAGTGTGCTGGGGAAGAAGACATAGCTGAGAGAGCAGAGTGCAGGCTGGCAGCTCAGCCAGCTGTTCTTCCTGAGCACTGCTGCCTGCTGTAAAGTGCACGCTGCCTGATGATATGTGCCTGGGTAGAAAAGGACTCTTGGTGACCCTTAGTCTCTAATTTGCACAGGTGTAGTACAAGGTAGGATCTAGGCCTTAGTCCTTTTCCTATTAATCGAAACTAATGAATTATCCAGCTTCAAATTCCAATTTCTCACTGAAGCTGAGAAAGTTGGGTAGGCCTCAACGCATAGCAAATAGGCAAAAAACTGCTGATGATGTCACAGCAAATATTTTGTATTTCATATTATCTCTATATATTCTGCTTTCAGGATACAGTTGAATATAATATTTGCTAAGTTTCATAACTTAGTTTTATAGATGTTCTTGGATTCTCAGAGGGATCTGAGTCCCCTCATTCATTTATTGAGGCTATATTCAGCTTTTGCAGATGGTAATAACTAACTCTGCTCCTGCTCTTCTTTTTTCCCTCTTAATAAGTTTTTTAAAAAAGACTCTTCCCTAAAATAAGGCTTTCCCTGCTCACCATTCTTTTCTGATCCTCATAAGCATAGCAGATTACATATTTTTCCATTGGATACACTGTGATGTATTTAATACATCTTTTCAGGATATATAGTTTGGTCTCGGTTGACAGCAAAATTTGAAGAGCCTCCTGCAGTTACATAGACTGCCTGGAAGTTCTGCAAAGATTTTCAGTGGTTGGTTGTGTTCAATTTCCACCTCAGTGTTTCTGGCAACATTCCTACCACGCACAGACACTTTCTACAAGACAGAGACTAAGGAAAAAGTCAGAAAAATGACAAGAGACAAAGTGTGTGGGGGACTTCCCTCTTTCCCACAGATTATTAGAAGTAGAGACATAGTGCTCTGACCGAGTCTTTTCTTTCTGCAGGGTTCTGTTTCCATTTAGAGCCACACTTCTATTGCTTCTGTTTCTCTAGGTTACATAAAATCCTTTTTAAACATTGAAAATATTTGCATCTAGTCCTTGCATATATTACTCCGTGTTTGCCTCCAGCCTTGATGTTATTGTCTTCAAAATCACGTAAAAAGCTCAGTTTTCTTCCTTATGAAATGAATAAATAGACTAAAATAAATCTTAGTAGTGCGAATACAGCCTGCTTCTCATGCAAATGTGAAGCAACTATACCAAAGTTAGTGAATTAAATTAATTCAAAATCAATTTACTCAAAGCAAAATTAGACTTTGAATACTGCTGACAACAATTTTTCTGTTACAGGTTGGTAATACAAATCTCTTTCTGCACAAACACTGAAAAATTTAAGCCTAAAACCAATACCATTAATTTGCCCCTGAATTCTTGTAAAATGAAACCCCTGCCAAGTTTCCAGGGAATGTGTTTGATAAGGACTGGGCATCCTTGTGACCCTACTAAATACTCTCCTAGTGTGGGAATATATCTTACACACTGTGCCCAGTAAGAATAGTAACATTGCTAACTTTGTAACAGATAGCTAAAAACAGACTACTTCACACCTTGTGTAAATTATTCCAGTATCTAGTGGATGATGTGCGAAAACTAACATGTGAGACCGGAGGTTTGATTTAAAAATGAAAGGGTATGAGAAGAGAGAGCTCAAATGATGACTCTTGGGTAATTAAAACTGTCTAATCTGGCTCCTTTCTGACTCTAAAGTTACACATGAAGGTTTACTTTGTGACTTAGCCCATTAATGATGAATAATTGGATAGACAACTGAGGAGCTCACATCATCTTCTTTCCATAGTTTGTTGATGGAAAAATAGCACTTCAGAGATTCAAATTCGAGTGACACGAAAAGTATAGGTGATATAGCTAAACAAAAGTACCACAAAAATGCCCTTCCACATTACATTGGGGTCTAGAAATACCACACCCCCCCCTTCCTTCTCTCCCCTCTTCCCGTTTATTTTATATTTTTAATGGACTGAAACACTGCAGAATCTGATATGTAGGTACAGAGGCTTGAATGCTGTGTTAACGATGGCAACAGCATTATTAGTTTGTTAAGAAACTTTGTTAACCCCCAGTTTCTAAATCAAGCACAAAAGGTGGTTTTGAGGGTAAGCTATTTAATTCTAGTTGTATAAACTCTGCTTTGTAACACATTAAACACACTTCATAAAATTTTACAGCTAAGCCCTGGTATATTGCTAATTTAACATATTCTTGAAGATAACTTTGCAGACTTTCTCTATAGGTGTATTTTATTGTGAGACTGCGAAGGTCACTTCATAACAGGGCTTGGCAATTGTGTCGTACACTAAAAAATATGTTGAAAGAGTACAATTTGTTCTTGGATTGATTAGCTAGCCAGCAAACCAGTTAACAGAGTTTAGAGTGAATCTGCTGTCTAAAATAGACTGGGACATCCAATCAATACATGCATTTTTTAAAACTAGTCAAGATTGTGAAGTCTGACAGAACGTACTGGCATGAAAATAGTCGTTGTTGTTTATATTTTTGACTAGTCTTGACCCAAAGCTGTGTCTATATTTGATGTTTCAGTGAAAACCTGTGATGACCCAGTGATAATAAACTTTGTAATAGAATTACAAATCTTATTTGTTTTCAATTAAACTCAGGCAAATTTTCAAAATGGCTATGATTGAGTCTGACTTTCAGAAATTCTTGCTTCACAGATTAGGGGTGATAAGCCATTTGAAAATTCAGAATAAGCTTTGCCAATTGGCCTATTTCAAAGCATAAGAGTACTTTAAGTTTACATGATGAATTGGGGGAAAAGAAATAGATGCAGGTGTTTTATAGTGTATTTGCACTGAAAACAGGTATGTTCAGTGATATATGTATTTTACTTTTATATCTGCATGGCTCTCCTGCTATATTGCTTTTCTTGAGCATTTAGAATTTCTTAAATGTCACTGAAATATTTTAAGTCCCAGCTTTATTATTTGGTATTCTCAACATGAAAATTTAAGAAATTTGTAATGTTTGCATCACAAAACAAACTTTCACTGAAAGTTCCTATCCCATGGCTGAATGGATAGCAAGATACTGTATTTTGTCACAACTTTGAGAGGAAATTGACATTAAAGTTAGAATTCAAATATTCTTGTCCTACAACATTCACATTCTAACACATTCCCTCATATTTGTAAAATACATACTCTCTCAAACATCAGAAAAATCTCACTTTTCAATCAAGTGAACTATTTACCTTGGCTTTTCAGGCTTCTTTCATGCAATTACTGTTTTGCTTTTTTAAAAGATACAATTTATCAAAATGATTTGGCGAACAAAATAAAATGAACTGTAACTACTCTTCGTTACTATATGGTATCTTTCCAAATTTACCCCAGCTTTTCTGTAGATATAACTGCAAGATGCTCATTCTGCTAACAATGGGATTTTTAAAATATTGCTTGATATATTCCATGCTATGCAGATATAATTTTCAACTAGAGTCTGCAGTGTTCTGGGAATCCTTGCATAATCTGGAATGTGCTATAAATAGAACATGCACTCAATGGAAGGAAAGCGTGACTTATTTTGTAACTATATGCTTGCCACAGATCCAGCTTCCATCCAAAGTCAAATTGCTCTTGTCAGGGCTGCCAAGTTGTCAGTTAGGCAGAGAAAGCTCTTGCAATGTGCAAGGTGACTTTTCAGACTAAAGAGAACGGGGGAGGAAGGAGGTTTCCTTTCTGCTGAGTAACTGGTTTCAGTCCTTTTATTAGGCTGTTTATATCTTCAGTCTGAGATACTCTCCCACAATGAGATCAGAGTGACTGTTCAAGAAGGTCTCTGAGACACCGTCTTGAGTTATGGTCTCTATTGGGTCCCTGTCGGTACCAGCAGGTCTACCACTGAAAAGAGCTGAACCTTTGCAACACACAGAGTAATGAGAACATAATAAGTGAGCAATTGTACCTTCACCCTATTTCTGTGTGCCATTCACAGCCACTGATTTGACAGGAGAGGTGGTTAGTAAAAATATGTCATAAAACTGTTAAACTCTAAGAAGAGATAATAACAAAGTCTGTTTGAATTTATAGAAGTAAGTTACTAAGTAGGACACAAATGCTAATTGTTAGAAGCATTTTTAAATGTCTAGTAAAGATAGCAGACAACAGGCACTTACTTGTTTGAGACTTGCTAGTGTCAGGCACTACTCGGTTTTTATACCTAACCACACATCTTCTGGGGACTTTTAATCTGGTTTCCACCAATATCCAGGAAAGGTAAAAAAGTAAAAAGCTGGATCATGAGCTGGATCCAGAAAATCTTCACCAGGCCTTCCCACGGTACACACTGAACTTTTCCCTTCCATCTGTCTTTTGTCAATGCCTCTGGAAAACCTACAGACAGCAGAAACATCTTAAGCTCTGGAGGTTGCTGTCTCTGGAATTTGTTAGACAAGATGGTAAAAATGCTCTCTTTGAGGACAGTGACTTCAGTCACTGGATATTCTCAGCCAAGGAAAGAAATGAGGCTATTGATCCTCTCCCAGATTTGCCTTCTGAGAGAAGGAGGAATCAGTTGAAGTCCTAGGAGAACTCCGCTGAACTCAGAGAATTTGTAATCATAGCATGTTTTGTCCATTGAGAATATAGTCTCCATAATCAAGTACCCAATCAGTCAATCAATCAAATGGTGAGAACTACTCCCTTTGCCTGCTTCCTGTGCTCCCTGCCCACACTTCTGCTTTTTCCTTCTCTTCACAGAAACCCTGTGGTTACTTATTTTCTGTTTATGTACTTAGAACTCCATGCTAAAGCAGATTCTTACCTTCTGATAGTACAGAAGATTTATGCTTAAAGGTTACTGGTATAAGCATCGCTAACTTCTGAAATGCAGTCCCAGATTTATTCTGGGAAAGGACTTTCTCTCTCCTAAAAGTACATTTCTTTGTACTTTGTACTTAACCTGACGCTGACAGTAATTTTCTTTATAGCTTAGCTTCTTATGAAAATGAGATTTATACTATCATATTATTAGCTATAACATAGTCCTATCTCCCTGAAGATGTTTTATACTCATGGGATAATTTTAGCCAAATTTGACAAAAAAATACGGAAGTCTAATTCATAATCAAGTTTCAATAAAACTGAAGGCTGTTCAGAAGACAAAATCTGCACTAGTGCCACATCACTGAGGGAAGCAGAGGTACAACCTGAGTGCCACACACTCTGTTTAGCAGAGGCCAGCTAGCCAATCTGTCTGAGGACATTTTAGAACACACAGAAGAGAAACTGTGTTAATACGATGGTGTAGGTGAGCATTTGTGGGGATAAAGAATACAAATTGATAGAAAGCAGGCCTCTCATTACTTCCAGTGCTCACAGAAGAACTTGTCTTCCAGCAGCAGAGTCTTTGGAAGTTTGGAGACCTGCAAAGATGCTGGAATTCTCCCCCAGTGTTATGCTTTGACTGTTAGCAATAAAGAAATTTGGTCAAGCAATACAATGAAAAGCTGCTTTTGAAAATTTGACGCAGAAGTTTATCCTTAGTAATTTAGGTTTTACTTCAGCAAGGCACATACATATATTCTGAAGTATATACTAGCAGAAAACAATTGTTTAAGTACCTTGCTGAATTATATCCAAATACTATAAAAAGGCACATGTAATATTCTTTACTACAGAATAATTAATCTCCTGAATTACTATAATCTTGATTCAAGTAGCTTTGCGGTAATAGTTTTTTAAGATCTTGGTAGAAAACCTGAATTCCTTATAAACTCATATAAAGCTGTATCCTTGACAGAAGCCAATATCTTGGTTTGACTTACAGTATTGGAAGTGTGATTCCCAAAATAGCATATGGCTGACAACAGGCTGATATCTAACTAGAACATATTCTTTTCCATTTTATCATGTATATGATTTTTCAAAGAAGGTCAGTCGGTTGCTGTAACCACAAGAGAGATTTCCTGAGATCAGGGTTAACCAGGGTTATTGAAACTAAGTCTCTCTTTTTAATGTTATTATACCCAGCTTTAGAAGTTTTCATCACATTTATTGTACATTGAGTCTTTTTGTATTTTGCACAGCATCTTTAGCAATGGTGACAGCAAAGATTGTCTGTGTTCTTTATCAGTTCTGGCTATGCTCAGATTGCAGTTCAGTCAGGTTGTATTTGTAATGGGACCCAAGCCAGAGTGAATTTCTTGTTTCACTTGATGAGCCATGATTGCTAGGAAGCTACTGTTTTCTTCAGAATTATTTAGAAAGAAAGGCCAGATCCTTGATTAGTAGCCCAGTATTTCCTCCAGTTGCCTGTACTTAGACCAATGATAAGACCATAAACAACCATTTTATTTGATTTTTCAGAAAAACAATTTGGGGGTTAACAGAAATCTCTGATGCACACGAGAAGTCAAAAACAAAATCCTATGCCTTTTAACAGTCTTGATTTGTAAGTTTTTTTTTCTTATCAACTCTTATTTGACTTTCATATAATATGTTCTACTGTTATAATTTTGGAGGGAGTGTATGGAAAGCGGCTAATTACATGAAACTATCAGTGATATTTGTCATGTGCCTGCATACTGTCACATAGCAGAAGGCAGCTATGAAGCAGGTAAGGCAAACTGTGAGTAGTAGGGTAGCAATCGCTTACTTTTGCATGCATATGACTTTCAGACAAGGTGAGAGTCATAGGGCAGCTTGATGCACACAGAAAAAGGATTTGTGATTGAGCTAATCAATTGCCTATAATTTTGAGATTGTGTATTATTACTTGAAAACATTAATATTTTAATATTATACAGAGAACAAAACTCACTGAAAGCTCGGTTACTCTGAGTAGCTTTAAAAGAGACTTAAGTGAAATGCACTTTCAATAAATTCTCCTGAAATGAACAACATGCATTTCAATGAAGTAAAGTGGGACTCACTTCCTGAGCTTTTCCTTACTTCTTCAGCTTCCTGAAAAATATATCTTCTATAGGCCAATATATTAGTGGAATACTTAGGGAGGGAATCGCTGTTGACATCATTGTACACACAGGCACTAAGTGTAGCCTCAGACACCTCATTGCTTTCAATCTAATTGAAATTTTGCCCAGAGTATTTAGTGGGAAAATCTAGACTAATAAGCTATTTGTGAGGCTATCAGATATGATAGAGATGAACGTACTACAAACACATGAATAGACCATCTTATAATGAAGAGGTTTCTTGTTTTCTGAAAGGTTCCTTTCAAAAATGTAACACTAGAAAGAGTTTACTTTGTTAAATCAGTGTTTCTTGATGTAAAGAATAATTTTATACTGGAAATGAGAGAATTATGAAGTTATTATATGGTCCATTTACACATAGACATGTCACTGTGTTTACTGCAAATTCCTAACTGATATGAAAGAGCAAAAGAAATAAGTTCAGGTTAAATTCAAGTTTAAATTCACAACAAAGAGGTTTTTTGAGAGGTATTGTACTAGTATAAACCTTTTCAATTTTGGGGTTTTTTTTCTGGTGTTTTTTAGAAGCAAAGTTTTCAAAGAATGTTTTGTGCAGCTCCGATACTGCGTTTATCTGTTCTGCATGATATAAGGAGAAATTGCCAGCTTTGACTTCAGGGAGAAGCTCTGCCACTTGAGGCTTGTTCCATTTATGAGATTATTAGTTCAAGGAGAACCTGTTTCAAGTAAACTCACTCACAACATTAAAAAACATGTTGCAGTGTTTTCCTTCTCGCCTAAAAACCAAGGGGTTTATTGTTTTAAAACATTTATACAACTTGCTCTTTGTGTCTGTTTAAACTCCACAACGTACTTATGTCCAAGTATTTTCACACACGGCTCTATTGAGTTTATATCCACTTTGTTGCATTATGAAAGGTAATTTATGTTTTGTAAAATCAATACATTGGATAATTCTTATCCATCATCCTGAAATTAGATAAAGATTGTTACTGAAAGATAATACATTTTAAATAAAGCCATTAGGAAAAGAATTTGTCTTTAACAGAACATTAAGTGTTAAGGAATGGTGGATGGGTGAAACTTAGTAGCTTATAACAGCACTGAAATCAGATGCAAAAATTGTCTGGAGGGAGGCTGGAAATGGCTTTCAATGTTTCTTGTGAAACAGAGGTAATGCTCATTGACCATGGCAGATCTATGCTATTCTTTCCAGGGTGGCCCAACAACACTGTCAAGACCAAATTCACTGACCATGCCAACAATCAGCCCACGAGCACGACTGTCAGGCACTCTCTGAATCACACAGGGACACTACTTATTCAAGTGTGTCCAGCAGCTTAACAGGGCTGGTAGGCTGCCTGGCATGCCTGGGCTGGCTGCCTGCAGCCTGCCTGCCAGCCTGGCCCTGCAGTGGTGTGCAGCAATGGGCACTGCAGGCAGCTGCCACTCAGCAACCGCACCAGACTCAGCACTGCCCTGGAGACAGCCGTTTTGGCATTGCATAGACAGAACCTACAACAGCAAGCAGTTATGGATATATACAGGAGTATCTCAATAAAAAAAATTATGTGGATACAAGTGGACTTATCATTACTCCAAAATGGAGACTTATTAGCAGCTTGAGAGGAATGCATTCTAGAAAGTCATAGAAAATTGTTCTGGAAAGCCTCAGCTGTTCATCAAGTTCATCCCTCAGCCACACAGCAAGAAAACTGTACTGTACCTTTCCTCACCAGTGTCCTTAAAGACTTTCAGTGCTGGAGACTAAAGTCTTCCTAGGTCAACTGTTCTGGAGTTTTACTATCATCATTGGAAAGCTTTTCTAATGTCTAAGCTGAACTTTTTTTTTTTGCTGCCATTTAGGGGTTTGTTTCTTTTCCTGTCCATCCTGGGCAGGATTTCACTGCTTTCCCAGTTTTCAATGCTTTAAGCAATACAATCCCATTTTGTTCATTCTTGCATAGAAATTAAAAGATCCCTCATGTAGCCCTCCTCTGAATTTTCTTAATCTCAGCAACAGCTTTCTTGAAGAATGGCTCCCAAAACTGGGGCCCAAAATGTATTCCAGCCAAAGTTGCACCATTGCAAAGTAGAGTAAAATGTTACTTCACGTATGTCTCCTAGACTACACTTTCATTTAAACCTCTCAGCATGGTATCTTCCATTTTTTGTGACTGCATTAACAGTGTTGACTCATGTCCAGCTTGTGAGTCACTGAGACTCCCAGGTTCAGCATTAATGTTGCCTTACCATTTATTCTCCATCTTTTATTTTTGCAGTTGACTATTTCTGTTTGGAACAGTATAGCACTTATTCCTACTGACCTGCATTTCTTTTCAGATTGCTTTCCAAATTTATACTATGCACTTGCAGTCTCTCTCAGCTTGCTAGCATTTGCAAATTTAGTAAGCACAGTCTCTATTCCATCTTCTAAGCCACTACTGAGAACAGCAAGCAGTACTTGTCTGGGACAGACTGCTGCAGAATCCAGCATGATAAGCCCTTCAGTTTTCACTAGGAATCATTGAAGATTGCAATCTCAATATAGTTTCCAAACAGTCCTGCACCCCTCCTACAGCAGCTTCATCTAGAGGACACTTCCTTCTGTGTATGTTATATGAGACAATGGCCAAAGCTTTACTGGAGCCAAGACATTTGACTCCTACTGCTTCTTCTCCATTCACAGGGCCAGTTACCTTTGACAGAAGGGAATTAAATTGTCTTGACAGAATTTGTTCTCAATAAATCTATGATGTCCGTGAATCTTTGGGTTTTCCCATGTGCTTGTATATAATGTGTTTGAAAATATTTCAGTATTTTTCCAGGAATTTTAATTAAGAGGTGTGATTTATAATTCCCCAGGTGCTAACTGCTTCACTTTTTCTTAGAATAGGAACTACGTTTCTTTTTCTTTTTTCACTTGGTACCTTTGTGTACCAGTTTTTAAAGAGAACTATTATGAGCACAGAACTGCTTCAGTTCCTTCTTTAAATATCCTAGGATGACAAAGTTCATCAGGCCCAGCTGATACAAAAACTCCCTAATCCATATTTTTCCTCTTCTAGGTTAAGATCTTATCCCTTCCTCTCTGGTACTAATTTTGTTAGGCCCATGCTACTGCAACTGATCTTTTTTAAAAGGGTGATGAAAAAGCTAGTAAACACTTCAGTCTTTTCCAGAGCTGCCATTTGTTGATCTGTTCCAAGTAAAGTACTGAAACTTTCCTTAGATTTTTTTTTACAAGCAGTGTGTGGGTATACTGCTGCACACTGATATAAAGAACAGATCCTATTCCAGGAGATTCTGCTCTGGAAAATGTTTTTTCTGCTATTGTTCAGATTTCTTACAATGCAGGTACACAAGGCATTTCCTTTTGTCCTACAGAGCCTGAAGCAATAACATTTTGAAAACCTCTTTGGCCCATCCTAACAAAAATCTTTGTCTTGAATTGAGAACATCATTCAATAGGTACAATTTACATAATTTTTAAAAAGTGGCTTTAAGCTACATACACTTAATTGTAAGGTCTTCAGGTTACAGACAAACATTTTTTCAGAGAAAATAAGCAAGCAGAAATTAGGAGATTATCTTTACAGAGATCATGAATTTAATCACAGGATTGCTCACAAGAACACAGATGCTCAAGTAAGAGTCACGTGGAGGATGGAAACATACTCATCACTGTGCTAATGGCATCTTTAATTGCTGTCTTTACTTACAAATAAAATTGAATCAGTGGAGAGAATTACAATTTAGATTGGTTTATAGCGTGAACAAATCCTGATCGTATTTTAGCTGTTTTAAACAAGATATGCTCCTAGGAGAATATAACCTATATTCTCCTATATCCTAGGAGATATATCCTGTATTTTCCTATATATTGCAGAAAATAAACGGCAATTATATTCTATTTGGGACGGGGAGTGACTCATTTGGATCTATGTCCCTTGACTTTTACATACATGTAGCATTATGGGATTAGTACATGAGTGATCAAAGAAATGTTAGCTTTGCTTGGATGACCCCCCTTCTATCTGACATCTGCCAACCAGTAACAGTAGAAATGGTGGGGTTATAACACAACCCGAGACACTGCTTATTTCTACTGAGTCTTATCCAACTCATTATGAAGTCTTATGCAAACATGTGAGCAAGTTATCAAATGATACTACTTTATCAGATATTCCACAAGAGCTTCAACCTGTGTGGAATTATGACTGGCCTTCAAGGCCAGATTCAGTAACAGATCTATTCCTAAAGTTTAGGCACTTGATCTCAGGAGCACACTTCATAATCCAGTGCTACAGAAGAATTTGGAAGAGCAAGCAGAAGGGATCTGGAGAGTCGCCTGCTGAGCAGGAAGCTGTGTGCTGTTTTCTAGGGAAGCAGTGGAGACAAGCTGGATCTTACCCTCTGCGCTGCAAGCAATTTTATTCTCTACCATCGGGGAGGATCTTCTGTCCATTCAGATTCCACAGCTCTGATTCCTCTTCCGAATGATACCACTTCTGCCTGTTCACTCACAGAACAGAGCAGGGCTTTCTTTTTTATCTTGAGAGATTCCTTGAGAGGAAATGTATTGGTGGTATCTCCTTTTCTGGTAAAGGTAGTTGCTCAGGAAGGAGGTATGGAAATGCGTGTTATTCATCCTTTTTGCTTAAAATATGTCAGAGGGAAGAGCTCAAGACTGATTTCCATATTCCCTATGCTACAGCGTTGTTCTATCTTTATGCCTCTATCAGAAAAGCAGGGAAAATTATAACTAAAAATGTCAGGCATCTCCAGATGGTTAAAAAAATTTTCAAAATCACTGTTTTGGTGCTGCGTTTCAAATTAAGCCCAAGTTTTATTTTAGGTACCAAAGGCCTGGATCCTCAGAGATTTATCTTCCTAAAACCCATTTGACTTCCGTGGGAGTTTAATGAGAGTTAAGTGCCAAGATACTCTCATAAATCTGGGCAAGTGAAGTCTCTGATTTGCTCTGGCCCTCAGTTTTGAGCAAAAGACACTTGGCATTTTGCAAGATCACTCCTGGAGTGGCAAGGTAGGGACAGAAATATGTGTTCTGTCTTCCCTATTTGATTGCCTATTACAATTTTTCTTCAATTATATGAGTTACATGTTCTTGAGTTATATGAGAACACCCTGCATCTGGAACTCGACTGTTTCAATGTACACTGGATTAGCCTAGGTTACTTGTTCCCTTCTGAGTTGTTTATGTGCTGTTCCCTTGTCTTTGCTGTCGGGCAAATGCTAAAAATAAGAATTTGCCTATCTAATTTGTATGGATCTTCACAGTGTATGTGATTTCACTGTATCCTTTCCCCTCGAGCAGTGGACAGATTTTCCAGACCTTATGACTACGGACTATGCATTCATTGCTGTCATAACTCAGAGGATTTTTTCTTTCAATACTGACATGGCAAATTAAGATACCTCAAATTTTTCCATAGGGAATAGTTAGAGATTACAGTTTCTGTTTGTTCTGATTGGGCTCTGGACCTACTAACTCTGATCTGATTATATTTATTTCCAGTCCTGGAAATCTAATTAACACCTTGTAAAATTGTTTACCGTAAGTGTGCCTAAAAATGTGCTTATACCTATGAATTGATTTTTTGTTTTTCTTTAGATTAGATGGGTAAATTGTATTTGGTGTCAGATTAGTAACTTGTATGACAGAAGAATAATCAGGGTAAGCTTCCCTTTGTTGTCAGCCTCTATGCTAAAAGCTTTGCTAGAGATGCCACCTCGGAGAAAGATCAGATTGTTCTGCTTTCAAGCCTGTCCCGTCACTGCCCATTCTACCAAAACAGCTCAGTATAAGTTCCTGTTTGTCAGCTGCAACACTGTTTTTGGAGAAAGGAACTGCAGTACAGAGGTCACCAAATGGGCTTTTTCTGGTATGGTTTGGACTTAATCAGAATAGGCACATATTTCAATTATCTCTATCATGAATTAGTAGAAAGTTCTAAAATGTAACCTCCGGATGGCAGTTTGAGACACAGACACAGTTGTTTAAAGTTACGCAGACACAGTTCTTTATGTACTCTTGCACATACCCAAAATATGCAGCCAGTTTAATTCCTATTTTAAAACATCTAATACAAAATACTTTTCACAGCAGGAAGTATGATAGTCAATGCTGATGTTTACAATACTGAATATATGTCTTAGGACTACCTTATCTGTATATCTTCTCTTATTAACTTGGATCAGTAAAAAAAGTGATATACCCTTAGAAGCTTACAGATGGTAGGGAGGATTAAAAATGCACTTTCTCTTACTTCTGTATGCATCATTCTTTTTTAAAGTTGAACTGAGGAAATAATATTGAAAAACAACAGAGCAGTAAGTTATGTTTTGACAGTTTGAAACTTCTTTGTGTCCTGGCTCCAGCTGTAGAATTATCACTGAGCTGCTCACCATGTGTGGAGTCAGCAAACACAGCAAAGCAGAGCAAAGAGAGCGATCAGGTGGCAGTGCTGGCTTGCAAGGGCCACTGGCTTGTGATGGTCAGGGATGACTGGAAGCTTCATCAGGGCCAAAGAAGAGAAAGGAATTCCTTGTGAACATATGAAATCAGCTGGAGGACCAGTCAAAAACAAAAGATATGGGCTACACAAGAGAAATAAACAAACTGTGATATGGAGGAGAAGATAATCAGAGTTGAGGGAAGAAAAGGGAGGATCCTGGAGGACCCTAACCTATGCCCAAAGAGCATGCAAAAATCAGCGATAGTGCAGGTATTCTGGGCTTTTTTAGAACTGTATTGTTAAGTGACTTAACAAGCATATGTGTAGACCTATTTACTTTCACAATTATGTCCCCTCATGGTTGGAATTTTGCCTCTGGGGGAGAAGAATTGACACTGCGTTTGAATACAAAGCTTTTGCTCAGCAAATGCACTAGAGACGTCATGAACGCCTCCACACACACACACGTATCTGGAGCCTACCTGGGCCAAAAGCAATTTAAGAGCATAGGAGCTTAACATACAGGTACTCAGTTTAGCACCCAGTTTAGTAACCAGCTGGCAAAACTTTTAGTTTGAGAGTAGATCTTTAGCCAGATTCTGACCCCAGTTGCACCAGCATGAATACAAATTAATTTCCAAGACTCTGTCTGAATTTGTCCAGTAAATGCATTGTCCCTGAAAACAGAATTTGGTCCTTCCTGTGCAATCTCAGTTTTATTCTAGGATAGGTCAGATTCCTTGAGGGAATAATGAAACATCTAAGACATCTGGCAAATCTCTTCTCTGACAACGATACAGTGGTGAAATAGGTCAGTGTAGTTTAGGGTTGCTTTTGAATCTATGAGATAGGAGACACAGGAGTCTTTTCTAATACAGGAGACTGAATCCTAGGGACAGTGAGATCAGTTATTACAGGGAAGATGTAAACAGATATAAGAGAGCTCTAAAAAAAGAAATTAAAAAGATTTTAAGGCTGCAAAACCAGACAAGATTAAATGAATTAAATACATCTAAGTAATTCAATACAGTGTTGGCTGCTATTTACAAGTGCGTGAAAGGTAGTACAATTCCGATGAAACTGTATAGTACAGTATATAGTATACATGTTAACATAGTGTACAACACACTAGCTTGCACACTTCTTTTGGACACATTAGTATACTAAAATGTAGGAATAACCAAAGAAAAGTTAATTTTTAAGACTAAAACTAAGAATCATGTCCTGACAGTAACATTTGGAGTTGTTTGCAAGCAGATATAGCTTGCAGTATTTAAAACAAGGTAGATAAAACACTATTCTTAACAACATGAGTTTGTCTCTTTAGATAGAGAATTAAATTCTGGTTCCAGCAAAATTTGTGGCAACTTCTGAGGCCATCTGAAATTACCCATAGCTTGCAAGAATAATTTCTGAAGGTACATACGTCTAAAGGAAGTGTATAGCCTATTCACATGGCAGACCCAGATATTTTTAAAAACCTGTTTAATGAAAAAGTAGAAGAAAAATAACAAGTAGCTGGAATTAGGTCAAGGCCTACAATAGAATATTTAATTTGGCTTCAGTGAAGGGGCCTGGATTTATCATTTGTTGTTAATCTAGGCACTCTGCTTGTCCTCATTTATCTTCCCTTCAGAGCCACTGAGAAGAGCTTCAGAAATACATTTCAGCACATTGTGGAAACAGTCTATGCTCACAGCTAGCAATGAAGAAATAATGTAATTAATTGCTGTTACGTAATGGCACTTGGCAAATTAATGTGGAGTGCTACAGAGTAAATAAAAGCTAGTGCTATTTCTGGAATACTGCTTAGAAACATCTTGACCAAAGACCTGGAGCATCCAAACATTTGACTGATTTTTTTTTACACAGAAAGCATTGACATTAATGGCTGTTGGTTAAAGGTGTTGTAAGGAGGACTCTAGAGATTAAGAGCTCCTGTATCGCTGCTAGGGACAGCGCAGCCTGTGTACTGTACCCAGCTGCCTCTGTCACAGTCCTGCAGCTCCTTAGTTCCTGTCATCTCTGCTAAGCTGGCAAGGGCGTTCTGTTAATTCCACCAGCTCCTGGGGACAAAGTAATGTGGTCTGAAATGAGGCTACCCAGTGCGCTGCATAGGGAAGTATAAAGTACAAAATACTACTTTCCACTGAGACGCATTCCCAGACAGAGCCACAAAGCTCTTGTGCGTGGATATTAGGAATCATCTTTTGAAGTTAATAACCTAGGATTTTTTAATGTGTACTCCTTTCCTCCACAGTATAGGAAGTTTAACCATAACTACAGTCCGTAAGTCTACACAATCTGTAAGGGCCTTGCAAGGACTGCTGAACAACTGCAAGCAGACACACACTAGAGCATTTCCTGTGCGAGGCCTTACACCCACAAAGGCATGGTCTGTTGACAGAAAAACTGTAATATCTGTGCTTGGTAAAGGAGGCTGCTCAGGGAGTGCTCGCTTTGAGAAGAGCTGTGGGTGGGATGAAATCAGGAAGGCTGCCAGGCTACCCTGACTCAGAGGGGGAACTCCCACCTACGTGGGGGGAATTCAGAGCCAACAGGCAGAAAAGCTGAGGCATAAATTGTGGGCGGCTTAACTGGCTTCTGTCACATCCTTTGGAGATCTGATTCTGTACTAGCAGAGCCTGATGACATTAGCCAGCCCTTGCTTGTTATCATCCCCATCTTTGTCCTAAAATCTGAAACAAAATTAATCTCTTTATTTTCGTAAATGGGTCAACAAAACAATATTTCTCTATCCTAATGAGTAAGAGATGTGGGTAACCTCTCTGCCTTGGCTTGGGAAATTTTAGAGTAGATTAAATTATTTGTTGCTATTACTGCACACTTGCATCACAAGCTAAATAGATGAAGGTATTTTGAAGGGATGGCTTTTTTTTTTTTAATTAAGTCTCATATAACATTTCCAATATACTATCTTTAAATTTTTCATCTGCCCATTTACATTGATTTTTAAATTCCTTCTTCCTTTCCCATTTGAATAACAAATCCCAAATAACAAATTTAAACTGCTATTTATAAAATGCAATGGGTGAGTTGGGGCTTTTGCTGATTAAAAGTTAAAGTTTACTCAGTTTTGAACCTTCATGTTTAACCAGTAATTGTTTCTTTCCTGTTAATCCTATTGTGAACAGAAAACCAGCTGCATTGATAAGAAAAGCAATCGGGTAAATCTGATTTTACACTGGGGATCCACTAACCTGTAATTTGATGTCTGATTATTTGCTTTTGACTGCTTACTTTTTTATTGCTGGTATTTCCTTCCCTTCAGGACTCTCAAATTGAAGCTGCTCACCAGAAATCCCATGGAATAGCTTATAAAGCCTTAATATCTGGATATTAACTGGCATCACAACTCAGCCACTGTGGTGCTGGAAGTCCTCCCAGGCTCGACACTGCTGATGGGATGGCCATGCGCAGTCGATCTGGGCAGAGGGATGGCCACCGCTGCCCAGCCATGGGCCACTTTCCTCATCTCTGTGCCCTAAAGGATGCACTGGGCCACAGACAACAGCCAAATGGCGTCAGCGGGGAGGAAGATGGCTGTCTTCTCTCCCTGCCCTGCACCCTACCCGTGTCCATGCAGGGCTCACTGGGGCAGGCCAGCACCAAGGCCTGCCACCACCCCCAGTGAGGCGAGGCAGCCATTTTCCCTGCCAGTGCCCTACTATAGGGTGGCTGATGCCACAGCCTGTGACCACCCCCTCCTCACCTGACCAGGCAGCCATCTTCCCCTCAGCACCCCGCTCTGGGACTGCTGGAGCCTGTGGCCACCACCAGAGAGACAGCTGTCAGCACCCTGAGGCCCTAATGGCTGTGACCAGCCTCACCTGGGGGCCCCACCCACACCCTGCCCACAGGCTCTGGGGCTCCATTTAAACTCAAACGTGGACTATCAATCAGCTCTGTCTGAGCTGTGAGGTGCTAGTGGTGGTCTCCAGCTCAGCTATGGCTGTGCTCTGCTATGGGCCTATTCTTCTGCACCCTCACCTGCGACTGACTTTCTGTCAGGGCCTTGGACCTCCCTTCTCGCTGTGGATCTGCCTGGTGAGGAGGCTATTTTTCTCACCAGCACCTAGCTCTGGAGAGACTGTGACTACTGACAGTGAGGTGGCCATCTTGGTGCCATAGGGCCGCTCTAGGGTGGCTGACTGCGGGCTGAGGAGAGTGCTGTCTGACACGAGTGTGCCTGGTCTGAGGCAGCTGGCAGCTCTCCTGACGGCACAGGACCCCTTAGGAGTGCCAGGTATGCCAAGGCAGTAGGTTGATGCATAACTTTGATACCCAAATGTTAAAATCTCACCTTGCCAGAGGCTGGTTTCTACCATTATCTCTAGTTTTCCCTCTCAAGGAGGCTATTTGTGTGTAGCGATGTTGCTGTGACACAGTAATGCTGCCTTCATGAAAAGGTTTCAGCAAATGAAGGGGATCAAAGGGCAAAGTTTGAACTAACCTCACCCTTGGTAGTCATCTTGCCTCTGTTTTTCTGTGCTTCTGGTGCCCTTTCTGTGAGTGACAGGGAGGCCTGGCCAGCAGGGAAGGGAATCTTACCTTTTCAATACCTTCCCAATTTAGTTTTCTTTTTTAAATGTGTGCCCTATATATACTTGGCCAAAGGACAAGGTAAAGAGATGGAATAAGGGCAGTTTTTCCTGATCAGGGTTTGCTAACAGTATCATCTGTGAGGCTGCTCTTTTTATTACAAAAAAAGTCTGCTTAAGCTAGTTGATAGCTCAGTTTTAGAGACACACCTCAGTTGCTAACTTCAAACATGGATGCAGGCTTTTCCTTAGTCTTTGAAACTGAGGAATTTTTTCTAAATTTGAATGCATAAGTGAATTCAGCTTTCTGTTCCTGCAGCAGTGGTGCTATGACTTGTATATAAACGTTTGAAAGCACAAAATGTAGTGACTTTCATTATTATTCTTTTTGCATTCAACTGTCATGCAGATGATATGCAAAGATATCAGTGATCTATCTTATGGATTGCTTGCATGGGCAGTTCTTGTGGCTACAAGAAGACTTTGCTTCAATAACTGTAGTAATTCTGCCCTTCCTTTGGCACTTTGCGCACAATATTTATACAATTATTGTTCCTCCAAGGCATTTGGAGTATTCCCCATAGCAGTATCTGCCTCTCATGGCTTCTTCAGATGAATTCCAGACTAAAAAGCTCAGTGGCTTGAACAAAGGAAAGGACCAATTTTACTAGTTAAGTTTATAGTTGCTAAGCGTTGTGAAATTAATAGTTTGCCTGAGGGTGTGTTTCAAAATGTTTAGGTTCCCCCCCTCCCCCCCCCCCCCCCCCTCCAAAATGTGACTTTGTTCTATTGAGGATGTGCTATTTTTGAGAATGTATGGAGAGGGGTCAGTCTTTATTCCTATGTTATTTCTGTTCCTATTGTACCAGTTAGGACCCCAGCTATGATCCAGGATTCCCACTGTGCCAGGCAGAGAATGAAAATGCATTCCCAGCCTCAAAGTGCAAGGTATCTTAGTGACTTTGCTGTTTCACTTTACTGGATTTCTTTTTATTACTATTTTTGTATATTCTTACTCTTTCTACTTCTGCTTTGATTACTAAATATGGGCTTTTTACTAATTTTTTATCCAAGGATTCCTGAGCTCTAATCCCATGTGTGATGTGCACTCAGTGCAGGCAGGGCTACTGACTCACTCATCATACTTAATCTAAGGAAATGTTTCATCTTTTAAAACCTGTTGTCACCACCTTCTGTGGACAGCAGTGAAGGACTCCTTCGGAATAAACTGTGACAATCTGAAACACTTAAGCATTTATTTTTAACGTTATTTTAAGATGGATTGGTTCCCTGATCTTGTTCACCACACATTTGGCATATCAGTTGTGCTGGCACAGTGGAAGGAGCAATGTGGATGCAGCTGAGAACAGGAACTGTTTAAGTTGGCAGTATTTGCAAGAAAATAGCATGAGCAACCCAATTAGGGTATGTAGGCCCTATCTGGATGCTTGAAACAGTTGGCTCTGCCTAGTAAGGTGAGTAGGTGATGGCAAGCAGTCAAAAGGTGGGATGTCTGACTGTCAGAGAGACTGTCAGGCCTCAGGAAAAAGAGAAAGTTCAAGTGTAGGTGGAAAAGATCCTTTCACTGAAGCAGACTGACAAATACTGTTGTTGCTGATCTTGTTCACTGCTTGTCTATGAATGCTTGCTCTGCACAAGAAAAGGGAGATATTTGGAAGATCTGTTTTTTCCAGTGACAATGCAATTTTATTGAAATTTAAAATGACTGTGAAGCTACAGCTTTAGAATGCACATCATGAATGTAATTTTTTCATTGAAATCAATAGCGAGTGCTCTTTGTCTTCAGACAAACTAGGTACGTGCAAAATGTTCTCCTTCCCAGGCACAAGATATGCAGACAAGATGGTAATAAAGGTACCTTGTACTTGAAAGACAATACTAGACTGAGTAAAAAGCAATGCAGATCATCTAAAAAGATCTTCAAGAGAAACAAGTAGTGCCACCCTCACTGGAAGATATTCATGTAACTTAGTTGTCTAAGGATTTGCCTCCTGTGGTTGATGGACTTTAAGTGAATTACAGAAGGCTGAAACTTGATATGAATCCATATTACATGGTAGGGAAATGACACAGGAAGAGCTGAATGTGTACTTAGAAAAGCTGTAGATGGAGTGTGTACTTATTAGATATCTCAAAATCTACATGGGAGATAAATCTAGACTAGGGATTATTTGGTGCTGAAAACAGAATGAGTTCTAACTGATATGATTTGGTGCTGAAAAAAGAGTGAGTTCTAAGTGATATGTCTCCTGTGCTTGTAGTTGCTCATAAATCTCTCCTCCATAGGGTTCTTTTATATCTAAAAAAAGAATGGCGCTCATCTTCTGTCCTGTCTCTACTTTTCTGCTATCTATTTTCATGAAACCTGCAGGGCATGTGCTGAATTGCAGTTGTGGAGGCCAAAAAGGCATCAGTTTATAAACACAAAGCCTCCTCATCTCACCGTATCATCTTCAGCTCTCCCACATCTCCCATAACCTTCACTGCAATTCCCCAGATCCTTCCCATGTTTCCTAGGGTTCTCTGCTACCCTTCACTAGCTTTTCATTGCAGTACACTCAGCTGTCCTATGTTTTCCACCTGTCTTTCTTTGGCCAGCTGGCTGAGTCACACACAGTATGTACTGTAGCTGATCTGAAGCCATATATATGGTGTTTGAACAGTCTGCTGTCCAAGGGTTGTATGTTTTTTATTCTGTTGGACACAGGCCTCATAAATTTAACTTATTCATAGCATTACATTTCTGTAACAGCCCTGCAAATTATGTGAAATTGTCCACTAGATCAAAAATTTTTTTGAGACTGACACATGCACAAGTGATTATACATAAATATCTAAGTGCATGGATGCATAAGCTTCAGTTCTTTAAGAAACCAGTCTACATGTGACTTAAAAGAACCTGTTTCATTTTACCTAAGAGCAAGATCTGATGTTATGTGGTGGTTCTGCAGGGTAGGTTATACCTTTAATCCTTATGCTGTTTCTCAAGCCTCAACACTTAATACACCAAGTCATTTGTAGAAGGGTAACCTCAGACCCAGGTCCTTAATCTCTTTCTCACTGTGGCTTCCACTGAAGCCCTTCTGGTGGCTCCCATGAATGATCAGGTAACTGCAGCATAACAGCTACCACACTCCAGCTAAGCAGTGGCAGTTGTCTTGGTGCATGCTGTTTTCCTGCGGCAAGTGGGAGGCAACGCAAATTACCTTAAGTTTTGTTAAATGGGTGGAAAAGGAGTCCCATGTACTTTCGGTAAAGAAATCATAGAGGTTGGAAAAGACCCTGAAGATCATAGAGTCCAACGTATATTAAGTCTTGCAAATTCCTTGGTGTTGGAGAATATTCTTCAGGGATCTCTCTACATGCAGCTCTATTTTTATACTTTTCCCAGGTTATTGGGCTCAATGAACCTATGATTTGACCTAATATGGCTGTTCTTTTCCCCACCTGCAGCTTGGGAGGGGGAAGCAAGATGGGATATTACAACTATACAAATTATTACTAAACAATTTGGAGAGAAAATATGTTCTCATGAAATGTATGAAATCTGTAGCTTTCAGGGAAATAATGACATTTGAATAAAAATGTTAGAGTGCATATATATGTAGAATAGAGGCATGGATTGCATAGCAGTCTAATTGCCATATTTTCTCTATTAGCAGTCTGTATGGCTACACATCTCTTCAGTCACTAAAATGCACAATCACCCTGAAATATGTAATTAGTGATGTTTCTAGAGGTGGAAGGAACTGTATAGCAATCTTGAAAATGAGGAGAAAGTTTCCAGGAGAACATTTTGCCTCTTGAAACAGGTACTTCAGAAGATTCCTCTTGTTCTCCCTAACTGATTACAACAATAAAAATATTTAAATCTATAGCATTTTAAAATTGCTGCCTTTTACTTGCATATGACACTATATATCAAAGCCTGAATGTTGTCTCTGTTTTATACAAACAAGAAGAAAATTGCCCAGGACTAAACCTCTGTTTTACCATTGTTAATGCTAACCTTTCCTGTTAAGGACTAGTATTAGAAGTAGTAGAAATATTTTTATATTAGTTTCATATGCAAATGCCTCAATTGGGATTGTAAGCCTTGTTGGGTTCCCAACTGCACAAACAAAAAGAGGAATCTTTGATCTGAACAGGTGACAATCCAAAAGATGGGGGTACACTTGAATAACCTGACTTTTCACTTAGACTCATAGGTGATATGTTTGTCAGAGGAGTTGAGAATGCATTTTCTTATCACAGATTTCTACCTGAGTGTAGTTACTGGGCTAACTAGTCATATCTTTGTGAAATGGGAACTTGAATATGTATATTTTTGTAGGTACATACAAAATGGAAATGTGTATCCATGTGTACACCTGGGAATATACCATAACTCCACAAATCGGATGCTAATGGATCATTACTGTTTTACTGAGCGGATTAGACTAACAGAACTTTGTCAATATAGATGCATTTGTACATCAATTGAAAAGATCAAGATGATGCTTCCAAACATGCTTCTGTTCCAGAGCAAACATTTGCCTCATTTAAGGTGTTGCACCATTCTGGGGATGGAAAAAAGTTTAAAAATATACTTCATGTTTACATTCCTTGTACACTAGTGGCTCTGTTCTCATTTTTGGTTTATTTAATCATTCATTGCTCATTTTTAAGCTGCTTTTGAACTGGAAACTTGTCTCATTTGGCCCCTTTTTAGCTGGTGTTATTTCTGGGTCTGAGTAAGTATTGCACATTTCCACGATGAAAGCAAAAACTATGTATGGGAGACTGAGAGGACTTGTCAAAATCATCAGCATGTCACTATAAACAGCTGACATTTGAACTGTCAGGCTTTAGATTTTAACAAATGCAATTTCAGCTCCCCTAACTGCTTGCTGCTTGAATGTTAAGGTAATTCTGGCAGAATATGCTTTCTGGACTGCTAAAAATAGGAAGTTCCTCTTAATGACTTCAGGAGAACACTAATATCCTGGAGACACATTGGTAAAGCAGTTCAGGCAACTCTTGTTACATTTGAATAAACAACACCTGGCTGCCCAAAGCAAATGTCATAGGACTAATCACTGTGCTTTACTTAAATCTAGAGCCATGAAAATATCTATCATTACATAATATCATCTGTTTCATCAGATTCATCAGTTGAGGACCTGTGGTACATCCTTTACTTTTTGTGTAGAAAGGATCTTGTTTCGGAAATGATGAAGACCTAACTTGCTTCTTACATACCACTAACCTCTTATCTATCACTCAGTCTTTTTTGATCTTTCATGACAAATTAGAGATTGTTGCTCATTGCCTGTTTGTTTAATCCAAGCTGTGCAATTTAATAATAAAGGCTAAGTTTTTTACTGTGAGTTTCACAGCTAAATACACTAATATCCTTGCAGTGATGCTCCTTGCAAGGAAAGAAGTCCTTGTAAGACTGCAAGGAACAGTGGACCTGAATAGCTCCTGAGGACACTTTTGAAATTACCTTAATTTCTCTTAGATTCTATCTAAACAAAATAGTCTTCTCCAAAGGGCTCCATCTAAAATATGTGCCAAATATCGATAAGAGACTTGGTTCATTTGTAGGTATTACTGTTGTAAGGAAATGAATACTCATAAGAAAAAGGGAATCCCTGAATATCTGTTAGGGGAAGTTTTAGTCAACTGCATCAAAACTGCTGATTAAGCACATTAGTGATAATTTTGCTGGGAAATACATAATTTTCCTGGAACAAATCTAAAAATAAACTTTGTAAGGAAGCCAATCAGATGGACTAATTACCTGACATCTAGCATATTCAGAACTCTGTGCCATGAAAAGATGCCAGTTTTCTGCATTCTCCTGAATATTTTACTCATACTTGGCAGAAATATATGCTAGAAAAAAGGTAAAACTGTCTTTAAGTCATTAAAAAAGACATAAATGATAGGTTGTTTTTCAAAGGGTAAGAATCCCCGGATAAGGAGGGGGAGTGCCCCTCTTGCTCTGAATGCTCTGTATTTAATTTAAACTTAGTCCTTTTCGCAGTAAGCAAAATGTAAATTTCATCAAAGTTTTCTCTTCAAGCTTGTGTCTGCTTTGCAGAACCTTGTTATTCAAGGTGTTAGTTCCTTTTGTCCCAGAAAAGCTTGTTAGATGAACTTAAAGGAGTTCCTACCTATTAACTCATTTTAGCTCCTTTATTGCATTAGTTGTCTGGAAATCCCTTGGGACAGAGCAGTCCTGCAAGCTTCCACAGGCTTATAAAATTGTCTCCCACAATATTTCTACCTGATTTCAGTAATCTCTTTTTTTTTGTAGATGGGATTTGTCAGTTCCAAAAATGACTGAAAAATGTCCTTTTCACTTTACATGGGGTTTTTTAGTTTTCAGTTGGATTTCTATGCAGGGTTCAGTACCAAGCCTAAACAGAACAGGCTGTACTGCATGCCCCTGGGTGCACTTCCACTATCTCCCTGCCCTATCAGCTGCTGTATTTCAGCTGTATTTCCAGTTAAGAGTTGCTAAAAATAGGTCCAAATGTACAGGTGGTGGATTTAATTATTTTACAAGTTCAAAACTGTGAAATCAGCCTCAATTATAAAAAGCTTCCCTCCCTCATTACAAAATAAGGGAAATTCCCTCATACAAAATTCCCTTCCTTGTTACAAAAGTACAAAAGCACTCCTCTAAACCACTCAGGATGGGTATTTATTTTCTATGAATTATAAATCAGAAGTCTAAATTGGCAAAAGCAGTCTCAGCTGACTGGCTGTGTTTCAATTTCCAAAGAGGATCGTTCAAATAGCAACCCAGTAAAGAGGGGCTGAAGTTTTATTCCACTAGTCGTAAGCGTAGCCACTGTAAGCATAGACTGCATTTATTTAAAGTAATTTCCATCAGGCGGTAAAACTAACTTTTCTGCTGAAAATGTATAGATAGTGGTTTTACAGAAAGCTGTTGATCATGTTCAACTTTAGGATTAGCTAATGAGAAGACGCTTACTGCTACCAGGGAAAAAAACAGGTGTTTGAATTCCTGCTGCTTGACTCAAGATGAGTTCTCACAGTTCACTTCCCTCTTATATTGTGAATATGTAGTTGCTGGTTTCTGGCACAGAAACAGCTTCACTCTAAATAGTCATGCAAAATATTTCCTACCTTGGACTAGTAAGATGGCATGTTCTTATTTGATTAAGAAAGTTTTAAGTACCAGGTGACAAAAGCAGTATATTTTTAGTGGATACAAGAGGAAGTGATTGACAAGTACAGAATACAAACAAACAAACAAGTTCAGTTGTTCAGAGTGGAAGGGAATAGGAAGACTGGCAGGTAAACCAGTTTGCCTCTTCACAGTAGGAAGTATATGAGACTCTATAGTTGTTACTCTTCAAGGAAGAGTGATAATTCTTGCTGTTTTATGAAACTCTTCCCTTTGAAAAGCCTAGTTCCTGTGTACGTAGCTGAAAAGCTGACCTCCCATAAACCGAAGCTTGTTTAAAGGTAACTTGCTAGAGCTGTCTTAGAGATAGGTACACTTACCTTTCCCACCAAAACACAAGTTTTCCTTGGATCCAGAGATCCATAGGATCTTTGGCATCTGCCATGTGAATAACAGCAAAGTCACATTTTGTTAAAGCACTTATATGACTTTGGAGGAGAATTCTTCCTTTCTGCTAACTTAAGTGTATAGGATACAGTTAAACAGTTGCAAAGTGATTGATTTAGTTTGTCATGAGAAGTTAAGATCCATCAGCTGATGTGCACCATGACTACTCTAAACTACTCTACTGCAAAGTAGAATGGCTAGTTTAACGTTGCTAGCTTTTCTTTGCAGTTAGGATAGACAAAGCATTTACATTGTTCCAGATGACAGGCAGAATCTTTCAAGATGAAGCCTGAACAAACCTGTAGAAGTCTGGCACCAACACAGGGATTTCAATTACAGAAGAGATTCCTTGGCCATTTAAACATTTGGATTAGTATATGGCCCCAGTAAATTCACATTTTCATGCTTATTGGTGGTTTGCTTGTTGATGTTTTACAGCTGTATAGAACAATAGTACTTTCTTCTTACTGAATTTCATTATCAAAGAATGGGAATACCAAATGAGTGCTAATGCTACTGCCTTAATTTCTTATGATGCTTATTCATTGTCTGATGTGCCATGGGTACAGTTTAGGAGTAACTAGGGAAATACTTCACTGAACAGTTTAGCTTACAGATTGCTTAGCTTATCAGATAAAACCAAAGGGTCATTTAATTGCAATATTGAATAAACTTTATTGGATTTATACAGTTTATAGAACAATAAAACTCATAAGCTCTAATCACCAGTTACTGTTAAATTGCTTTGTGTCCCATAAATTCACAGTGGGTACAAAGTTGCTAAAAAGCTTCCCAGACAAATCTGTAGCTCTTTAATGTAGTTCTTTATTAAAGCAAATGTCCTCATTTCCCACTTGTACTGGACTATGGAGCATAAAGAGCAGAAGAGGGGTTTTTTAAGCTTTTGATCTTGTCAGTTGATAACTAGGAGCAAGAAGCTAGGGGGTAGGGAGGAGAAATCCCTGTTTGAGGAAACAGGGATGAAAAATTTTTTTAGCAGTAATGGTTGTTTAAAAATGCAGTCAGTCATACAGTGGAGAAATACAGTGAATTATCCATAGACAATGTGATCAGGATGTTCTATTGTACTACCACACACAGTAATGCTACTTTTCTCATCAGGGCACAAGGCTATTTTCTCATAATAGGTACCTTATGTGGGCAAAGGGGGAACAAATTCTACCTAATTAGGCTGCCATGGAGACCAGGCTAACTTCCACTTTGTGCTGCTTCTCTCTGGCCTGAGTATGCTTTCATCCAAGTTGAGAGGAGTCTTACCTTTGACTTAAATGGGAGCAGAGTGAAATATTCTCTTTTTTTGTACTTTCTGGGATCTGACCCCTGAAGAGAAAAGAGTGGCATTTCTTGTACTGAAAATGGTGTAAACTCTAACACGCAGACTCTGGCTTTTTTTGGCTCTTACCTTTTTACTTTTAAAATCAACTCAAACTTTCAAACTAGGATGACAAGTAATTACAGTTCTAATCATTGTTTTCTTGGCTTGAGGAAATTTCCTGATGACATCTAACTTCGAGTTTGGCTTTTAAATTTTACATGTCCCAATAACACACTTATGTACTGAAGTGAATATAGCACAGTTTTGCTGGTCCATCCATTCACAAGCATTTTTGTAAAATAAACTATCTCATTTTGCCAAAGCAGGCTCTGGACTGTAACAGCATTGTCTCATGAGTTGTTTTTGTTTACTCCCAAGAAGACCAAATGAACAAAGATAATTAGCATAAGGAATCCTGCTGGGGGAATAAAATGGAAAGAAAAAAATATTTGAAGATACTTAAAAATTTTAACGAGAGTAATTTGTAAAAGTCCTCACTTTTTTATCTAAATATTTTTTTTAAATTAAGGAAGTAAAGGGGAAATAAGCAGAACTTGATGTAGAGCTTATCAGCAGTGAAATGTTATTAGCTGTAAAATAAGGGATGTAGGTTTTCTGATGGAAAAATAGATTCAGATTTTTGGTTTTATGGACAGTTACATACCTATAGTTCCAATGGTACCAACAATTATGCCAAAATTACTGGAGAAATCACTGTAGGCTTGCCTTCTGTCCTCCCAGCTGCTTCTTCAAATTGTCTGTCCTTAGTACACAAGCAAATAGTCACTGAGACCAAGAAGAGACCAAAGCACCCCTTCCTCCAAAGGAGAGGGGAGCCTGTCATGGACAAATATACTAAATAGGAAGAGCACAAGATCAAATTGGCTCATGTGAGTACTGCTTTCAGCTCTGGGGCTCCCAACATAAGAAGGGCATGGAGCTGTTGGAGGGAGTCCAGAGGAGGGCCACAAAGATGATCAGAGGGCTGGAGAACCTCTCCTGTGAGGAAAGACTGAGAGTTGGGGTTGTTCAGCCTGGAGAAGAGAAGGCTCTGAGGAGACCTTATAGCAGCCTTCCAGTGCCTAAAGAGGGCCTACAAGAAAGCTGGAGAGGGACTTTGTACAAGGGCATGTAGTGATAGGACAAGGGGTAATGGCTTTAAACTGAAAGAGGGTAGATTTAGATTGGATGTAAGGAAGAAATTCTTCGCTATGAGGGTGGTGAGGCACTGGAACAGGTTGCCCAGAGAGGCAGTGGATGCCCCGTCCCTGGAAGTGTTCAAGGCCAGGTTGGATGGAGCTTTAAGCAACCTGGTCTAGTGGAAGGTGTCCCTGCCCATGGCAGGGGGGTTGGAACTAGATGATCTTTAACGTCCCTTCCAACCCAAACGATTCTATGATTCTGCACATTCTTGTCTGAAAAACTGGAGATTAAATTCCAGTTCTGCAATGAGACCCAGGCCAACAGTCTGTTACGTAGAACTGTAGCTCTTAACAGAAGCAGGTCCCGCTTGAGGAAGTCTTAATAATTATTGATATTGACCAAAACTTTCTAGCTCTTTTTGGTCATTATTAACATGCAGCAAGATAGTTATTTATACCTCCTTCACCAATTTTGGGAATAGAATGGAAGAAAATGTCTGGAAGTGTTTCTGAATATTCACATAGTAGGAAATCCTGAGCTGGCAGCTAAAGTCAGCTTTGCTTTCTTTGCATTTTGGAAATACATGAGAAGGATAACCAAGCACAAGTGAAGATTTGAGTATAGGGACATGGTTTAGCGGTGGACTTGGCAGTGCTAGGTTAACAGTTGGACTTGATAATCTTAAAGGTCTTTTCCAACCTAAATGATTCTATGATTCTATTAACAGCTGTAGGTGGATCAAACTCTAAAGGACAGGTAAGGCTAGATCAAGTTGCAGCATAGTGGAGGAGGAGGAAAGTAGCTGCCGTATGACTGTCACACCAGGTGATGTGGGTGCGTCCCCCTCTTTTGGGGGGAACATACAGTCTTCTCAGTGCTCTAATAGACCTTTATTAGCAAGTTAAGAGTTTGTTTTATCTTCAGCTTAATCTTCATGGATTATTTTTGCCCATGTTTCTTCACTCAGCCTTGTTCCTAGCCAAATATGTGGATGGACGTACAGAATGTCAGCTGTGAAAGCCCCTAACCATTTCACCGCTCTCACCTACTGCTCTGGAGAGAAAGGAAAATATATTCCATGTATTTTTAGCTATGACCAGCAATGTGACAGTGAGAGATACAGCAAAAAAAAATAGCTGGTAAAGTTGCTTTAAAATAGTAAGGAACTTCTTCAGCAATAACAACTTTCCATCCCCACTTAGCACAGTCAGCTGTATAAACTAACATTTTTGAAGGAAGAAGTTGGATTAGGCTCAAGTTTATATTTAGCAGCCAAGTTTCAGTTCTGAGAATGAAGGTTTAACCCTAATATGGGGTACTACTAGACACTGTTAGAAGTAGGTGAACAACTTGAAACAATTAAATGGAGAATTTTAGTTCATATATTGTCTGCAAATGTCTGCACTTATAAAAACTTTTGCCAAACTTTTGATTGATGATAAGTTTTGTAGGAGGAAAAAATAGCTCTGTTGTTACACTCCTCCAAACCTATAGGGAAATGATTAATATATCTGTTAACTTCAACTCTAAGCATACAAATAGTTTTTCAGAATTCAGTCAGAGACCCAAGTTGTGTCAGAAGTTGAACACTTCTTATAATTTTTACAAATGCACTGAGCAGTCTGTGTGAGCCTGATCCAAAATACTATTAACAAAGAATCCCTTTGACTGTCTAGCACAGTGGATCCTGATCCTTGGAATTTAAGGATTGGGAACTTAGATTCAAAAAGGGACTAGATCTGTATATGGGCAAGAAGACTATCTAAAGTTATACTGGTTGACATTAAGACAATTTTAATAGGTGTGTTCAGTCTCATAGTTCAAGGCTTGAAGAAGTCTCTACCAGAAATAATGGCATCTAAGATGAAGCTGTGATTATCACTTAGGGTTGCTGTTGTAGGGTCCTTATGCCACTGCGTGGACCCCATGAACAGCAGTACCAGTCAGTTCCTGAGTTGGTACTGGATGAAGTACAGCTCTGACTTGGTAAAATATGCATATTCCTATCCATAGTTTTATTGCTCATAGAATTGAGATCAATATCTTGCCTGCAGTCTTGTGAGACTGTATTTTGACAACAGTCTGACTTCTGCAGCAAAGCCCATTCAAGGAGATTTTGTGCTGTATTTCACTGTCCCTTTATGCTAGCACAAGGATCAATGATTAGGTTTGTCCTGTAACCCCACACGCAGTTGTGTAGGCCTAACATTGGGGGAAGCAAGACTTAGGGGAACTCTGTACACTAGCGTCACTGCCAGAACATATGAACTATACCCTCAGGATATACTGGAAGCAGGAACAAGAGGTTGATGCAACCCAAAATTGCTTCAGATGCAGCTATGGCTGAAGCAAGGGCACTGTAAAATAGTTGCCTGAGGATAGAAGAGTCTTTTCTTTTGTATACCTCTATTTCAGCATTGTTTCAGCAGACTAGCAGCATTGTAAGTGTGCTAGAATTGTGCCTCTGAATTGTTTATCTTTAAATCATCACCTGTGTTAACAAGTCAATTATTACATTTTATTACTTTTAGTGCTGTCTTTTTAAAACAAAAGTTGTAGGATAGTGATCTGATTTTACGTGACTGAGACACTGTAAAATAGCATAATATAAATATTAAATGTTTCCATTTATCTTTTCAGAGTGTTCACACTTAGGATGTTCCACTTAACAACCCTTAAAATAGCCACTCTAAATGATTCCCTTTCAAACAAAGGAGAAATACATGCAAATAAATCACTGTAGCAATTTTTATAATAAACATCAAAACATTATAGGGAGCATTGAACCCAAGCATATACTGAATCATGGGCTCTTAAAAATAAGTGCCTACTGACCTTATAAGATATAATTGGGCTTTTGAAATATCTTAGGGACTTAGCCAAAACACACTGCAGTGCATTAGCTATTAAAAAACCCAACTCATTAGACTGACAAATTGTGTATTAGACCATCATGTAACTTCATCTGTTTCCAGTTCATGTAGAATCTGGGAACAAGGTCAGGACCCTAATGCAGAAGAAATCTCATGAAATAATGAAATTTCATTAGAAATACTGTCACTAAAGCTAATGCATCCTTACTGTAGATCAGGCCCTGAGTAATTACTGTGCTTTCTGTCAGTGTTTTGCATTCACTTTGGTGTCCTTATCCATTGATATCCACAACCAATACTGCCAGATCACTCCATAACTGTGCCAGACAAGGCCCAGTATATAACTTTCTCACTTTCAGCTTTGTCAACAAACAGTTGACATCTGATGCAGTGGCCCACATAACAGAGACGTACCCCTGAAGGCACATCTCACAGGCATGTAACAGTTGTAGCTGGGAGTTGCAAACCAAAGAAGGAAGCTTAAATTGTTCTTCAATTTCCATCTATGTGTGCTGCCCTGGGTTGAATAATTACTGCTTGGTCATGCTTATTTACTTCCTGTCATACTTGCTGTTTAGTATTACTGGGCTGATTTTCAAGGAGGCATTGAAAATTCAGGCACTTTAGAGAAACCACTATTCATATTATGTACAATTCGGTCTAGTGCAAGCATGGGAGTAGGAATTGAAGAGAAGCTTTGGTTTTGGCATATTACATACTCACTGAGTAAAGGTACCAGACTATGCCCAGTCTGAAGTGGGAGCTTTGTATGACCTGAAAGATACCAGTTCTGTTTTGCTGCAGTTAAAAACAGTGGCCATAACACCTTACCTGAAGAGGAAAACCATGCCTCATACCAACAGGAAAACATCTCATGAGTAGGTAGATGACATCAGTCTCACAGGTGTCACAGCAGAACTTTCTTTTGATTTAAGCCCTTCATGATGTTGAGGGCCATCAGGGAGAGCAGACTCCATGGTTGGCACATTTCTGTGAACTGTTTCAGTTGTGGAGAAACCAAGTACTAATAAGCAATATGCTGGAAACAAGGAAAGGAGAACATGGAAATAATGTAGGAAATAACATTTTAGATGGACAATACTCAATCTGCCCTAAACCGTTGTTGTGGCTAGGTAGTATCCTATTCTCCAGCTTCAAAGTAAAATGAACTTATCTGGCAGCCCTTCTTAATTTTACACTTTAATCTTACCTTTAATAGAAGCAGATCTGAGGTGTTAATCAAGGACAATCAAGGAAGCTCTAAACAGATGCCAGTTGGCTAATATAAGAGCAAAGCAGGTCACTGCCCTTTTCTCTGGGTGGAAATAATTTTCTTCAGCTGTTCTGCAGCAGTAACAGTCCTTGGCCTTTCCACGCTGGTGAGTAAAGGCTTGGAGAAACTTGTAAGCAATATTTATAAATGGATCTTGTAGGTCACTGGCAACAGCAGGAAAAAAACATGTTGGCAATCTGTTCTTAATTCTATTTTAAGATGCCATGACTTCTTCAATAGCAGGTACAACAACTTAGCCCGTCAAGGCCAGAGGCAAAGATCAGTGTACAGTATAAATTGAAGGCTGTTTTCCTCAGACTCATATGATACAAATGCTGAAAACGACTGTGGTGCAGGTCCAGGTGATGACCCATTCCATACTCCTCCTATGACTCCTTTTTAACATTTTAGTGTTTTTTTCTCAGTATTGTCACTGTTGCTACCTTCGCTTACTAGCCCACTAGGCTGCAAGGCAGCAGGTGTCTTTTCATCAATGCGGATTATGGTATTTCCTGCCTTGTTCAGCCTCCTGTGTCCTCTGCATTAGCCCTTAAATAAATTTCACTGTCTGTCAAACAAGATTTACTGTTTATGTAGACTTGTTTTTAACAGCTCATATTTCTTCTTAGTTCTGTGGTTTCACCTCTTATTTGTGTGTCAAGGATCTAGCTAGCAACAGAAAGCAGAGTCTTGATTTCTCCTTCTCTGCTTATTTAGTAACTCACTTTTCTTCTACAGTCCCTCTCTGAAAGTGAATACCACTGTTGGGAACCCTTGCCATTATGCTAGCAATTTCTTCCAAATATACTTGAGCTGCTTTTCCACCCAGTTATCACCATATGTACTTGAGTCTATAGTACGGAAAAAAGTTTTAGGAAACTGCTTGCTAACGGAGTGATTGAGCAGATAAATGCCGTAAACAGTTTTCATTATTAAAATGTGTTTTTCAATTAAAATACAATATCTGAATAGGTAATTAGAATGGTGTACTGTTGGGCCATTGAGTGCACTTAATCCAGATTGGAGGTGCAAGGGAAAATAGACAGTCTTGGACAAGCTTTATTCTCTTCAGTTGTTTCCTGCATTATAGGTAGTAAGACAGAAACAAGCACAAGAAAATAATTTACTGTCTATATCCTGCTGAAGTTGCAGGTAACTTACCAAATGCAGAGGCAACTGCTCAGCAGCAAAACAGAAACTTAAGAGTTTTTGTTCTTGGCACAAAGCAAAAGATAGCTTTCATGTACATGTTGTCAGGTTAACAAAACTGCTTTTCCTAAAAATGTATTTTGGCATGGAGAACGGTTCAGAGTAAGGTAGCAAAAATAGCATCAGTGAGAATGCATGGAGCAACCTTAACATAAGGCAGCTAGGAAGTCAGTGCTATAATATGCAATTCTCTGAAAAATCTGGTGATTATTTTTTTTGCTAAATATATAAGCATATACCTAAATATTCCTCAGCTTTTTGGGAATTAAGTGGGAAACCATTTACTTTTAATCTTGTTTTGGAAAGTGGACATTGGAAAGCTTAGGATGAGTCAGCAAGTCAGACAATTAGTGAAATGCTCACTATGAATACTCCTCTTATTTCTTAGATGTATAGATTATAAAGCCAAAAGGCACCATTCTGACCATCAGTGTGATGATGCCCTAAATCCTTATGAGCAGGTGCAGATTAATCAGGGAGGATAAGGGAATATAGTTTGCCAAATTAGCAGAGTCTCCTGTGAATATCCTGGTCCACCTCTGGACATGCATTATATATAGTACAGACAAATATTTAACTTACCCACTTTTCTCTAAAAGGTGTACAAAGAACAAAGCTGCACAATGTATTGTTTGTGTGGAGGTGTTCCAAGAACCTCTACCTGTAATTGCAGTTATGGTGAGATCCTAATATGGTCACTGACTAGGGAAGGGAACAACATGATTTTTCCCACCCTTGCTACACACTGTGGACAAGAGAGTCCTAGGAACTCTACTGGTCTAGTTGATCTACACTGTCTGACTCCATCACTGCGTTTCCTAGAGACTCTTCTTGAATCCTCTTCCCTTCCTCAGGATGGGTGAATGGACCAGCTGTACTATTTGCAATTAAATATGATCTGGAAAACCTCTCTGGGTTTTCCTTTCTCTTTTTATAATCTTATCTCTTCACAGTATTTTCTATTTCCCAAAAATGGTGTCTAGTTGAGGTATCAGGAGAAGTGTTGCCTAAAATTTTGCTGATGATATTGATCTTCAAGAACAAAATCCCTCCCTGTGTTCTCACTGAGCTTCCAAAATGCTGGAAGGCAAATTTTACTCATAAGTGCTTGTCTTTGAAGATGTCCTTAAAAATTAAGATCTAAAGTCTGTGGGGTGCTCTACAGTGATAAATAACAAATGACCTTAAAATATAAGCATATTAGTGTGTCTTAACCATTATTGTTGTAGTGGAGACAACTGGAAACCAAATGCTTTCTTATTGTGTATGTGTTAGATCTGAGATGGAGTTCTAATCTCTTTCAGGATAACGGGAACAGTGTATGCTTTGGGTTCCAGCCAGGTGTTTCCCACTGTTGGATCCACATGCGCGTCTTTTAGAGAACCTGTAGAAAGGACCAATATCCACAGAAAAAGTGAATGTTTGTGCAAGAATTTGGAATGCTCAGAGAACTTCAAAACACATCCTCTTTCTTCTAGCTTTAGTATAAAATAATGTGCTTTTGAGTGGTTGGCCAACTATAACATATTCATCTGTTGTGTAATTGAAGATGTCAAAATGAAAAGTACTGTTTCTGACTAAGTTCTATCTGTAAGGTGCTGTGTATTCTAAGGCAGTAGGTCCCAAATGCACTTTCACTGTGTTTTAATTGCATAGTTACCTAAGGGAGGGGGGGAATCTTCTGTCCCATTTTGGTCTGCAACCAATTATAAACTCTAATGTGGTAAAGTGGCATAGTTTATAGTAATGGGCAGACGTGTAGAGATGTGAAAGAAATTAGGTTCATAGGCAACATGTCTACTGTAATGTTTCAGATTAGAAGCCAGTAGGTGTTATATGAAGTCTTTAGACCACATCAAACAGCCATAATGTTGGAAGACAACGGAAGTAATTCTGTCCTAGAGGACCCTAGTAATGGTAGGAAGCAGTGTATCTTTATTATACAGAATATGTGGAACTTTGTGGCGTCTCCATTCCTGAAGATATTCAGAACTCAACCAGATAAGGCCCTGAGAAACTAGACTCAACTTTGAAATCAGTCGTACTTTGAGCAGGGGATTGGACCTGACCAGATGACCTCCTGAGAACCCTTCCAACCTAAATTATTCTACAAATTTGAAGTTTTGTACTCAAAAAATCTTAATCCCTTTCCTTCTAGGGAATCAGTGTAGACTTTCCAGAGCGAGATTTTCAACTGTTCTCTAATTATTTAAAACTGTAGATCATGTGCATGCGAGGAAAATACTGCGATAGTCTTTTACAGAATACCAAGTCTGCAAGAATGCATCCTTACTTGCATGCACAAAAGCCTGATGTTTTGTAAGCACAGATTTAGAAGCAGCAGCTGAAAATGCAGTCTCTGCTGTGTCATTACAACTTTGCTAAAAATCTTACAATGTCTGTATGACTCATGTCTCAGGTGATATCATGTGATGTCTGGAAAATAGAGATTTTGAAGCAGAAGCAATATAATGCCTTTTTGTGTTGCAGTGATTCAACTTCATTTAAAGAAATATGCATAATTTTAGCCTCCCACAAAAAAAACTTTATTAAATTAGAAAGTAGAAATAAGGGCAGAGAAAGGATGATCAGAGGATTACAAGAGAATTCTCAGTCTTGTAAGTCCATGAATTCCAAGTGATTCAATCAGTATGTGTAATCCATGTTAGTATTTCTCAAATTACAAATATAAATTATGTGGCTAGGAAATCTCTTCCAAAGCTAATGGCTAATGAGCAATGTACTACTTACCTTTGAATCTGAGACTGTGATTAATCTTTCAAGCAAACAGTTGTGGATTAGTGAAAATAACAAGCCAATATCTGTTAGGCCCATGTGCATAATCCTGCTCCCAGCATCCAAAATTGTGAGTGCACTCTTGGAGACAGGCTGGGAATGCAGCCCCTCTGACACCAGTGAACCTGAAGCTAAGATATTAAAGCCTAATAGTAGAAGCTATTGAGTTTCTCGTATGAGAGGCTAAGTTCCTTCCAGTCCTGATTTTGAAACTGTTCAGGATCGGGCTTTTGGAGTGCTTGATACTTTTTATATTTAGGAATGAATCATCCCATTTGCTTCTCACTGTAATTGCCTATAAAGAAATGTGATCACAGTCATCTTGTTGACCTTACCCTCTTTAACACATTCAGTGATTTACCATTCAGCAGTTGTCACTGGCTCAAGGCGATTTGGGTGTCAACCTTTATCCACTGCAGCCGGCTCGCTAGAGCCTCGTGTGACACGGATGGATGTTTAAATTACAGCACTTGCTTTCACATATGGTTCTTTCATTCACAATAGCAAGAGTAGATTCCCCATCTGCTGTCACAGCTAGGTGTGATTCAGACAGAGGCTGAAAAAGAAACATTCCTGTCCAACTTACTTGAAGGGTTTTTTTAGGTAATTTGGTTCGTGACGTCACCAAAGCATGAATCACTGCGGAGAAGTAGCTTCTAGGGTGACAAATGGCTGGTGCCTCTGCGCTGCTGTGCTTGAGTTAACAGCTCTGGTCATTAGAAATAGCCTGCTATTTTTTACAATTAGATTGCTTCCCAGCGTCTGCTGATTTCAAAGTAGTTTTTGAGGAAGAAAAGTCACAATGAAGTTTTGATGTTTGTGATGCTCAGTGTAAACTGGATTATCTGGTTGCCAGCCCCCTTGACACATACAAAACTGAGACAATTTAAGTCTGGCTGTTTCAACAAGGCTGCCATGTATGCATTTTGGAAGCAGGGTGTATTGCTATTAAGACCTTAACCCCAGTAAGAGCCATTTAGCTTTTCTTTAGGTGCATTCATATTGTTTTTAATGATATGATGTTGTGACATTAAGGGATACTTTCTCAATTTGGTTATGAAACAGCTAACTTTATTTTTAAGACAAAGGAAAAGACTGCAGGAAAAGACTTGTGTGAAAGAAAAGGATTTTTGTCACACTGCTGTAATAGGTTACAGTAAATTTTCTCTGTTATAATCAACAATAGATTTTTGCAGGAATAAACCACCACATCAAAGGTTTCTAATAACCCTTGCAATAGCCACTCTTTGCCACAGAATCCCCTCCACAGGTCCAAGTGTGCAGGTAATCTGCCTTTCCAGTAATAAATGACCCACAAAGGAAGAGTTTTATTGAAAGAGTATTTCATATTAAGCAAGAGGGAACTATCAATCTTGACAATTCAGTCTAAGGACAGGAATTTGAGGCCAGAAATCTATCTTCATGTTGCCTTCAAAACTAACAGAATCAGGAATTTCACAGGTGTACTCTCTTTTAATATAAACAGTTTCCATGGACAAGTGTGGAGCCAGAGATTACCTAATGCACAGCAAGTATGTTTTCTGCCAATCGTTTATCCTACATACTCATTTACTAATGTGCAACTTATATCCATGTGTGCCACCTCAGAGTTTGGTGTGCTGTCTGCTCTGCTGGTCCTAAAGAGAGATGGATAAGAAGATGCTGCTTTCGGTTGCAAATCCAAAATCCATTCTTACCTTGATCCTGAGCAATGACCTGCATTGTGTAACTGCCCTGGCCGGGCCCTCCATGACTCAAACTGTCCATAGTGCTTGTCAATGGCAAACCACCTCAGCAACTCACATCTCGGGGAGCAGCCGCAAAGTGAAATGTAGTAGTGAATTATACTGAAGTTCATTTAATATTTCCAGAAGTGAAAAATAAAAAGACCCGGCATTCAGCTTTGCATCTATACTGTCATTTATGGGTTCATGACGGGCAAAGCCAACTTTAGTTCCCCTTAAAAAGAATAAGCAGGCGAATGAAAGGCCGTGTCAAATTAGGCTACTTTCAAGTCATTGGTTGTCATCAAGCACTAATGGTCATTGTATATGCTTTTATTCCACAATAGTTGCGAAGTGATTCAAGACTGCTTACTCCCCAGTGAAATGTAATGATTTTATTGACAGGAATGAAGGAATATGACCCAGATAGGGCTGACATGCCAAAGAGGTAGTGAAAAAGACATGAAGGGATGTGCCTGTTAGGGCTTCCTGATGTTTTCCACTTGTAAGATATGATTTTCAGCTGCTAATAATTTTGCCTTAATTTTATGAAAAATTCCACCTTCATTGTCTACATGAAAGTGGTTCATTTCTTGGTTTTGTTTTCATTTTTATAGTTGTGTCCAGGTATAAATCTAGGCATTGACAGTGTTTGGGCTTTGTGCAAGAAATTCCAGTTACCTTTTGCTTGAACTACTTCTGTGCTTTTGTACTTTGGAGCCATGATGATTGAAATGGAGCAGGACCTTGGGAACAGGGAACATTGGGAGAGGACTTGGGTAGTGTGCTATCAGGGCAGAATAACATTCTTGGACATTGGGTTTTAGTTTGATTTTTAACAAAGTCCTAGCTTTTGAAATACTTTTGCACTCTGTATGTTGTGATGTTGAAAGCTGGATGGTTGTGTGTAATACATGCTTTAAAACAATCTTATAATTTGATTGTTTGCAGATGAAATAACTTTTACAATTCTTGGAATTTTTTGCACTGCGGAATGACTGTAAAGGGCTACAACAGCTCCATCATAGCAGATAGCTGTGCTGTGTTGGAGAGATGCCCACCTCTTTTACCTGGAACTTAGATGTCCAGGATATTTGAAATGGTAGAGAAGAGTAAATCAGTGCCTTAGGCAGGAGGAAGTTGAGTTAGGAGGCTTGAAAAGGAAGGAGCTGTACTAACCAGTCTAGGAAAAGAAACATCGATGCTAACAAACTTTGAGTATGAGATAGAATACAGACAAGGTAAAACTTACATGAAAAGATGTACTGTGAGCATTGGCAGAAAATAAAAATCTAGATTTTATTTTTTTTATATGTTCCTTTGTATAGTATTCCCTTGTATTCAGTCCTATTAACCAGTGGTTTATCTACTTTGAAAACAATCGATGCTCTTGTGTTAATGTTGTTTCGGTACACATTACCAAGGCAAATAAAAATAATTTGAATTGCAGACTGTGCTTTGAAAGAAATTATGCATTAGCTCATTAGCGCTTGTGTGCTTGCTGGCAGGGTGCCAAAGCATCTATAATTTTTTATAGATGCCAAGCATCTATATTATTTACTGCCTCAGTTTTAATCAGAATTCTAGACTTGTGCATTTACAACATGGGCAACATTTTCACTCTTACCCTGGATGTTCCTTAAACAATTGCAATGTCCATTTTAGGTTCTGAATAAAAAATGAAATACCAATCTGCTATGCTATCAAAAAACCTGTAGGTTTTAAGGTTGACCACAAATTACTTAAGCATTTTCAAAGCATCCACATCTTTTTCATACTCTTTCCTCAAATGGTAGCTTTCAGATGCTACTATATACAGTTTGTTCTCTTGTGTTAATTTGACAACCTCTCCAGCATCAAGGAAACAAAGTCCACATGTCTTTTTGAACAAAATTATCTCTCAGTTAGCATTCCTTATAGATTTTGGCTATTATATTTATTTGACAGTGAAACATGTAAATATGGGTATAATTAAGAAAGAGTAAATAATGCATCAATGATACCAGCTACAATTTATGAATAAAATTCTCATATTACAGTTCTTGCCAGGACAACCTTTATGAAGAATGTTTTGGATTTGGGTGTAATTTTTTTATTTCTCTACCTCTTGATACAATGCTGAAACTTTCCAAGGGTTTATGGAATAGATATATAGTTTTGACTAGAAATATTAATGAACAAGTAACATAAAGCTGACAAATTTCAGCCAGCACCCATTTCAGTTATAAGATGTGGTTGGCAATAAACTTGCACAAAACCTGACAATAGCTGTCAGTTTTGTTTGATTTTTCTAAGGGAACAATTTGAGATTTCACATCCAAAACTCTTAGGTTTTTTGCTTTAGGCTTTATCTAGCATTTACAAATATTTTTCTTCGATTAGATTTGATGTTCTTTCATTAAATTTCTCAGAAATAGAGCTTATAACTAAGATCTGGTCAGATTCCTGCTTTCTTGGCCAAATCCAAATCCTGCCTTAAATCCATCTGGACACCAGCCCATTTCTTGGTGCCTTCTTTTCTTTTGCCTCTTGATGTTTGCTGTTCTTGGTATTGATAAATCTTTCCATAGCCCATACTGTTACCCGTGTAACAAGAATCGCTAGTATTTCTTCTACTTCAGCTGTCAGATATACTAGACTGTTTTGTAAGGATCTCCTGATACATTATTAGCAGTGCAGTTTAAGACATCCATTGCAGGCCAGCAAGTGCAGCAGGCACAGCTCAGATTTACATGCAAGATTTCACTGGGGGTGGAAATCTCCTTTTCCCCCTATTTGGCCAGGGCACAGTTCCCAGTGCATTCTGCAAAGTGTGTGCATTGCTTTCTCCTGCTAAGAACTTAATTTGTTCTGTAAATAGTAAACAGAGCCTGTGGAGGTTTTGGCGTGTGGCCTCTGTAATAATGAAGATATGACAAAATTGTTAAAAGGAAGATGCATTTTCACCACAGTACCTCCAAGAAGTCAAAAGACTGACATTTAATCATGTTTCACTCATTCCAGAGAAAAAGAACCTGAGACTCACCAAGTGAGTTTAGTAGATAGAGCTATCCTCAATTCCCAAAGGGGAAAACTGAAGCAGGATACAGTTACAGAGAAGAACCAAGGTTATAGCCCTATTTTTTGCTTGGGGCCTTTTTCTTCATTTCAGGATGTAGTTTACACTTTTAGTAATTCAATGTTTTTAGTGTTTTTTCAGATAATATATCACAATTAAGGATTAAAACTTTCAAATTGAGTTAAACACCTTCATTCCCTCCATCTAGCCTGTATCCTCCCCTGATAAATATTCCTCTGAAGGAGAAGAAAAAATAGTAAAGCAATTGGATGAGTATCTCCTACCTAAGCAAAAAATTGGCTACAAATGAAGGATCCAGATCAGAAATAGTGAGGACAATTTCTCTGAATACCACAATAATTTGATAGACACTTAAATTTCCAGCTGTCTTGGATGTGGTGATTTACGTCCAGATATGCCTGGCTTGCATCAAGACAGTACACAAACCAAAGTAAATTTTACAGACAGAGTAGAATTATTAGTAACTTTGATGGCTTATCAAACACTAAAACAAAGTCAGCATTTATCTCAAAGATTTAAAATGAGATTATAATAATGTAATCATCATCACTCTTTAAGGGCTACTCTATAAACACAGATCAAATAAACACATCCGTGTTCTGAAGCAGTACCCTGTGCTGCACTTAGTATCTGTGGTCTCTCCTGAGTGATTATATTTGTGATTACCTGTAATCTTCTCTGGGTTTGTGTCTCTCTGGAAAATAGATTTATGAAAAAGTAGAAAACAATTACTTGTTTACTTCCCTAGTTAGTTTAGCTGTAGTTTTAATAGCAGTTACATGAGCACTTGTGTTTTCTGTGTGCCTCTTTCTTTTAAACTAGTCTCCGCAATCTTGCAAGATAACAGCGATGGGTACAGAGACCAGAAGAACAGGGAGCGTGGTGCTGGGGATCCCTGTTACAGACAGTGTGAGAACTTGGGTCATCCTTGTTTGCCTGCTTGCAACTCTCCACCTCTTGTCCAGAGACACAGGAATTAATTTTTGTAGCTTTCAGTGGCAGGATGAGCTGAATGTATTTCCCCTATGGAACTTTTTTCCAGAAATGTGACTGAAATGTTGATCAGAGGGAGAAAACTGACTATCTCTGTCTTAGTAAGTTAAGAATTTACCCTTCAAATGCTACACTTCAGAAATCTGAGCCAAGCTTATTGAAAACAGAGGAATTAAGCACTCTGGGGAGTAAGACCAAATCAGTTTAGTTCGGGAGAGGGCTATGGATTTGTTCCTGAGACTTTGGGATCTAACTATCTAAATTCCATTCAGGAATATGCCTAATTCAAAACCAGTGTTTTCTGGGTCACTGTTACATTATTTATAAGTGTTTTGTTGTTTTTTAAAACAGCTTAGTCTTTTCCCTTTGTTTCCAAGTTTTCGGACTCTGGCCACACCTCTCCCACTGACAGTATGTTAAGCCCCTTCAGGTTCAATGTGTCTAGACTTGCAATGCATGAAAATACAATCTGCTAGTGTGTTCTCTCCATCATGATTTTCTCTAGATGCTTTTGTATGGAGTGGAACTGAGTGGTGCTACTTACTGCTCCCCGGACATGCTCATCGTGTAAAAGGGAGAGAGCCCCCAAAGGAAGATGGCAGCCAGGAGTGGCATCTGTACTCAAGCTGAACAGAGAGATTAAAGCCTGGAGAGCCTCACGAAGTACAGGTAACCCCCATTTCTGAGGACTTTGAAGAGTACCGGCTCCTGAGGAAGCTGAACCACTGAATAAAAACAGGTTTGCATTTTTTCCCCCACAAGGTTTTCAGAGTTCAACATGTGTCCCTCAAATACAATGTTGCCATATTCCTCTTGTTTCACTTCAGAGTATTTTCTGGAGTCTCTGCTGGGATGCAATAGGTTGTATTATGTGTTAAGGACAAAATGTCTTTTTAGATGGCAATACTAATACTCCTTACTGTTGTAATGTGAAAATTGGATAAAACGCTATTTGAACTTTTCACATTTAAACAAATAATTTTAAAGCCCAATTCTGAATTAACACCTTCCACTTCTGTGTTGGACAGAGTTTGTACTAAAACTGATGTTTGCTGATAATGGCCAGCCTTGTCCAAGTCAGTACATATTAGCTTATTGACTGAGAACTTGCTGGATACCTAGTTTTGAATAGTCTGGTTTACCTTATGCCACTTCTGTCAGAAGCTAAAATTTCCTTATAAGTGACATGCAGTGACTAAAAACCTACTGTTCTAGCTGACCTCACTGAAAGGATATTATCACTTACATGGCTGTCTGCTTAAGAGTATTAGCACTTTCATTGATGACACTAAAAAGCCCAGGTTTTACCCTTTCATTGACATCAGTAGAAAGGTAAGGCTAGTTTACACAGAAGTAACCCAATAAGGATGTACTGTATTATACAATTACTAAAAGACAATCTCTTTTTTTCATTGCCTTTATTAGTGACTCATATAGTCCCAGGACAAAATCCATGCTGTGTTTTAATGACTTCTATTGTTGCCTCTTACACCTGAAGAAAAATGGATCCCTATAGCTCATTTCATAGCCCTTACCAAGCAGGATTCCCACTAGAGTGGGGAAGAGGTTAGTATAAGGAGTGTAAGACCAGGTCTTGACAGCCCCATCTTCTACTAATGGAGATGACTATAGAAATAATTCATGTTATTTTTACAAGTGCAATGACTTAATTGTTTACTTAATCTGTAGTGTCACTTGCCACTTCAATTACAGGCAAATTGCTTGGTTAAAGTTGAGGAAAAACTAAATACTGATTTCCAGGAGCTTAAGGCTATTTTTCAGGAAGGAGATAATTTAATTCTGATTTTTAAAAAAAAGTTTGTATCTCCTCTTTTCTTCTGTAGCTTTATAACGTATTGTGCTGAGCTTTTCCAGACAGGAAAAGAGGGAAATCTATGTTTTTCAAAGAAAAGTGGAGTTAGCTGGAAACTAGATTACAACAAACTGAGGTTTTTTTCTTTTATTTTAATACTGTTTCAGCTCCATGGAAAGTAATAATGGTGCCTGGGATTCCAGCAAATAGTGATAAATAGGCATGTTGTAAGTAGTGTTAGTAAATGCAGAGTTCCAACCTGGAGCTTCATCCAGTTCTTATCTCTATATTGAAAGAATCTGTTCAATGACAGTATCTGATTTACCCTACTAAAGCAGAATTACTGGTACAGTAAGTTGTATGGAACGGGGAGCTTTTGTCCTATTCTGTCTTTGCAGAGTATTAGTATAATAATGTCCTGTCTGAGGAGTAGATTCCTAGGTGCTACTATGTTACAAATAATTAGTGAAACTAGTACTTGCACTGTAATAGGAAGAGGAGGGAAATACTTCAGTAAATAATTAATTGCAGAAGAATTGATAGGGAAAGTTTGAGTAGAGTTCTAGTTGCTTTTTTTGGCAATAGTCTACTGTCCATTTGCTTTGGTTTTTTGTAGATTCTCATCTTAGGTAGGAAACTATAGGAAAAGGAACATAAAGTGATAAAACTTTTTTTATTATTTTTTCTCAGATATTCCTCATGAGACACTAGACATGAAAAATATCCTTTTATAAAACACAAGACAAGTAAAAAAATCTCTAGGAATTTGATTTCACACCTATAAATTTGTGGTCTTTATTGTAAGGTAGTTATATGTGAGCTAAATAGGAGGTAGAATATATTAAAGGTTAGTTCTACAGAGAGGTAAACTTAATACAGTGTACCCTCGGTGAGGGCATAATGGTAACCCTGGTTAATATACTTTACAGTAAGACTAAAGTGCCTTTTCTCCATTGTTTTTGTTTGGTTTTGTTTTCTTTTTTTACCTCAGAAGGGTTTGTGTACTTTGCCCTAGAGTCAGGGGAAAAAAACATTTACAGCAGTGAAAGCAAGGCTCGGAATAGTCATTAAGGTATTTTCACAAACCCTGGTTACCTTAAATTTTCAGAAGAAAAGACCTTCAGATTTATGGGTCAGACTGGACTGCTTCTAAATAATCCTTATTAGATCTTACGTTACAAAAAGGCAAGAATGCTATACAAGTCCATAGACTGGTAAATATCTGAGAATATAATTAAGTTTGTCAGACTCCATCATATTCAGGCAATTCAGTACTAATAACACTTACCTTGTCATATGGTACCACAGCAAGAGCAAACTATGGACAGAGCTGACTGAATAAAAATGTAATTAAAAAAAAAATCGTGCAGATGTTCCTATTAGTTTTCCATGCGTCTGCTCTTTGAAATAGTGTTTCTAGGCCTACAGTTTGTATTACCAGTACCCTAGTATTTATTAGCCAAATTAGTCTAATGTCTGAGGTGAAAACACAAATAGTGAGATTCTGTTTTCAGTTCCAAGAGAAATCTAGAATTACCCTACAAAATTCATAGTTACTCTGGATTGGTTTTTATGGAAGTTTTTTTTTATGGAACTTTCTACTATTTTTTTAATGGAACTTGCTATCTAGCCCAGAGGTTTAAACGTAGAAGTTAGCTTAAACTGGTACATCTCTTCTGCTAGACATTTTGACCTGTGAATTATCCTACCTAAAAATATTGACTTTGCAATGCTAGCGTAACTTAGAACCTTTTATATGTCACAACACATGCTTGTTAAGGGACTCTACCCGAATATGTAAACAGCCACTGGCTGAATTAAAGTTGTGGTTTTTGTGTGTCATAGTCTCTTAATTTGAGCCAATTTTAACCCATTGGTTCACAAGCTTCAAATTATTTCTTCCCCAGTTAAAATCCTGTGGTACCTTTGCAGACCAGATGCTCGCAGTGCCGGTCTATGGGTCATTTAGACTTTTGAAGGTTCCATCTTCAGAAAAGTGAATGAACTTGAATATCATAGCTAGATCTGTTTTGGTCATAGTTGTTACCAGTATACCTGCTTCTGTATCCTCATGAAAAATGAGTTGTCTGTTTCACATTGAAAAAGATTATAAAAATAGTAGCTTTTACTGTGCTTCCGGTTTATATCTTGAAATATGTTGCTTTTAGCTATAGTGGCAGGAAAGAGATTGGTACAACCTATGATAATTGCTATCGTGTTTATATGCAGTGCCTGATAGACTTTTTTCCCCCCACTTTTTAATTTAGAATTAGTTAATTTAGTATTATATTCTTTTGGCAGCATTATTGTAACATCTAGGAGCTCAGGCAGCCAAAGTCCAGCTGTGCTGTGAGCTTTATCAATATGTACAGTTATCTATGTCTTAGTAATCCTAGAATCACAGTTTAGGGTAAACTGACCATGCGAATTAAGGAGGAAAAAAGAAAGCAGAGTAGGGAGAAATGGCAAAAGTATTTTTGCATAGAAAAACTAATGTTCTATATCTGAGATTAATAAATATACCATGTACCTCCATTTGTCCCTTCCAGCACTATTTATGCAAGTGTAATTAGATTTCAAAACAATGAACTAATCTTTGTGACAGAGTATCAGACTACAGTTAGCCTGATTGTTCTCCTAGCGAAATTAATGAAAATTTTATCACTGACTTTAATGGGAACAAAGTTAGGTCTACCCTTAACCTTTGCCATAGCTGTCTACATATGGAAGTGATTAAGCTGCTGAGTAACTGAACATTATTCAATACTCCAGAGTGCAATTCTCTAAGATGTCAGCACTCCTTCGACAGCTAGCTATTAGAGTAAAGTTTCCAAGTCTGGTGTGTTAATCTGTCCCCTCTGAGATCAAACATTGCACCTTCTATAATAAGAATGACAACATCTTAACAGGGCAGATAGTTATCAAGGATGCTTGGAATCACTTCTGTGTTTTGTGCTGTGTTTATCTCTGCCTTAAGCCCTCACGTGCTATTCTAAAAACAACAGAGATATATTGAGATTGCAAGAAACAGCTGTCAATCTTACTGAAGTTGGTCTCAGTCCATCAGAGCATTTTTCTAACCTAAGCAAGCCATGTCTTCAAAAAACAATGTTGCACCAAGGAAAGGAGACAGTGTCAAACCTGGAAGAGTAGATCAAAACTCTGACCTACTGTAAAAGCTTCAAGAGGCACTTGGTATTTTGAAGAGTTTTTACAGGTGTGTAGACATCCAAGTTAGTATGCCCAATGCTCATGCTGTTATTGCAAATCTTCTGAAAACTGGTACTTTGGTTATAGCTTTAGCTCCTGGAGACAGGATAGAAATGTGACTTGACCTATACAAATAGATTCTTGACTGTTCATCAAATATAGGCCCATGCAAGAGTAGGTAAATCTTCATGCATACCTACATAGATGGTTCACACACACCACCCAAAGTAGCAAATATATATACTGTTAGCCAAAAAAAGATATTTACTCCAATACATGCTTAAAGGTGCAAAAGTAGACGTATGAGTACGCGTTCAGTCATACCTGTACATGATTGTACAGAGGTGTGATTTGTCCATGTAAGACAACTACCCATGCATTGGCCAAAAGAGGTATGTACCAATCAACTCATTAAAATATTGGCTTGTTATTCATTGCTGATAAATACATTATTAATTTGTGTCCCTATGTTTTTCCCAGTTTATTGGAGTGTTCAACTATGTGTCTGGGCTTCCTTCATGTATAGAACAGACAGGAGAAAAGAGTATGGCTGCAATGATAATCACTTAGTGGGGGATGCTTCTGAGAAGGTCTTTGCAACTAGAGAATGCTTCCCAGTCACTAATATAGTACTATAGTAAGCAATGTGCTATTGTCAGGGGCAGGATTTTAGTAACAATAGAACAGAGTATACCTTTGAAAAGGTGGGAGAGTTGTTTACATCCACCATATTAATGAAAACATTACAAGAGCTGCTGAGATCTGGCAAGGAAACACAAGTGAACTTTCAAGGCTTCTTCACCTGAAGTAAATATTTGATGCAGAAGCAGACATTCTTTAACAGGACGCTGTCCTGACTGTCTGCTGTGGGGTCTGTGATGTTGTAGGTTTGACAAGAGATAATCTCCTCTTAGGATTCAAGATCTGTTCTAGATCTGATTACAAGGGAAGTCAGGATAACAAAGTTTGAGTGATCTGTCCAGGAAGTAATGTTCTATAGCAGTCTTAATTGTAAAATTATCTGTGTTGCGAATGTCTGTATGTGGACACTACATAAAATGGATCTATATGCCAGACTGGTCACTTCAGACTGAGTGCCATTGGTATTTATAAAGTTCCTATAGAAACACCCATGTCATTGGAGCTGCAATAGTGCTGTGTCACTGGGGAAATCACTGCATCATCCTTGTGAATCCTGGTAACGGCCAATGTAATGAACATGAAGTTAGCAGTTACTCTTTCCTATGGACTACAGAAAACCTGCTATACTCAAAGCCACTCAAAAGGGCTGCTGCTTGAGCAAGGAGGCTGGCAATTCTTCACAGTGCTGGCATTCAAATTGTAATCCTGCAAGGTTATCGCTCCAATTTCTTTGCTTATCATTCAAATTTGTCTGCCAATATGAAATGAAAAGCCATTTGATACCTGAGGCTCCTGGCTCAGTATCTCATAATCAATTTTAGAATCATTAGTCTTTGGGTCATTAATATTCTCTGCTTTTACTATGATGATCTCACTTCCTGCAAACAGTAAAAATACTAAGAGTGAATAAAAAAAAAAAACCCAACATAAATACAGCAGTTAAAAAGGTTGTTTTAATGGTGTATAATGTATATGCTTTGATCTCTACGCAGGAAAAAAGTTGTTTAGAATTAAATTCAATTGTTTTTAATTTCAGTGGTTTGAGACAATTTTTATGTAATATACATTATATAAAGAATGTGATAACAAGTTTATCTTTGCAGAAATACAAATAAAACAAGATGTTAAAGCAGGACATGAGAAACAAATAGTGAATGTTCAGGTATTATAGATTTGCCTCCTATTAGATTAATGAGGGCTTTCATACCTTTTAGTATTTTTTTTCCCCCACTGCTGATCCCTAAGCCTTTCCTCAAAGGTTTTTTGTTAATTCATGAATGATCATGCCTCTTCTAGATCAAAATCTATGAATCTTTCAAGTGCTCTTGCAAGTCCTGTGCAAAAAAAGGAATGAATTGGTTTCTCTCATTTAGCAGCTACTAAGTTAAGATTCTCACTGAAGTAAAGATGGTGCAGCTGAGTCCTAAGTAATTCATTATTCTTTCTCAGAGCTGTGGTGGGCTCATCATAATTTTACAGCCTGTGTTACTGCATAAGAACCGTTCTCACGTTTGGCTGTATTCTCCTTGAGTGCTATCTGATAAAACTCCTGGGTGAATACTGGCAAGTTGTCATTCTCATCCATCACTGTTATCAGCAGCATAAGTGGATCACTGTACAGTAGCCTGTTCCCAGCAAGAACCTGAATCTCATGCTGATACAGTTCAAATTGATGAAAAAAAATTTAAGTAGTATGATTAAAGTGTTCATTATTAATCTTAGTAGAATTTGGCATGAATATTTCCATTCGTATAAAAACTCTGCTATGATCTGCAATATAGATGTAACATTCAACTCTCTTTTAATACTAAAAAAATATTTGGAAAAATTATAAGGATGTGTAGGGCTGAAAGGGGCTAAGATTGTTAAAGTTCTAGGTTGAGCTGCACAGGCTATTGTAACTTGTGTTATATAAAACTTTTCAATAAGGTTTTTTATAGATTGCACAAAGCCTAGTGTTATATTAGCAGAACTAATGGAAACAAGGAAAGGAGAGGAGAATAAAATAGTGGACAGCTAGTGTGCGGAAAAAAATTCCTCCTTTTCCCCCTCTGCCAACTGTGTCTTCACCTAGAGTGAGGTATAAAAATAAACTCTTACGCTACTCCATGCATGTGGACTGTGCTGGTAGATACTCTAAACTTTTGAACTGCTGGCCTATATAGTTTGGAAGTGATGCATCACCAAAACAAGCTAAGTAGTCAGTCTTGTCCAGAAGCTGCAAATTTCTGTCATGAGCTGGACTACAAAGGCAGAGCTAAAATTACTTTCTATTTATAAATTTCTCTGACAAGTATTGATCACATTTCAAATGACAGTACTTCAAATGAGAGTTTGTCTATAGAGATCTTCAAACAGGACTTCATTGCATGCCCTATTCTCATCTTTATATATTCCAGAGAAAAATCTAAAGCCTAAAGGTAAAATGTGTTACCACTGACAGAAAATAGACTTCAGAATCCCAGATGGCAGCTTGCAGGCTTTCCTACTACATGGAAGTCCCAGGGCTCTTTCTATAAATATCTAGGACCATATGTTCCTACATCACTGAAACATCAGTAAACTCTTTTCTGTTACATCCCTTTGGAAAAGTGGGACAGTAGCATCATAGTAAGGACATCCAAAAAAATCCAAGACAAGACAGTGTAGGCGACAAGATCTGTACTGTATGTCTACCCAACTCAGCATTTGGCTTAGTATTCTTTCTTAACAGTGCTTGTTATGGGCTGATAGATTCTGGGATCAAGTTTAGGAGCACATCAAACAGTATTTAAAGAACAGATTTGCTTAATAACGGTGCTGCTGCCAGACCCACCTTGCTGCAGGCGTGCCCAAACTGCTTTCTGTGCTCACTGTTCTTTCAGAGGGCCCTGTGCAGCACCTTTAGCCCATAATCTGTTTCTGTCCTCACTGGGCCAGAGGCTGGGGTTTTCATTCTGACTTTTCAGGTAAATTACGGTTGGTTTCCCTGGTATTTTGGGGGAATTATGACTAATTACTTAGTGAAAAATCGTGAGATGTAGTCCCATGAAAATAACTATGGAGGAAGTATAAAGGAATGCAACACTGATGTAAAAATCTAAACAGAGTTAATGCTTCAAATCAAATCAGAATTAAAGTCTGAGTCATATCAAATCCTTCTCCTAATCCAGTACAGTCTTTCTGTACTGGAAAATAGAACTGCATTCTGCAATTGATATCAGAAGCTTATTCCTGAAGGGAGGAGTTTAATGGATAAGGCACTGAACAGAATATAATTCCTAGGTTAGTCACAGGCTGCCTGTATGAATTTGGGCAAATGACTCTACCTAGTGTCTTTCCTTCTTCTGTAGGAGGAGATAATAGCATTTTCCCACTGCCTGGAAAAGCTGAAGAGCTATCCGTTAAGAGTGGCAAGGCAGCATGCAGGGACATAAATCCTAGTGTTGTGAGACAAGGAGTTATTAGCAGGCAAAATATTGTTTCCTTGGCCTTATGTTTAAGAATCCTATTGTTTCACATGAAGTTTCCTTTATCCATATTAACAAAAACCTCTGTGTACTCGAATCTTCTGAGCACTAGTTGAAGAAGTCGTACTACAACTTCAGACTGATTGTTCCTTATGTTTATACTTACCTCTGCCTGACTTTCTCTGTCAAGCTCTAGTGTTGCATAAATGTTTCTGGCTGGATCAATTGAAAAAAAAGCCCTGAGGGGAGCTCCCCTTCAAATAGTAATGGACCTCTCTACTTTGCCACTGAACCTGGAATCATGAGTAAAACACTAATGTAAATGGAAATATTCCAAGTTTAAAAAAAAAACAAAACAAAAAAATAAACAAAAAAGAAAAAAAAGCCCATTGGAATGGTTCAGTCTCAAGGACAAAGGGTCCCTCAAAAACACCATTAAATTTTTGCTGGCAGCCATAGAATATTGCTATTAATAATAAGTAGGCATAGAAATGAAACTGCCCTGTAGAAATCATCTACTCGGAGCACAGTCCAGGCACTTTGGGTGGACATTAGGAAGTTCTTGTGCTATCATTCCATCTCCTTACCTATCCTGAGTATGAATGAAGAAGCTTGTCTCTGGTGTTAGCAGCCCAGAATTTGTTCTTATCAAAAGAACTTAATCCTTTTTATCAGTTATTCTTTTTAGAGCGGCAACAGGCCTCAGGATGAAACTGGAGACAACATTGCTCTTGCATGTAGCTGCAGTACAGTGTCTGCTCTTAAAGCAGCTGTGGTTGAAGACTGTGCCAATGTGTTTTGCCATAATAGGCTTCTTAAACAATTAATATTATCAAAAAATGTTGAGATATGGTCTACTAGCTATAGAAGGCATATGGGAATCAAGAAATGCTGGGCTTGGAGCTTCATTTCTGCCAGACTCCTTCTACGTATCAGTAGGCAGGCTATTTATGACTCTGAAGTTAACCAGTTTCTAATGACTTTAACTGGATTTATGAATGAACATCTAAATACCCAGCCATCACTAATCTCTGCCTCAGTTATTGTAAAATATAATAATTTATGCCTACTTCCTGCAATATTGCAGGACTTGTATATGTAATTTTCTCAATCTGCTTTGAGATCCTTTGAATATATAATTATGCTATTATTCAGACTTCTGATGAGATAGTGCAAGCCTCCACAGTCCCACAAACAGCAGCATTTTATATCAAATAAATTCAAAAGGGTAATAATGAAATTAAAATGGAATAACGAAATTCTTCTGGAACTCTGGGACACATTTCCTTCTTGTTACATGGTGTAATCTTTCCATCATCACAAGCCAAAGCAAAATCGAATCGGTGAAAGTTTTGCCTGACATCCTTTGGCAGACTGAAAGTTAACTCATTTTCAGATTGATTTAAATATGAAATTGAATTAGCAGAGCTAAAAATATTTCCACGCTACTGCACTGGTGAAAAGCAATAAACACTTTCATGCCAGATAGTCTAAGGAAGAATGGACAGCAAACTCTGAGAATATTATAACCAATTTTCTTGCTGTTACCATGGAAATGTAGCTACAAACACTTGTGTTTAGACTGTACAGTCCTCATGAAATACAGCTTGTCAGTTGTTTTTATAAGACACAAACCCTTTCGACTCCATGGATGCAGAACAGTTCCTAACAAGGAGAAAGGAGAAGGTGACTGTTATAAATGGGATGTGTGCAGTGCCTCATCAGTCCTCAAAATAACAAGGCAAAGTCATTATGGAGGCCTCATTCTAATTTAAACATCCATTTGTTTATGCTAGCATTAATGTGTTTCTTGGGTGATTTTGTTTAGATTTTGTGCCTCTTAACCCATATGACTGTATTCCCAAAGTATGTGGATACAGTCATGTGACTCAGTTCCCTCACTGCATTACTTGCTTTGCTATGAGGAAAGACAGTGCAATCTCTAATCCATGTTTAAAATAAGATCATTATTTTAAGCGACCTTTTCCTACCCCTTTTGCATCTTCGCATGCCTGAGGGATTCCCTTTGGAGTTCCAATAAATAGAACAACAGCAGGCTTTACTCTGTGCATTAGACAGCCCTGTGTTTCTGTTACCGCTTGAACAATGCGAGCTGAACAGGCAGCTAGGGTTGGAGTAAGAAGCTGGGAAAATGCAGCACTGATTTTAGGTATTTCCAAGAATGTAGGGGTAAGAACATAAAAGTGTGGAGTTTAGCTTTTCAGGGAGAAAAGCAAGACTGTCAGTCCAAAACATAGGCATGTAAATGATTTTAAACACCTTCATGTAAGTGAAACACACTTTCATCAGTTGTCACTTGAAGATCATATACCTGAGATCCATTTCCTGATCTCCTAATTAAAATTGGCCTGTTGCCATATACATTTCCCTTTTGCTTTCCAATGTCCAACACACAGCAAATCTGCTTTTCATAATGAACCTGTGCACACAGCAGCATTTCTGCAAATGCACAAGAGAAGGCTGAATTTAATGAGATTATTTGTAAGCCTAAATTAATCACAGGTTTGCAGTATCAAAGCCAGTGTTCCTAATCCAAAGGAATTACCCAGAGTAGATTTAAGATTGCGGGAGAATCTCATCTCATTTGAGTTGAATGATTTTGAAAATCAGGATCTCCTGACTTTTACCTTGGAAATGATCTGAGGATAACTCACATTCAGGAGTTCTGGAAGGAAAATGGCACCTGGAGCTACCTGGGTGTTTTCCACAATTGCAAATCCTTAGGCACCAGGCATCCTGATCTGCCTGGTGTGCCAATGTGATGGGCATTACTGTCTAAGGCTGGACAGAGATGATGTCAAGCTGGCTCATGATGACTAGTGTTTCCTCCATGAGGACAGTCTCAGACCCCTGAGAACTCCAGCAATTTGTCACTGAATTGCAGGCCACCTCCTACCTTTTGCTCTGCCTGGCTTCTCTGTGAGCAGAAGGTAGCCCTTCCCAAACTGCTCTGTATGGACCTTTCTTCTAGTTCCAGAACTTTGCTGGATTACCTTCCTGCTTCATCTGTAGAAGTAATCTCATTGACTGAAGTCGGGAATGTCAGGAGTGGAAGGGGATGTAGGGCTTAAGCTTGTATTAAAGGAGCCTGGCAGGGGGATGTAGATTTATCTTTGAATGTTCTTCCCTCCTACATTTCTGTTGAGCTAGTGATGCAGCTTTCTGTAGTGATTCTGTAGTGACTAATACCTGAAAGCCATAGAAATTTCTCTGAACTCCTGAATGAGGAAAGATATGCTCTTCTGTTATCACGAGGGAGGCAGAAGATGTTTTTGCTTTTGCATCAGAGGGTGAGATCTATATCAGGTTGCTGTGTCAGTACAAAATTAATAGCAGCCAGGAGAGAAGTTGGGAAAGCCTGGTATTTTTCAATCTGTTTACCCAAAACAAAGTTATATGGATGATGTATTTCACCGTTAAACTGCTCCTGGAACAAAGGAAATGAACTGAATGACAGCTGTATTTTAGACATTAGAGAAGCAATATCAGACTAGAAGGCTGGAAAAGATTTGATTTAATCTGGACCTTTCTTTTTTGAGTTTGTTGCTTAATTTGACACACATTTTCAGTGATAGTTTAGTTAAAACAGCCTTCCTGTAATCTAAGAAACTAGCTGTCCAGATTGGTCATTGTTCCTGACTGTTATTCTGACCTTAGCCTTTATCTAAAACAAACAAGGACCTTCTTAAGTGATGGCCACCAGCTGTTTTTCTGGGGGGGGGGGGGGAACTCTTTTCCCAGTTCCATGAAAACACTTAGAATTACTGCCTCAGCCTTGGGTTTAAGTGCCCTTCCCATTACGGTGGTCAGCCTTACATAGCATTTGGAAATGTAAAAATAAGAGGAAAATACACTGAGAAGCAGTTTACACACTTGATTTTTTAATTTCATTATTAAATAATAGGTGTCTTCCATGCTATTGCATAAAGAATATGGAGAGGTGACCAGGAATGCACCTCTGTCTGCTGTTGTAACACAATGCAGTGACATACCTTTAAACAGAGCATTGTAACCTGTATTAGCTTCTTAAAAGATGAGATTGCTCTGCCTTCCCAATTCATTCCATTATTGCTTTTGAGTTGTCATTTTCTACTGTTATATTTCCAGGAGATTTTTCCCTGTATAAAATGTCATTTGCAAAACGTCTAAGGCAGGATAATCTACTACAGAGCCAGCCCATTGAAGCCCAAGCCAAGACATTCATTCTTCAGTCGATATAGCATGTGATTAAAAACTGGATATTCTGTTTTGGGGGAGCAGACATTTATTCTTTGTAGTTCTCATTTGCAACATTTGACATTATTAAATTTTTGGTAGTTTTTTAAAGGAAAGTAATTTTTCCATAAGTCTTTTTGCTCTGTTTTCCTTCCTCTTTTCTTTCCTACTGATGCAAAATAATATGCACAGTTTGTTGACACAATTCCAAGTTATGGGTTTAAAAAAATCTTTATAGATTTATTTAATCCCCTACCCATATGTATTGACTTCTTTTAGTTGCATTTCCCAAAATTTTCTATGGCTTTTACATTAGTATGGACTTAGTCTTTCGAGAATCTTTCATACAGTACACAATGACTGCAGGCGCACAAAATGAACTTCAAAAAGACCTTTCACTGCACTACAAAAAAACCTAATCCAACCTGTCATTATTGGTGATGCATTGTGTGGGTGTACGCAAAGCATCAGGCAGTGTTTTTCAAGGATAACAATTTGTACATTCTCAGCTGTACTTTGTAATCTGCAGATTCAGAAAAAATCGGCTATAAAAAAAAACTTTGCATATTGGATTTTATTCACAAAAGAAGTGAGGAGGGGAGTCATCAGGGGCAGCATCATCTGGTGGTAGGTGTATTGGGATACAATCTGGTAGAAAGCTTTCTGCCTGGAGTCACAGAAAATCTCAGCATTGCTGAGATCATTATAAAGTGCCACTCAGAGTGAGTAATGCCAAGGTATTACATTTCTACTGCTTAGGTAACTTAAAATCAGAACTGAAATCCTGATGGAAAATTTAAATCAGATATTACTAAAGGGCCTTGTTTTCATATAAAAACAAGGAGTTCCATGATATGACAGATGCTGTGTTGTGTGCTCTTGCTTCTCTACTATGTATTAATTTGGTTATTCAGAGTTTTATCACTGGAGTGGTGTAGGGAGTTCAAGACTTTATTTTTGTGGTAACAGCACCTAAACAGCTCTCCAAACCTAGAGCTTATTCCTAGCTCTAAAAGAGACAGTACATCCTTGAGCCTCTAAACACATTCCTTTGTTTAGTTCACATACTTGTCTGCATTCTACATGGTCTCAAAATAGACAACTGACTTCTGTTTCCTAAGGCTTAAGGTCTAAAATTGTTCAAACACTTCATTACAAAACAAGGGAGAACTACCCAGCTATATCTTACCTTCTACAGATAAAGAAAAAGCCCATGTCCTTGAATCCATCTGGAACATATGCTCTGAGGGTTGTCTTGGAGTCTGTGTGAGGATTTTATACTGTAACTCAGCATTTGGTGTGGAAGGGTCATCCGAGTCAGTGGCACAGCCAGGCACAAAGGATACTCCAGGTTTAAAGACTGCAAATTGGTTTTGGTGGCACAGTGATTTATCTAAAATACAGTGAGATTCAACATGACAAATACTTTTTAGAGACACATTTGTTTTCCTAGCGAGCATCTGCCTATTGTGAAAACATTAAATGCATTGTACCTATAGGCATTTTGTATGAGAGTTTGGTGTTTTTTTCAGGTGGAAAAGACAGAGCAGTGTGTACCTTCCCATCATTACTGTGTTCAAGCTGATTCTGCATTCACTGCCTGTTTAATAGTTTCTCTTAAACTTATGTCCTGTAAGTTTTTAAATCTTAGGGCTGCGTCAGATACTTACTGTAAATGAGATACACTAGCAAGAGCGAATTTATAGCACCTTTTCTTTGAGGCATTCAAGGGCCTTACAGTATTTCTTATCAGTCCCCTTTTGTAGGCTCAAAGTTGCCAGCTCTCATGATATTTGTTGTCTTTTTTACTAACCCATCTGCTGGCAGTTTTGATTAGGCTAGTAGTGGAACAACATGTTTTTTTGACTGCACAGAAAACCTTTGAAGTGTGGCCTGAGGCTTTAGGCACGGGTGGTTCTTTCCACTTGTTGCTATTTAAACCCTTCAAGTCAGCAGCTGGAGATGTTTTTTACAGACTGTATGTATCTTGCGTTAAGTCTCTGTCTTGGAAAGGTGTGGAGAAGGCACAGACAGCTCCTTGGTGGTTTTGTATTTAAACTGTCAGAACGAAAGCTTAACCTGAGAATTTGGGGTCAAAGAACTTACCAGGGTGTATGTTATGTTTGTATGTGCGATGTGTGGAAGGAAGTCAACAGTAAGAACATACGCTGAGTGAGAGAGTCTTCAGGTACCTGTGTGTCTCTGTGTGTCAGTTAAATCTCCTGGTGACAGGCTTGCCAAAGTTACAAAACTGAAACAAAATACCATGTTTTGTACAAATGATGGAAATGCGGGGCCCAGATATTGGTGCACCTCATCTTCTGTAGTCATCTGTACCACTCCAAATGAGGTGGAGTACTTCCTTCTGGACTGATGGTGTTTCCTTTTGCTTTGAGGTATGGCCCAAGAAATGCAGCAATAGATCAAAGATGAGTTAAGGCCTAGGCCTCTCACTAGGGGTTTACTCAGGGGTGAAAATATTTCTAAAGCAGTCTTTTAACATCTGGTGTGAGTGAAACCCAATTCTCTTCTCTCTCTAGCAAGAGTGTGAAGTAGACAACAAATGGATATATTGCTTAGAGGGGCCATGGCCTTGTTGGTCTAACTCAGTGAGTTTCCCTGATGTGAACAATATCCACTCTTTTCTTTCTATATTTTAATACAGTGTTGCTTAATTTTTCAAAATGAAACATACTTTGAAGTAAATAGTCCAGTTTTTACATTTGTATGTGCATTAAACAGCTGCTAAATAGCTTTTAGCTATTTAGCGTATTCCACGCTAGAGGTAGCTGTCTTTATGGTCAAAACATAGCCAAACTCTACCTTTGTTTATATGCCAATGTAAGTGGGATTTTCTAGACATAGTGGAGAATTTCCATGTGTTCGTAGCTTATGCAATCAGGTAGCATTTGCTAAATACAAATTGAATGGTGTTGTCAGGATCATATGGTCTGACATGCATGGGGAATCCCGAAGGACCTGCTAATTGCCTGGTCAAAGATGTGTCTGTCTCTTCTCATGAGGGATAGTAGAGGTCCAACAATGTTTTGCAGGATTGTTCTGAGTAAGCATTAATAAAGCATCTAACTCAATACAATGTATTTCCATTAATATGAAACTGGAGACAGGCCATGTAAGGGTTAATAATTAGAACAGTAGTAATATTTAGAAAATAGCATTAGGAAAGCACTGTTACATTAAATGTCAGTCATGTAGTACTACGTTTCTCCACCTATTTTTCCTTTGTTCTCAAGAGTTTTCATTAAATTGGAGCAAATGACAAGTACCCATTAAAACTCATTTAGCCTTCACACTATGAATCCTTCTGCTACTGTGGCGTGAAGTAACTTTTGCCTCTCTTACAAACATATGGAAATGCACAGAAAACCTTTTATAATGTCTACAATACAACAAATACTGCTGTGAAAAGCCACCTTCTGAGACATGACGCAAAACTGCATGATCAATGCAAGCCAAATGAATACATTGAGGAAACCATCATGCTGAAGACAACTAAGTATTTCAGACAAAAAAAACTTCTTGTGTTTAATCAAGGGTCTTATTCTCTGGCTTACACCTCATTTTCATCAGTATAATAAGCCAGAGTTCAGTGGAGTTACTCCTGATTTGTAACAATGTGAGAGGAATATAGTACCAAATAGGTCATATTCTCTGCTGATTTTTGCCTTGCATCATGACTGCCTGACATCTGTGCTGGCTTTAAAATACTTCCTGTTTCATGTAGGAGCTTTTTATATGATTTGTACTTGCTGTGTAGGGGAGAGGAAAATTAATCGCAGTCTAAATTAAATCCCTTTGGGATGCATTAGATATGACTAAGAGGACTTCTAAAAATGTGTTAACTAACATGCTTTAAAAGTATATTGTGAAAAAAGAACATTTTAATTATATGTGTGCAGGTAAAGGTGATCTATAGGTTGAGTCTGCCTTTACAGGATCACCTCAAGAAAACAGCGTGTTATCTTGTCTGTCACCACTCCGATCTTTGACAATGTCCATAATGTGTTATCTAAGGTGGTCTAAAACCGTTTCTTTTCCTTTGTGGTCCACACACGTTCTTCTACATTGTAAACCCTGGTGCCCCTGATTTTGCTCCTTTTTGACATTAGTAGACCATAAGCAGATACAGAGCTAATTTAGTAGACCCTTTTGCTGGGAAGCTGGGCAAATCCCTTCAGTTTAACTTTCCAGAATGTTTCCAAAAGATGAGTGACATGCCCTTTGTTTACTGTTTGAAGCATTAGAGCTCTTACTGAAAAAGTGATCACAAAGTGCCTCATCAGATACCACAAGTCCCAGTTATGAGGTATTTCAGAACAATGGACAAGCTCAAGATGTGGGCCCACGTGAACCAAGCGCAAGGTCCTGCATCTGGGTTGGGGCAATCCCAGGTATCAATACAGGCTGGGTGATGAAGGGATTGAGAGCAGCCCTGAGGAGAAGGACTTGAGGGTAGAGGTGGATGAAAAGCTGGACATGAGCCAGCAGTGTGTGCTCGCAGCCCAGAAAGCCAACCGTATCCTGGGCTGCATCAAAAGAAGCGTGGCCAGCAGGTTGAGGGAGGTGATTATGCCCCTCTACTCTGCTCTGGTGAGACCCCACCTGGAGTATTGTGTCCAGCTCTGGAGTCCTCAGCACAGGAAAGACATGGACCTGTTGGAGCGGGTCTAGAGAAGGGCCACAAAAATGATCAGAGAGATGAAACACCTCTCCTGTGAGGAAAGGCTGAGAGAGTTGGGGTTGTTCAGCCTGGAGAAGAGAAGGCTCCAGGGAGACCTTATTGCAGCCTTTCAAAACTTAAAGGGGGATTATAAGAAAGATGGGGACAGACTTTTTAGTAGGGTGTGTTGCGATAGGACAAGGGGTAATGGTTTTAGACTAAAAGAGGATAGATTCAGACTAGATGTAAGGAAGAAATTTTTTACCATGAGGGTGGTGAAATACTGAAACAGGTTGCCCAGAGAGGTGGTAGATGCCCCATCCCTGGAAACATTCAAGGTCAGGTTGGACGGGGCTCTGAGCAACCTGATCTAGTTGAAGATGTCCCTGCTCATTGCAGGGGGTTGGATTAGATGACCTTTAAAGGTCCCTTCCAACCCAAACCATTCTATTAATTCCTTCTATTGCAAAACTGAAAATTATCAAGAATTTGGCCCTTATTTACCATCCCATGACATCTTAATGCTCACCTGAAGATAGGTAATTTTCTTTCTATTTCTGACTTATGTCCTGAAGATTTGCACTTATATTTTCCCCATTTTTCTGACAAGCAGAATCATTTTAACAAAGAGAGTATGTACACTAGCAGCTTAAAACAACAGCCTAACAAGGCTGAACTATCTCACCCTATATGAAGGCCCTGAAATCACCCCTACTTCCATATTAAAATACTGTCTCCTTCTGACTTTACATTTGGCTAAGCCAATAACATTTGCTGTTAAAAAATATGTTGGGAAGTTTATCTATAGAACTAATGATAGAACAGTCCATGTTTCTAAAATAGTCTCCTTTTAGCCTGCTTATCTCTTCCCTGACATTTCTTACTGAGCATCAGTGAGCAGGCAGCTTTGTACTGACATCTGAAAGCAAGTCTACAGCAGCAGTGTGCAAAAGGCTACGGAACAAGCAGTCACATGGTTTCTATATTTTCTCTCTTTGTTTACTGCGTTCATAATGCCAAATGGCAAATTAAAAGAATGCCCTAATCCCAAAGAGTAAGGCATGGTATTTCTCCCTCCCACATGGATGGTTGTGATTATCTTTGGGGAGGGAAGGCATTTTATATTTGTTCTTTTGATATTCGGTTCTAGTCTTCTCTCTGGGAGAGCAAATTATTTCTGAACTTTTTAGTATAAACACTATATAATTTATATAAATTGGATTATTTTAATGAAATGTTTGACTAAATTTACTAAGATTAGCACATGTGATCTGTAAAACCTTTGGCTTTGAATGTAGGAGGAGACAAAGAAACGTGCCTTTTTAGAAAGGTTGATGTTACCTTGCTGTTTGCTAAGAACTGCAGAGAAGACATCTTCAGCCAACACTGGCATATTGCCTTTTTTCATCTTTTACTGCTGTGGTTATGGTCATGGAATTCAATGCCGGATGCTCACCTTCATCTTTTCCAAATGCCAATTTTTTAAAACATGTTTTATAATACACTTGATGTTACTAGAGCCTTAGAAAAACCTCTATTAGTTGCTACTAATAAAGGGCAAGTGATGTTTAGACTTAAAATCAATTAAAAATTTAAAATATTTCAAATATAGGGGAAAGAAATAAACTGAGGTGTGGAGATAAGCTTCCTCTGTCTCTCCTATCTGAATTTCTGTCCCTCATATCCCCCACGGAAAAAGGTAATGGGGAGACAAAAGACAGGCTCCTATTGAGATCTCCAGGTCTTACCATTGCTGCTAGTAATTTCTCAGGGACAGAAGTATGGAGTTATAGCTTTCTTTGCCTACAGGTAACAAGAGGGTGATGATTTTTTTGCATCCTTTTAGTTATCTTGGCATGGCCACAGTGCAGTTTGCTTACGTTTTGTCCAGAAAGAAACAATATGAAGAGAACCAGTGCTTGGATATTGCTTTATTAGTATTGCCACTGGAGCTGTATTGGGCTTTTTGGATGTTTGAGTCTATCAGTTCAGCTCAGCTTGTCACCAGTATACATTAACGTAACCAGACCCATGCACATTTTCTGTCTTCAGAGACACATCTCCTAATTTGGAGGTTGCGGTGCGTACTTCTGATTATAGCCAAATACTTCAGCTATAGATTTTTCTATTGGCCTCACCTCATATTGAAACTCCTTGGGAATCAAAGTGACTTTGTTGCCAAGTGTGGCCAGAATTAGTGTCAAGGAAGACAGGTGACTCAGGATAAGTACCCACCGAAGTGTAGTCTACTTGTGGAATAGGCTATAAGATGTCATTCTGTCATGAAAAGTGTTCAGGAAATAAAAGAGGTATCTGTGAAGTTGTCACCATGAGATAGGTAAGCCCCCATGGTTTTCTTTCAAAGTTTGTAGCTCTTATTAGCCAGCATGTTGGGGCATTTACTGTATTTGGGAGGGTAGAAGGTGTAAGATAAGAAGGTATAAGAGTAATCCATGTTCTTTAATTTGCAAATTCTTATTTGGTAGGGTGATATTAGCTGATAATGTGGGCTTAGTTTTCTATTAATAATTATTTTATCTTCATTTCTTTAATTTGTATTATTCGCTAATTATTTTCTATTTGGATATTCACATATCAACAGCTGGTCAAGTAGTCCCTATAAGATCAGGGCTACTTAGTTTTTCCATTCAGTGATGTCCAAGCACAGTGCTTAAGATCTGACATAACAAGCAAGCACATTACAAATACAAAAGAAAAGGGGTGTGTAATTACCCATTTTTTATAGACTTGGGCAACGTGTACATTGGTTGTAATAAGAACTGCTGAGGTTTTTTTAGCAATATGACTTTAAGGACCTAGTCTGTATTCAATAGCTAGAATACGTACAGAAATAGATGCATCTGGAAGTAATTTTAAGGAGAAGGTAAATAGGCATCAAAATGCAATTTAAGTTGTAACTTAAAGAGGTTCCAGTAATATTTTCTGAGTAGCTTTTCAAACAATATCAAAAATATGTCTATAAATACTTTTTCACATTCATTTAATATCTATTTCAGTGCACAAAACTCGACTGTGCACACACAGTTGGGCAGCTGTGCACTCCAAACACACTTTTAGCACATGCAAAACATTCTTAAATCCCCTTTGAAAATATATGCTGTTATTTTACTCCATGAAAAATAGTACAGTTGTATTTGTCCATATTGTGTGCTCATGAATTCAGAAAGTGCCAGGTGAAGAAAACAATTCTAAGACTGAAAATAAAGTTCCAGCACCGGTTACACAAGCCTGGAAACTGTTTTCAAAGATATTGACTTTATCAGTATCGACTTTAAGGGTCCTAGCTGGTGGTGCAAAGCACAGCAGCAATAAAATGGCAGTGTTCTGTTCAAAGTCAATTTAAGTGCAGACTAATGAGTCACTGAAGCACCTATTAAATGGCAGATGGTGCTTATGACTAGGAAGGAGAATGATCATTTGTTATTCTAGCAGAGGGCAGTTACTGAAGTCAAACCGGTTGTTAGGAATTAAAAGGCAAACTTAGTATGAATGAGACTTGTTTTGTTTTGGTTGCAGGCTCCATGATAAGATTGAGCCGGAGCATAATATTTATGTTACAAGGACTTTGGCTTTGTTTTCTGGAATAATTATGATGCCTTCTCCAAAATCTCTCTGTGCCTTACGAGATCCCAAGATACAGAGAAGTATACAGTATAAATTGTTTTCAATATGTATTTTAACTGAGTGGCTCCAGTCAACAGTGTTTATACTTACAAATTTAGGATATTGTGTTTGTTTTTCATCATTTATTGTGCAAAGATTGTATAGTATAGTAGTTGTAGAACTAAAGGTAGGCTAGGTGTGTCTAATTCTTCATTTAAAATGAAGATGCTGACTAAAAACTGGAAAATTATGGCTTTAAGTAGTAAAGAATATATTTGGAGACCCTCAGAGCCTTCTAGGAAGTATTCTGTGGGTCTCTGATAACTCTCCTCTCCTCTGTGAACTAACCTCCCTATTATCCTACTTTTTTTCATGCACAAAGATCAGGAACTCTTAAGACATTTAAGAAGCGGGAGCACTTTGGTGCTTTATGGATGCATATTGCCCTGTTAGGGACCCCAGCTCATGCAATAGAGTAGAGTATGAACTGTGACTCCTTGAAGTTAACACAGCAACATTTTCAAGTCCAAGTTTTCAGGAGTTTTTTTGAAATTATGCTATGAATTTACTTTTTTAAATGCTTATGTGTTTCTGTTGACATTTTTCTTGGAGGAAAAACACTTTCCAAATACTTCTTTTAAGAATTGAGATAATTCTTTTAAGTAAATAAAGACCAGACAAAGCTTTTCCAGTCCATTTTTCACACTGAACTCCTAGTCGCAGTCTGCTTCAAAAATGCTATCAGTATAAAAGTTTATCTGGATATAAGGCAAAAAGGAGGCTGCTGAAGACTGATATATTAAAATCAATATATTTTTATCTGATACTAGTGGCTTTTCTTGTATTTCCTGGATACCAGCAAGAGGGGCCTGGAAGAGCAAAAGGAATTAAAAAGCACATAGCAAGCTAAGATTGAAAGTGATTTTTTTTTTTTTTTTTTTTTTATATGCTACAAAGGTTTCTTGTAAGCAGCAGCAGACTACGGTAGTGCAGGTGAGCCAGGTTAGTCTGTTTGGCTCATACCTGTTTTACAATGGTGTTATTTCATTGACTTTGGTGAGGCTACTAAACAGTGACAATGAGGGGAGAATAATACCTGTGAAGTCCTGAGTGGGTTTTTATGGTAGCGTAAGGAATACAGTGGGAATGAACCACTATACTTTTCAGGTACCTTTACATATTCTTTTCTGCTAATGAGATACATTGTTGATAACAACATAAAAACCTGAAAGAGAAATTAACTTCTTAATTCAGACAAAACCAAATACAAATAATTAAAAAAAAAATTCTGCCAATACTAGGATGACGTCTTCCCTTTACAGCAATGGAACAAATACCAGTCTCATTCAGTGACATGACTCCCTGAAAGTTAGTCCTGTTATTCTGAAGTTGATCAATATGCATTAGAGCAGACTTTAGTCCTCCTTTCTCCTCTTTCTAATAAGAATAATTGCTTGTTTATTTGTACAGTGTCCCTAAGTACATTCCTCTACTAATAAGAATAATTGCTTGTTTATTTGTACGGTGTCCCTAAGTACATTCCTCTAAGTTCTCTACTTCAGTGAAATACATAGCAAAAATATTTGCACAGGTTAACAACTTAAATGTACCATTCTATGTTTAATCTTCCCTTTATATGCAACATCAATGGCTGGAAACCTGGCTATACTTCAAGGAAATGTTTAGGCTGTTTCTAGGAGCTGATAGGATAAGCTCTAACTAATGTAGAGGATTTAATCTTGAATAGTGGTGAACATTGACAACTTCCACTGAATGCTCTGGAATTCAGAAGGTCTTTGTGTCGGATTTCTAATCACAATTATCTGAACTCATCTCCCTAATGTGGATTTGCTTTTAATGCTAAGGAATGAGTTCTGAACCAATCTCTAATTCTGCATATGGGTTATGGTATGAGCTACTCAGGTGACCTCAGTACTTGGTACAGGAACTATGTACAGTCAAGTTTCTTGTTCTTTAATAAACTCAAGCTAGAGAGTTGTTATAGTTTAAAGATGGCCAGAATAGAACTTGAACAATAGATACCCCTGCACTTTTGAAATGTTTTGCCTCAGGAAAAGTTTATGATTCATGCTCATCTGAATAACCACCATCAACCTTGAATCAGGTCTAAATAAAACCTCAGGGTAATTAAACAGACAGGCTTATTACACAGGCGGCTGCTTAGGTGACAGGATTACTGCACTTATAAAGGTCATGTGGAAGATATGAATCTTATCCCCATCCCTGCAGAAAACATTTGTTTGTAACATCACTGACCATCAGACGACATGGTGAAGCAGAAAACACTTGAACTGATAGACTGATAGGTGTCACATTTCCATTATTTGATTATTGATGTTTTCCACAGAATACATCTTAGGCAAAAATCATAGAGGAAAACTCTGAATGATGTCAGTGAATATCTTAGCCCTTTTAATCATATAATGTGCTCAGGACTCTTTGATATGCCTAACATTACTTTTTGGTTCTGGTATAGTAGTGTACCAATATAAAATATATTTCTCAAAGATGTGGTCCCTATATATGCTTTATATTAGAGGACCCACAGAGAAGATAGGACATCCCACACAAATTGTAGTTAAAAGTTACCTCCTTTCATTTACTCAATAGCTCAAGTTAACAATTCTGTGCATAGTAACCAGTGAGAGGAAAACATAGGCCATTACCGCTCCTCCTAATGCAGAGAAATGTGGGTTTAACCAAACCTTGAATGAGACTACATTGTACCTTTTTGTGTGATGCCAGTCCAATGAAAAATTAGTCTGTTCAAAACAGTACAGATGATTCACTGTTCAGAAGGAAAAAATTTATGCATCTATATTTGCTGTATTGTGAATCACCATGGAGAGGGAAAAAGAATATGAATAATTATGGGCTGCTCCTATAACTCTTCATAAGAGTGAAAAGACCTCACAAGAGTCTTGTAAGTCTTTCTGTAGTATCCAGAAGGTCTGAAGAGCAAAGAAATGGAAACTCTGCTGCTTTGGTATTGATGTCACTACCTAGATGTCAGTATTACAAGAAATGTCAGTGACATTTTTTGTAATAAATATTCCTCTATTGGAAGGTGTGGTATCCGAATGAGACAAAGTGACAAAGCACAAACTCACTCCTACAAAATGGGGAGAATGTGTATGGTTCAATATTCTGTCAGTGTGCAGCTGTATGTGCAAGAGATTTATCTGAACCTTTATAAGTCTTCATCTTTAACCTTCTACAGTGTTATCACCTTGTTTTCATACTTTTCTACTTTACCGGGTCATTGTCTTTGTCAGCCTACACCTTTTTATATCCAATTATGGAACAAATGCAATAATAAGCTGACTGTGGATAGGTGTATTATAAGGTTACAGGACTTGGCTCTTCCAGAATCATAATCAGATTTCTGTTCATGGTGCAAACTCCTGGAGCAGGTTCATAGTGTGCTTTAGGGACAAAATCAAATCAAACTTTTTATGGTCCAGAAAGAGTATCTATGGTACACAGGACTCTTTTTAGTCCACTGTTATTCTTAGAGTCATATCACAATGTTATGATCCAAATATCCCATTATGATATATTACTGTGAATCTGTGTCTGTTCACCCCAAATTGCTGAATATTTGGATTCAGCTGGCCCTTGCTGAGACATTAGCTTGTTCAGAGAAGCTGGAATTAAAGCTTGCTGCTGCTTTTTACCCGGTCATACCCAGTGTCATTGGTGTAGATCAGTCAGCATTGCATGGCAGTATTGAGAAGCTGCAGCTTTGCCATTTGTTAGTATGGCTGGAAACGGGGTGAGAAGAGAGCTAGGTAACCTGCGCAAATAAGATTTTCTACAGAGGTTGCCTCAAGATGGTGTACAACACACCCAGGCCCCCTTTACACTGCACTTTTTTTACCTACATGCAGCAGACACCTCATTCGAGTCCTCTGGACTCCACACTGTTTGACACTCACTTTGCATGAAAATTTAAAAAGGAAGCAAAGAATGGGGCCCTCTATATTTCATTCTGATCTCACAGCAGTGTAAGTTCAATTAAATAGAATAACTCTTGATTTAGGCCATGATTCACCCACTTTCTTAAGTAGACATCCAGTTTTAAGCACATGAATAAGGCAACTACTCATAGGAGGATGATGGCTCATATACTCAAAGTCAAGCAAGCCTTTAAAAACTTAGCTTAACTGGATGTTTCAACATTGTGAACTGAGGTCATATCCAAGAAATTATGTTAACTTAAATATTTCTATGCCCAGTAATAGAATAATTTTTTTTTTTTTTTTTTTATTAGAAGGGACATTCCATATTTAGAATGGAGAGTAGCTGGGATCATAAATTTGTACTTAAAACTAAAAGCTTATTTCCTTATTTTAATGCTAATGGTATAAATATTTGGAAATTTAATGCTGTTTTAGTCTTTGTCGGTGACCAGAGACCATATCTAGTACAATATTCTACTATTTCTCTTAACAGGGGCTTTTATCATTTGACTTTATCCTGCGTATGGAGTCCTACAATATATAGTCTATAGAGTCCTAACATATGTGCCACAGAAAAGTTATTAATAGAAGCAATCTGCTTCTGTTTTCAGGCATGGAAAAGGAAACGATCAGTAGCCGGACAGTAAATGTTATTTCAGACATCCTGAAATGCAGTAAAAGAAATACCGTATCTTAGCTAGACAACTTTCTTACCCAACTTTAATCTTCTGATTTGCTTAGAAATAAGTTAAAAAAAAAAAAAAAATCTTCAAAATATATTAATGGAGTAAGAGACAATTAATATGTTAAAATGTTATTAAAACATATGAAATAATAAATTAACTAGGAATATACAACACTTAAACAAGAAATAGGGAGGATTTATTCTTATTCCCCTAGTGCCAGTAAAGACTTCTTTCAGCCTTATCAGAAGTCATGTAGGAGAATAATTTAAAGGAAGCCTGATCATTCCCGATACTCCTGAAGAAAAGAGCAGATATTATTTTCAAATCTTCTGTATGTAATAGGATTAAAAAGGGACAACTTTTGCTAGTGACCTGTTTTGTAGGTTGGAGGTACACCTATAGATTGTATTACAGAATACCACTTAGAGCATATAAAACTGCCCGTAACATCACATAATACTACCATATACTGTTTTTTCTCAGCTGTATCCTACTGTGCTAGGCTAATTTATTTCAGGAAAATATTGCCTCGTACAAGCTCGACACATCTCAAGTGATAAGTATGCTCACATAAATTTACTCTTGGACCCTTAAGTTAAAAGAAAGAGTAAAGGAAAAAAACACTGACTTCTTTCTGAAAGGCCTAACTCTAACCTACCATGGTTTCTGATTATTTTTTTTATTTACGATTTCAAATAAAATGTTGTTTCTTTTTAAGACTTGGAGTTTTAACTAAAAAAGCCACATTCATGTTTTAAAGCAGTCAAGCCTTCAGTAGTCTTAAACAGAGATATCTGAAAGGGGTAGATTTATAAGGAATCTTAGCTAACACATATTCATTAAATAGGAGAATGAGCTCACTAATATCATTGGTGTTGTAGTGAATAGTCATTGTAACATTTCAGCCATAAACTAGACTGATGATAGTTCTGTAGGCACAAGCCAGATAACTGAAGTCTGATATTTAAATATCCCAGTGAAAGGTAAAAAGATTTCAGGGTGAGATAGAAGTTCATTTATACTAGAAAATTGGAAGTAGCAATTTTATCAAAACAGAACATTAAAGAAGAAAAAATTATTGTAAATACTATTTTTTGAAAATATAAAGATAAGCATTTCCATACAGCTCTAATAATTATGTTTACTGAAAGGTGAATGGTGAAAGAACAATATGTGGAAAAATAATTTTTAAAGCCAGCTATGCCTGCTGTCTGGCTCAGTGTCAGAAAATTGGCTTAATTGCATCCTTGGTATAGACTAAATTAAAACAATTGACTAAATTTAATTGACCATTCCCATGATATAAAGTGACAAAATCCAACAGTGGATGAATGCTTTTGATTTCTCCTGTTTTCATGTAAGTACTGGTCACTACTTTAATCTATCAGTATTATCCTTATGTCTTTTAAGTAAATTATTCTGAGGAAAAAATATTGCTTTACACAAAAAGAAGAATAATACCGCAATGGGTGTCCTGGTACCACAGTTAGTCATTAGAGCAGTAGCTCTGCAAATACATATGCACATGTGACTTTGAATTTTATTCAAGTGGCATCAAGCACATGTCTAAATGTCAGCATATCAGGGAAGGAGCAATATTAAAGTTGCCTTTATTAAAGCAGTCCATCAGTTTTAGTTCTGATTCATTCTTTAATACACATCAGCTTGTACAAGAGGGCTCTAATCGTTGAAAGCTGTGATAGAAGAGCTTTGATAAATTCTGCTGTGGATCTTTAAAATGTTGTTCTCAAATATGGATGGCACCTCTCAGGTGAGGAGTATCCAGGTCTTACCTTAGCCCTATCTTCCCTGGTGGCTTGAGCTAGGTCAGCCAGGTGGCTGAGGTGCAGGACATGCACGCGCTGGCAAAGAGGTGGTGTGGAGAGTGAGCTGGGGAAGGTCAGCTCTCCAAATCCCCCAGCATATGTTTAATTTCTTAAATTAAAGTTGTTGCTTTGAGCTCAGTAAAGCTCTTCTGCAGCATAAAGTGTGGCAGGAGCATATGCCTTTGTAGGACTGACCTCTGCTCTATTTTTAATCAAATAAAATGAAAGACTTTTCCACAGTTTTGTTGTTGTCAATTGCCTCCCAGACATAGAAACATAGTTTTGCATTTAGTCATTCAAATATTCAAGATGTTGGAAACAAAAATAATCAGGAAACCTTTACTGGGTTCATTTTGTTAATTTCTCTGTCTGAATGCATCCATCTGTCAAAACATTCTTGTGCAAAACACGTAACATGAGGTACAGGTTTTGAATTCTTTCTGTGCATAGTTTGCTAATTTGTACAAAATTCACTTAAAAATAGAACTTATTTTCCTTTTTGTGCTTTTTCAAGTTACTACATCTTTAATGACAGAGGAAATACAACTCTTGGCTGCAGTCAGGTCTAAGAGAAAACTTAGCAGCTTCATCAGGGTTAGCATTTAACCCGTTGTATTTGCCAGCAGGGCTGGGCAGGAAACCATTTTCCTACCGCATGATTCTTGGGGGCATTCAATTGTTTTCTCATTCCCAGCCTCAGGACAAACCCCCAAAGTACTCTCTGTTTTCATTAGGGAAGTGGAGAGGGAGTGAAAAGGAATCTCATCAAGGAATGTTTCTGGAAGCTAGAGCAACTGGATCCAGATCCATCCATATTCCAAGATAGACTTGTTCAACTAAATTGGAATGAGTCTGAATGACAAAAGGCAAGTGAAAAAACATAACATTCACCTTTAAGCTCAGTGCTCCAACCATCCAAGTAGCAGGCATTTTAGGATGGCTTGCTTTGGGGGCTTAAAAATTCCTGAGATGTACTTGGGTCTCTTCTCCTGTATTGCAAAGGTATAGGAATGGTACCTGATGTTTCAGCACAAAAAGAAAAAGCACATGTGGACATAGAGAAGACAAAGAAGCTCCAGATAAGGTGGGATTACATTACACCATGAATCTATCTATTCACCTTTTTAAGAATTCAACAACTAAGATGGCAAAAAAAGTTTAAAAAAAAAAAAAGCTAATTACTGTAGGCAAAGCTTGACATAGGGAAAGTGTGTGCTGTGCTGCAAATTTATAGAATCTTTTCTTTTTTAAAATAAAATAATTATACTTCTAATGAGAATATAAAAAATGTCTCACAGTTAAACTTAGGTCTAAAACAAGTTGTTGTTTCTCCAGGTAAGAGCCAGTAGATGGATATGAAATTAATGGTTCATTTCATAAAGTGTTCTTATTGAAGAGGAAATAAAGAGAGAATTGCTTAAAAAAAACCCCAACTAAATCCAGTTCCCTTCCAAAATCAGTGCAATTATTTTTTTATTTGTTCTGTTGTAACTCAGAAGAAGATAAGGCTCAGAAGCAAGTTTATACTGGTTCTCTAACTTGCAAATGAACGCTTTCCACAGATGACGGAGATCCATGATACTGCTAGTCTTAAATTTTATCACAAATTCATAAGCCAGGATCTGAATGTATATGAAATTTAAGAAATATCTTTTATTTGAGCCTTTGGGTTCCATCTAGTTTACGTTTTCAACTTTTCCCTGTACCTCCATAGCTAGATCCTTAATTTCCAATAGAAATGAGATTCCAACATAATCATTCCTCACCAAAAGGTAGAATGGGTAGAATGTTAAGCAAAATTTCAGGTATCCCTTTGATAACTTTGCAGAATTTAAAATTAGAATGATGTGTTAGAATTATATCCCTTTCTTTGGAAAACTAATTCTTAGCTCCATTCTGCTCTGTTGAAAATCCTATGTCTATGTGACATTAAGTTTATTATTTTAATGATTTCTTAACCGATGAACTGTAAATGCTGAGAACATTCCAAAACACAGTTGAATTTATCAGTGATTAATGTAATCCCTCTTTCTTGTTCTAGTAGTGGATACCTGATCTGTCTTATTTTTATGGCTCCCAAAATTAAGTAAAATAAATCATCAGTGGAGGAATCGTTTGGCTTTGGTTTTCATTAGTTTGGAGAATTATCCTGTGCTTGTTCATGTTTTTGCCACAGTGTGATTGTCTCACAGAAATTGCCCTGCAACTATTTTGTTTTCAAAACGTAGTCCTGATCCTGCAAACATACTATACATTTTCATGAGATGACATAGACACTCTCACAATGCCAAATTCTATTTTTGTTTTCCCCATAATATAGCAAGAACACAATTGCAAACCACCAGCCTTTTAAATATTCATTCAATTTTACATGTTCAGTGTACCCTGCTGACATTAAGCATGTGTTAGTGTTTCCAAAAACAGGGCCTAAATCTGCTGACTCTCCAGAAAAGAGCAGGATTTGTCCTGTGATCTTAATAACAATATTTGCATAAATAGTACTCAATTGAATAAGGAATTATAAAGCTGAGTGTATGTTTAGCAATGAAGGTGCTGTGCCTTCTCTGCCGTACCGAGAGGGATGGAAGTAAGGAGTATTAGGAATTTATTTCAGCTGGGGTTTTTTTTTCTGTTTATCCTTGTGGAAATTACAAAGAATAAGCAAAACACAGATATTAAAATGCAGTTAGTGTTCTTTATCCATTATTCACCAAGTGACCTTAATAAGCCATTTTCAATGTCATGTAAAATGTTTTAGAGATTCGAACGGTTTTGGCAGCTTTTCTCACAGAAATACAGTTGAATTCAAGGAAGAGTACAGAAAACTGCCTAAACTGTATCACTTTGGTTAACCAATCTTGGCAAGGATTTATTCCCTGAAATGGATGGGATTTTGCTGGATTATGTTAGTACCAGGTGGAGTTTTAATTAAACCTCTATCCTGCTGTTGGGAAAGAAAGCTTTACGATCAGTGAATTAAAAATAGCCCTTTCTTTGCGGGGGGGAGAGGAGGAAGGGTGGAGGTAATGCTTTGAGACGCAGGAAGTTTCCCACCACGCACGGCATGGAAGAACAAACTCCTTGAGCAATTTAGAGGCTTTTCACTCGGTATTCCTCAGGCGTAGCTCCTTGCTGAAGTCAGCAATCCCTGTGCTGCAGTTTCTTCTTGAAGCAGCTCAGAGACAAGAAGTTAGTACAAGTGATGTTTTTATTGCTCCTCTGATTGCCCTCCCTTTCTTTGCTTCAGCCTAAGAACCCTTGCATTTGGCTGTAGAGTTTGGGAAGGGAACAGTTGGCAGCAGGGGTTGATCAAAAAGTGCACGCTGCATCTGGACCTACAGGTCTTCTCTGGCCTCTTTATCCACTCCATTCCCCATCTGCAATTTCAGCAGTGAAGTCACAGGTGGTTTCCTTCATAAACACTCCAGCTCTTCCCTTGAATGGAAATACCAAGTTGCATATAGATTTCATTTCAATGCTTTCCTTTTTGCTCAGTCTTTTATGTGACTTCTGTGGGTGCCAACATAGAGTCAGTCTTCCTATGATACCCAAAGTAAAAAATCCTGGAAAACTCAATGTAAAACAAATGTGATTTTATAGACATAATTTTGTCTTTGATACTTGCCACCAAACATACCCCATCCAGAATAAAACTGAAAGTTTCTAGTGCCTGAATGTTTCAAAAACTCTTAAAAACAAGCCTACAAAATACTGACATTTATTAATGAGGAGAATATTAAAAATCTTTGTTCAGCCGAGAAAGACCTGAAGTTACCACCCAGAATACTAATTTGCCTTTACAATATTCACAACATCCAAACTCCTGTCAAAATTTGTCTGTGGTTTGTTCTTTTGGGCTCGACATCTGCTCTACATCATACTCCTCAAATGAATACTGTATTAGCAGATATTTAAGCATAGTCATTCAAAAAGAAATGTAAAAGCAGAAAAGCAGACAAAATGCTCTTGACTGCAGGGCTCACTTCAAAGGCTGGAGACCTCCTTATTCACATGGGTGGAGGGGACAGGTGAGAGCAGTGTGAGTTTAAAGGGGTCACAGTCCAAGCCAGCGGAAAAGAGAGAGAAAGTCAACCAACTCCCAATTTCGCTGGTTAAAATGAAAATGCTCCTTAATCCATCTTACTCTTGAAGGGCAGAACATTACTTTGGGAGTGACATAATAAAGATATGTTAGTTAATTATTTACCTTGTAATTAAAAATGGACCAATTACTAAGTCAGGATCTGTAGAATTTAACTAAGAATTTAATTGACAACTCATTTGCTGAAGGCTGAGTATGAAATCGTTCATTAAAAAGCTCTTAACACTTTTTTGGTTTTGAACGTGTTCTTAGAATATAACATGTGCTGTTGTCTAGAACCCTTGAAATCAATCTAAAAAGAGTTGGACATTCTGCTAATGAAATTTCTGGGAAGGTAGAAGGTATATTGGTGCGTATTTGCATCCTAAATCTTTGTTCTTGAGGACTTGGCCATTCAGAGTTTTGCTCTGATACTTGCATAGCTCAACTTTTGAATAAATGGGGTGCAGACATGCATGGATACTTTAGCTCTCCAGTATCTTGAAAAAATAAATGGTGAATAAGAGACAGATCTGCAGGAGGCATTATTTGCTTACTCAGTGCTGTCTACCACTTTATTTTTGTGCTTATTTCACTTCTATGCTATAACTTAGATTTTTAGTATTATCTTTTGAATTACTACTAAGAAAAAAAAAGAAAGAAAAACAGTTCTGCAGGAAATGGCTGCATATAGACACATACGTTTTGTATTTACCATACATATGAATTGAGTGTCTTTACTTGCACAAATGAAAGCTTATTATTAGTAACGACAAAAAGGTAGCGTGAAAACAGCCTAGTCTTGTAGTTTCTGTTTTGTCTACTTCTTTGCAGTTTATTACAGACAGTGACTTTAATCTGCTGCAGAGTATCAAGATAAACATACTTATTATTGCTAAGGACTAATGAGTTCTGTATTTTCTTTGTTTCTCTAACCACTTTTTCCTTTTTGAATTTAGTGGACTACCACAGTGCTGTGGACTGTGAGATGTAAACCCTGCACAGAAATGTTAATTTGTTGAATAAAATGTTTTCATTAGTGTTTTTCAAAATCATGGAAACTTTTCCATTGTTCGTATCTTTCACCTAACTTGTTTTCCTTGAGATCTCACGTGTCAGACTTCTAAGATTTTCCATATGGGACTGGGTAGGAAGGATAGAGATCCAAGAACTCTATGAATAGTCAGAGGGCAGAAAAGCATATGCAACAATACTCCATAGCCAAAAAGATTTCCTTTTTTAAAATTACTATAGGGTAAAAATGAGAGGTGCCTGTCAGATTGCATAAGCATTTTCTTTTTTCTCCATGCGCAGATTAGCTAAAAATCTTCCATTCCCTTTTGCCTTGCAAATGCAACAGTACCCCTGACATTCAAGGAGAGAGTAATTTAATTTCATAGAATCATACAATGGTTTGGGTTGGAAGGGACCTTAAAGATCATCTAGTTCCAACCCCCCTGCCATGGGCAGGGACACCTTCCACTAGACCAGGTTGCTCAAAGCTCCATCCAACCTGGCCTTGAACACTTCCAGGGAGGGCGCATCCACAGCTTCTCTGGGCAACCTGTTCCAGTGCCTCACCACCCTCACAGTAAACAACTTCTTCCTTACATCCAATCTAAATCTACCCTCTTTCAGTTTAAAGCCATTACCCCTTGTCCTATCACTACATGCCCTTGTACAAAGTCCCTCTCCAGCTTTCTTGTAGGCCCCCCGTTAGGTACTGGAAAGCTGCTATAAGGTCTCCCCAGAGCCTTCTCTTCTCCAGGCTGAACAACCCCAACTCTCTCAGCCTGTCTTAATCAGGGACTTATGTGCAGCAAAATGTGACATTTTTATCTAGACTATATTATGTAAAGCAATGAGCTGGGGGACCAGGTTCATGTTACAACTGTTGACAGCTAATGTTTTTCAGTAAGTCATGCAGCAGCAGAGGAGTGCCACTTTCCCATTCCCACCGTACTGCTGAGCCACTGCTGCAAGAGTGACAATGTGTAACAATGGAGGTTGGAAAGATAAAATTGAAGTTGACATGAAAAGCGTGTGACAAAGAAGCCCTACAACTGAGATACCCATAGCTAAAAAATCTGTGAGAAAGTTGTTCAGCACCTGGCTCATACCCAAAGAGAGTTACATTATTCTTTTCATTTAAAAAGGTTGGTGAACGCTCCTCAATAAATTCCAGTGGCAGGCCTGTAAGGAAGTGGAGCTGATGCAAGCTGGCACGGTTTTAAAATTCACCGTATGTTCTATTTCAGTTAAGATGTATTTCTGTTGCTTTATACTTTTTGCATCCTTGATCTGCAAGAGTAATAAATAGGGCGTGATCTCTTGCAGTTACCATTGCACTGTCAAATGCACTAAACTGTTGTGGCCTGAATACCTGTAATAAGATACCTGAATACCTGCAATTAGAAATGCAAAGATTTTTCTTGTTGAGTAGTACAAAACCAAGCAATGCTGCTGACTTTATAGTGAGTTCAACAAGCTTTGTAGCCAGCCAAGAAACATGCAACAAAGTGAAGTATTTTCAACATTAGTCATGTCCAATGCTTTTTACAGCTTTTCTAGATCATCACTTCACCTAAAAACGTATGGGAGCCCAGGCCTGAGCACAGAAGTTACGTGCTCATTTTGACCTAGCCAGCTTAATGTGGCTATATTTCCTACTACCTGGAGCTCCTGAAAGCTCTTTGTTAAGCATAATGCATTACAATAATCCAATTTAGACATGACAATAATTACTGTTCTTCTGCCAAGGCATCTACTGAACTGAAAACTGTCATTCCCAAAGTAAGGGTCACAACCTTCAGTGGGACTGCAAGACTAACAGTAGTGTAATTATTTATGCTAGTGTAATGAGGCTGATGAAAGTGGGACTTACTGCCAGAAACAAGCTGAGGAGATTTTTATGGGTCTGACTAGACTATTCTGAGCAGGAACAGTTGCTCTCCAAATCCTGTCCTTTCCCCAGCCCCTGTTTCGGACCTTAGAGAAGCTTTTTTGGGAGGCTGAGAAAATGAATATTTTCAAATGTATTCTGTTATCTCATTCTCTGAATCTGCTAAATTTTAGTTCAGATTAATATTTTCTTCAGCTCCTGTGATAAATATGGGAAGTATTAGAAAAACATCTGTAGGCTCCTAATTGGTTTCCAATGATTCATTCAGACAGCACATTTATAAATAGGGAAAAAAAAAGGGGGGGGGGGGGGGGGCAGAGAGAGAACAAGAGAGAGGAGAGTCTTTAGAACATACACTGCCCGTTTTACCCAGTGGCCAGAACATTTTTGTGGTACGTAATTAATACTATTTTGTTGGTGAAGAACTCAGTGTTGAAGTAAATTTCCTAGCCTGCTTCCTACCTTCTAGTGCTAGAATCCTTAGTATATTTTTAAGTTAAAAAATGTTGTTCCCGCTTGGATTCTGAACAGTGGGTTAGAGAACTCTTATTTGCAGATAAGCAATGGGCATTTGTTCTCTCTTCTTATCTTTTACTTCTCTATTCAACATCCATGTCATAGACCACAAGGACAGTTGACAAAATTTACTTTTTCAGTTTTTAGAAATTAATATCTTCAATAGTATTGGAGTTCAAATGTTCCTTTATGCAAAGAGGGAGTCAAATTGTCCATTATAATGCTAGAGATCATGTAGCAAATCATAAATTAAACGGTGGCCCTCAATGCACAGACATCACCTTTGACTGCGACTGCAGATTCAGTGAGGTCTCTGTGATGTACATGCAATTAAATCTGTACATTGTCTCTGAATAAAATTAAGAGTACTAAAGCAAATTTCAGCATAAGTAAGTATTACCCCACTTTTTTTAGACTACGTCTTAGCAATCTTTTATCATACACTAGATTCTTAATCACTGTCAACTCACTATACTTTCCTTTTCATTAAAGAACAGAGATGTTATGCAACGTTACTATGTAGTTCATGCCCTGTTTTCTCTAGTCCTATTTTGAGAAAATACATCTGAATAAAACTACATTTTTGGTGATGCTAAGTCTTCCCCCAGCAGTTAACATTTCATCTATATTTCTGTGACATGACTTTACGCTTTGTGGTTTTGGCAGATGGAGGAATGATTTTCTTCACATTTTTCATATGGTGAAGAGTTTACAGGAGCTAGTTTAGCAATAGCAAGCAGAGGAGGCTTTGATTTGCTTACCTGACGTGTGTCACATATAAAAGGCAATGTCCTTCTACTGTAGTTGTTAATAACTAGCTGTTCCACATGGATTTGTGCCAACACAAAATCCACCACCACAATTAGCAGTACAGCTGGCAGCAGCAGTGAAGGCAGTAAAGATTAAATGACCACGTGAACTGTCCCTCCAAATTAAAACTGATGTACATTGGCAAAAAATAAGAAAACTCACACCACTGTTGCCCCTTACACTCTGTTCTACTCTGGTAATAATTAGAGAAAATACTGCTGTCTGGGACTCATTATTTTTCACATGACATAGATTCACACCATTAATGACAAGAATCTGAGTATCCATACCAATAAAACGTCTCAAATTACAAAAACCTATAGATGACTTTCAAATGTTTGAGGATACAAATAACCTTTTGAAGAAGGTTGATTTTTAGAGGCATTTGTCAGTTAGGTGCCTGTTACTGACTTCTAGCTGGTGTTGCACATGTACGTCCAAAAAGTCTGCTTGGAAATTCCACTAAATGACATCCGAGAAATTAATTTTTTTCTGGGTAGAAGATCTTCCAGGAGCTACAAAATCTCTGCAAAATAGTATTCATGGTAATACTTCTATAGCATAGACTACGAGCTTCGTCTAGAGCAGGTTATTGTCAGAGCTGCAATAACAACAAACCCTCCCCCTTTTCATGAACCATGGCTGAATTATGCCAATCCCTGTACAAACAAATGAATGAAAAAATTAGTATAATGAGGATTTGAATAAGTATTTTATTGTACAATATTAACTGATAGAATACATTAGAGATTAGCCCAAGTTTCTTTAGTGATTCACAGTTTATTGTCTCACAGTGTCCTATATGATATACTTTCAAAATACAAGTTCTTTTCCACACTTTAAATGAACCTCTAGTAGTGTGCTAGAGCACCTCAGAAATATTTTAGGCTTAAGAGTTGTCCAAACCTAACCTTTGAATTCATGAACACAGTAAAACATCTGATTTGTAGGTCAGAGTGTGCAAAAAGCACAGCTGTTAACCATGACCTTGAAGAGGCTTTGCAGCTGCAGTTATGTTGCAGCGTGAAGAGTGACACATCTTTGTAACATTTTGCACTTTGTGAAATGCTGTATCTTAAACTCTGGGTTTGCATCCCGCTCCTTGTATTTATTATGGACAAAATTAAATCTCGCAAGTCAATCAAATGTGTCAGTCCTCTCCTGGTCATTCTGAAAGCACAGGGCAACCAAAAGACAGAAGCTTTGCAAACATACGGGGAACACCATGTAGTTTTGTCAGTAACTTTAGCATATGCATGAATAGGTCTGTGCCAAATTTATGCACATGAATTTGGACTCTCTTGCTGTAGAGTTTTCAGGACTAGAGCAATTGCTTTGGTATTGACAGTTAAAAGCTTCCATGTAAATAGATGCCTGGTGCCATAGTCTGACAGTGGTTAGATGTTCCAGTGATAATAGTTTGCCAGGAAGCAAGGCTATTGAAAAAAAGCCAAATCCAATTAAAATGTATCATCAGGTAAATGTGAGTTTTGGCCACAGACAGAATTATTCACTTTAGACTTCACTCAGGACACAAAGTAAACACCTCTCTTCATAAGAAATGTGACCTGTTACCAGCAACATATGCTAAACCGTGCATCTAACCAGTTAGGTCCACCAGCAGCACATCAGGAGACACTAATTCTACAGAGCATTACCTACACAAATCAGATGCAATTTCCCCCAGTACTGACTGTTCCCTGATGAGTGCCCAAGCACTGGACTAACCCCATGGAGAGTTGTTTGTTCGAGCTCAGGGAAGCCCAATGTAAGGTGTAACAGCTGATGCAATTTGTCTGCTGTATGGGAAACATCAGCCCCTATAAAATCATGGACAAACTGAGCTCCCAGGCAGCTGGAACAACCTCTCTGAAGAGCTGGACTCAGGCAGGGACAGCAGAAAGAGACAGAAGAGCATATGTTTTACTGGTTTTGAGAAGTGAGTTTATGGATTAATTTAAAGAGAATGTATCCTATGAAGAGGAATTTATAAAGCAAATGCGGTAAGTCCGAGTTTTTCACTGAGACATGATTGCTTTTTAACTTCATGAATAGCAAATAGGGAAAAATCATGGAAACACATGAATTATAACACAGTAAAATGAACATGAAAACTTCAACAGCACTGAAGGCCACCATACACCACAACTGAAGCCTACAACTCTTTCAAACAGCCTTGCCGTCTGCTTTGAACTTCTTGAAACCACTGGAAGGTATCTACAGGCTTGTGAGTAGATCAGAAAATTATACTGCTTGCAGAAAAGAAAAGAAAAAAAACAAAACAAAATAAAAACCAAACCCCCACATTTGCTTATTGGCTGTAACACAAGACCTTCAAGCCAGGAGAGGACTTAAAAAGTAGAACATTGCAGGCTGCAATTTATCAGTATAGACACAAGACGTCTATCTAACTAAAGGCATTATATAGAGACCTGTCCCTACCAGAGCTGACGAGAACCAGGTTGAAGATGAACAACAATATGAAGGGTCAAGGCACCCCTTCCCAATATGAGCTGTTGAAGTTGAGTGTTCATACAAGCAAGGTTTACTTCTTAAAGAAACTGTCTCTTAAAGAAAAGGACACAGGATATTCCTGATTTATCTTGTTCCAGAACTTTATCACGTGTAAATCTGCATAGTCTGTGTATAACGTTTTGTACAGTGAAAAAAGGTCAGTATAAAAATACTGCTCTCTCATTCTTTATCCATACTATGAGAAAAGCACAGTTTATTATAACAGGAAATAATACTTTATTATAAAATCTGCATGTAAACAAGTAACAAATTAATTGAATAACAGTTAATGGAAGTGCAAATTAACTTCATAAAATGATATCTGTTCTGTATTTAACTATATATATATATAATCTGTTTTCTCCCATTCTAATGTGGTTCTACTCCCCTCTCCCCACATTTAAGTTTAAAAAGATTTATCATTGCTTGCTTTATACTAAAAAGAGCGTACGAGCCTGCGTACAAGTTTAAATTTTGCTCTGCAAACAAGACAAGTCTATGGTGATACTTATCATCATCCTTCCTTATCTTTGCATCTCTGGTATCCACAGGACAAGAGGATATACAACATATGTACACAGTGAAAATGTGGGCATGTCAAGCCACTTATTTAAAGTTAGTTCATTTACTTGCACACATTGAAATTTAAACCATTTATCAATGAAGCAGACATTGTAGTGTAACTTCCGAACTTGCTTGCGCACCTTAAGGCATTAACGAGAGTCTCAATTGATAAGTCATTCTTGTTATCACCACAAGGATCATCTATACACTTCTTGTAACAGTCAAATGCTTGTTCATCACCCACGTGCAACATCTGGTCTTGCTGAAAGCTTCTAAAGCACAGATAAGTCATGGCAAGACTTTGATTTTGCTTTGAAAGCCATCTTCTTGTTGTTCTTTGCCACAATTCTCCCAAGGAATCGCTTTGCCTTTTTGCCTATGCTTTCTCTTCTTTTTGTGTTGGCCATTCTCCTAGCATTGTCTTCTTTACTGTCTTTGCGAAGTCTAATTTGCCGAACAATACCTTCAAACAGGTCCTTGACGTTATGATGAAGAGCAGCTGAGGTCTCGATGAATTTGCAGTCAAACACAACGGCACAGGCCCGTCCCTCTGGATGGAAAGAGAAAAAGGGAGATGAGTGGAGATGGACATTTTCTCTTCATATATACTGGCAGAAAAACAAAACAAAAATTGACTTTAAGTAAGGAAAGTGCCCTCAATGCCATGGAAGAGCTTTACTACATGGTAGGAAAGTCCAAATTTGCACTCATGGTTTTGCCCCCTTACTCTTCTTGGTTTTGTTGTGGTATGGTCAGAAATCTCATTTGACCAATGGTACTGAATATAAAGCAACAATAGTCCTCTAGGCAGACCATCCCAGTATTGTTTAAGAGCTAAAGCCGATATAGGAGAGGCACTTGGATGCATGCTTGCTGTTTGATAGGAAAGAGTGTGAGGTACAGTAAGAAATGGTTTTTATTTCTTCTAGGAGTTGTTGAGCAATTATGCACCTCTGCCTTACTGTAACAAGTGAGAGTTTTCCATGCTAGCTACAAATGAAGCTGATACAGTCCACAAGGTCAAGTCATTGAACAGATCACTAGAGGTCATGAAGTTGTACACCATTGGATTTGACTAGGACAGCACTCAAAATGCAAGATGCTCAATGTTCCAGATGTAAGCACGTCACTCTGGAACATTGCTGCAGTGCAAATTTCCATGTTCAACTTGTGGTAAATAACGGCAAAGTTGTAAACCTGAGCAAAGTACTGATGTCACAACTAGGACAGGTCAACCATGCACTGCCACCCGCCTGAAAAAAGTGATAATCTCCTGATGAACTCCAGCCAATTTCCTGTGCAGGCATTTAACACAGGGAACATGGTAAAACCAGACAGCAAGAGATGGTTCATCATCATCAAGGCACCGATATTTCAGAGTATTCTTCCCAGTGGAGAAAAAAAAAAAAAAAAACAACCAAAAAATCAAACCACCAAATGTTTAAATAGGTGAAATTAATACTGTGGTGTTGGCAGTAGTTACTGTGCTCTAGTTACCGAAATGCTAGCTGGAACTAGCTGAGAAAATTTGCACTGATCACAACTGGAGAACATATACAAAGACTTGAAGTTGTGTGAGCCTGGTCCCACCAGCTCAACTCAAATGTGATGGAATCACTTCCAGAAGAAAGAGGATTGTACAGGCTGTATGGGATCACCCTTTTCAAAGGCTGCCTGGGTTCTATGACATGGCACTCCTGTCCCTGAAAAAGCATAGCTCAAGCTATCAGATCTTGAGACTAGCAAGTGCTGCTGCACACATAACATACAGTTAAACCCTCTCAGTTAATACTGACCAAAAATGAATCCTACACAAAACAGTATGCTAAACCTGCAGCTCTGACGCATTTTATTCTCTGGTATTGCAGTTCATAGCATTGCTCTGCACAGTCACAAATCTTCCCCCACCACCATCTCCACTGTTTTCTGTGGTACCAAGTCCCTCAGCATGAACCAGCTGGCTTGATTTCTCTGGTGTGCCTCAAATCATACATTTTTCTACATCAAAACCGGACCATTCCTATTGGCCATGATCCTCCATAGCCTTTGCTACTAATTTAGACATTACTGTATAAATGAATATTGTCTCTTACCATCAACTGAGACTTCCCGGGACCTGACCAGGTCGCTTTTATTGCCCACAAGAATAATAGGAATGTCTTCTGTCTGCCTTGCTCTTCTTAGCTGGATTCTTAGCTCAGAGGCCTTTTCAAAACTAACTTTGTCTGTCACTGAATATACAATAATATAGGCATCTCCCATTTTCATACAGTGGTTCTGAAGCCATTGGCTGTCATCCTAAAACAAAAGGCAAGAAAGATTTATTGCACTGAAAAATCTATTCAACACTGATTAATGATTTAATTATTGTAAGCACCTTAAAGATATTTTTCCTAGCTTTATTATAAAAAGTCAGTAAATGTAAGCCAACCTCCCAATTTTTTTTTTTTTAAGATTTTGTTATTTAAAATATATTACAGAACAAAATTCTCTTGTTTCCACAAATAATATCAGGTCTGCACTGATCAGATTGTGAATCTCTTAATTTTACAGTAATTCCCTGGGCTGCTCATGTAAGCTGCTGCTTATTCAAAGCATTAAGGGATTCGCACTCCAGCCCTATTGAGGTTTTTAAATTGCCTGCCTAGCTACAAGAAATTAATTGCAGGAGAGAACAAAGGCCCTATGAATTCTAATTTTTTAATGTCACTTTTTTAATGTTACTGATCGGATCGAAGAAATAGGCAGACATAGTTGTTCCATTTCTACTTTTTTTTAGAGTGAACCACTTTTTTTAAGAGCGAACCACTGACCAAGCCATAAAGAAAAAATATCTTAAATCTGTAAGTACCTGCTCCCATATATCAAACACCACGAGGGATGCTTCTTCTCCATCAACTATAATTGATCTGTCGTACGTATTTCCTACGGAAAAAAAAAAAAAAAAGTTCAGAAAAAAGAAGTTATTCTTCTCCCTCCCTGCCGGCAGCCTGGCAGGGGGCAGCCGTAGGGAGATGCCCGGGGAGGTGCGGCCGCGGCCGCGCTCCGCCGCTCCGAGCGGCGGGTCCCCGGGAACGGGAGTCCGCCCGCCTCCGCCGGCGTGCTGCCGTGGGTGCCCCGCGCCGCCCCGCGCCCTCACCGGCCTCTTCCGCGTCCGCGCAGTCCTCCACGCCGCCGAAGATGCGGGCCAGGCTGGTCTTGCCGACGCCGTGCTCGCCCAGCAGGATCACCTTGTAGAGGTTGCTGTCGGAGTCGCTGCCCGAGGAGATGACGGAGTCGGAGGAGTCGGAGGCCCAGCTCTCCCGGTGCGCCTCGCCGGGGCTGTACGAGGTGCAGCGCACCAGGCCGGAGAGCTCGCCCTGCGGCAGGGCGGCCCGCAGGTCCCGCTCGTCCACCGGCATGCTTCGCCGGTGCAGGTGCTGGTGCACGGAGAAGGGCATGCTGCCGCGCCGCTTGTCCAGGTAGCGCAGCTTGTCGCCGCGGTTCAGAGTCATAGGGGTGCCGGGCTGCGGCCGGAGGGGAGAGAAGAGCTGTCAACACCCGCCGCCCCTGCTGCGCCCCAGCCCCGGCCGCCACGGCACGGCACGGCACGGGCGAGCCCCGCCGCGCCGCCCGCGGAGCAGCGCTTACCTCGGGGCGCTCCGCGGAGGGAGGGAAGCAGTGAGGGATTCCCCGCCGTTAATCGCCCGTGCCGCCACGGGAGCTCCCTCAGCGAGTGCTGCCGCCACCCCGCTCCTCGCCCCTATTTATGGCTCCGCCAGCCCGGCCCTCCCCGCCGTGACGCGCGCCGCGCGGCGCCGTGCCAGCGCGGCCGTGGGCAGCGCCGTCCGCCCACGGCGGCACGGCTGCTCTCGGCGGGCGCGGGGAGCCCGGCGCGGGGAGCCCCGCCGGGGGGAGGCGCGGCCCGGACTGCTGGCGGCAGCGAAGGGGTCGGCGGCGGGGCTCCCCTCCCGTCGGCGCGGGGAAGGCGCCCGGTCCGCGGCACGGACGGGCAGGGCGAGCGCCGTGGGGAGGCGAGGGATGGACGCGGAGCGTTTCGGTGGGAAATGCCGTTAGGTGCCGCGAGTGAAAGGCTGTGCAGTCAGGCTGGCGGGGTCCGCCCCACGTCCCTGCTCCTGCCCGGCCCGGGATACTTTTCTTCCCTGATGCTCCCCCCGGGTGGAATGGAATGGAATGGAATGGAATGGAATGGAATGGAATGGAAGACAGCATTTGCTACGTATGTCGCTTGTTTCCACTCGCAGCCCTGTGTGAGAGAGCGGGTGTTGTACGCAGATGGGTTTCCTCGGCTTGTTAGGCTCTATGTCCTTGTCCAGGAGTTTAGGTATAGTCCTGGTGTCTACAGTAGTGTTAGGAAAAATATTTGCAAATTTGCAATATTTGCATTACTTCGTGCTTGCTTTACTTAATGTTCAGGAGTGGGAAAGCACATGTGCTAGGTGTTGCACATACACAGTGAGCTTGCCAATGTGTCCACACGCAGTGTCAACGGTTTAAGAGGCCAATATAAAACATAAAGGTCAAATTCTTCTCTTGATTTCACCTGAGCACCAAAGTGAGACAGTGAAAGTCTTATCTCATAAGTGGCACAGTCATTATCGTGTGATTGGGTGAAGAAACGACTAACCAGATAACTATACTTGTATTCTGAATGGCTCACCCAAGCATCGTGTATACAGTTTATTGTTTGCCTAGCAACCGAAACATGTTACACATTTTACAGCCAAAATAACTCTGGCTCCTGCTCCCAAACGATTACAGCCTGATCAGTACGGGAAAATCCCTGTGACTCTGTATAGGGACAGTTGCCATCAAATTTGTGAAAGTTTAAGGGTTTACAAATCAGCTGCAGAAACAAGGCTAAAGAAAGCAAGAGATAGGGAGGTGATGGAAATGAAGTTATATATGTAGGGAATAAAGTAAGGGAAAGAAAAGAATCTGTGGGATTGGGCTATGGGGTTGCCTAGCAAATAAAATATAGCATACTGGCTCAGAAACATCTTTTTTCTTATAACATGTTAAACTTCTCAGGCTACTTAACTGCGACAAAGATAAACATGAAAAATACTTTGAAGGGACTGACCACAGGGAATGGATATTTTTTCCTATGAAATGAAGTGAGTGAATATTCTGTTATTTTCAGGAGCCAATTATAATTCTCCAGTCCATGCTCTTGGGGTGGTTTTGGCCCCTTCGCTCTGATAACTGCAGTTTGAAGTGTTAATGTGGCAGTTAAAGATCACCAAGTGCTTGCAGCAAATTCCCTCTGCCTGTCTCGCAAAATAGCAACCAAAATAGCCTTGTCAGTTTAAATACTCAGAGTTTGGTGGTGAAACGAAGTACGTGCTTCAGTTAACTGAACTGAATTATAAACCTCTGGTTAGCATTTTAAATCATATTTAAATAAATTATGGTTAGCATTTGAAGTATGCAGTGGTTACTTAACTTGGATAAACTGGAATCTGCCAAACCATCTTGATTAATCTGTATTTATATACAGTTAGTTATGTAAATACACTTCCAGAAATTATTTGTCTTCAGTTAACTTTTTAAAAATTTGGATGTTTCTGCTTAAAATTCTCACCTGAAAATATTCTGAGTGGATTTATAAGTCTTTTGGACCAGTCTTTCTTGCATGCCTTTGCTGTGTGTCAGGGTCAAACTTTAGAAGTTGACATATAAAGTGGGGGTATTTTTAATTGTTTTCTGCATGAAAGAAGGGAAATCTGAGAAGCATCAGAACCGAAGATACAGTGCCACTTTTGTGCCACATATAGCACTACTGACTGGAACCAAACTAAAAATGGGAGTTTCACTGACAAGACTTAAAGAAGCCGTATTTTATTCCAGGCCTTTTGCTGATGAGAATTATTAACATTTTAATGATGTAAATGCAAGACAGACCCCTTGCTAGCCAAAAAATAACAGGAAAGGCATATGTAAAAGTGCTAAATAAAAACTTTGAGAGAACAGTGTTTCAGTAGGAAAAGTGACTGAAAATAAAATAATAGAAATCATACAGAAAATTCAGGACTCTGGCAAATACTTGTTTTGTGCCAGCACCCAGGTACAACTGATGAATTCATGGTTATAGAATACCACCACAGTTACAGGATGCTACTCGGGATCTGGCACTGGGTTCTGTGAGTTGTCCTTTAACGGAAAGTGAGATGGCCTTGGACTAGGTCCCCAGGGCTTCACTTGTTCCTAGAGGGATGAGTACAAGTTGCACAGAGGAGCGCTGTGCCAAGGCAGTTAGGTCTGTTCCCATCCGCTGCAGGATTTGTGCCCGGAACCAGAGAGAGGGGGAGATCATGGGGGTCATGTAGCTGCTTTATCTCCTTTGATCTTAATAGGTCCAGCTGTTTTGTGAAGTTGGAAGGAATTAACAGATAATTCAGGTTAATCACTTGAGACACATAACGTGCTTTTTCACATAGCATGCAATTCTATTTGCTGTTAATTATTGCTATATATTCATCTATACATTACCATGGCACCTGCTGATTTCAGTGGGGTGCATATGAGACCACAGGCTTGAAATGCTGATCTTTTAGTTTCTTTGAAGGATTTTAAGACCGTCTCCTTTCTCACCTGCCTTCCATTTCCACTTCTATGTGACTGTGCTTCTAACAGATATATTAACTGTAATTTATTTCTACTTAAAAGAGATTTTCATGTCTTGCTTTTCTACTCTTATTTTCTATTGTTCTAGCTTCTAATGGTCTAGGGTTTGTTTTAATTAAATGAGTCCTTCAGACACACACTGCAGACTTGATATTTTAGTAAGCCTAATATACCATTCCTTATGTATTGAAATGGAAACTGGAAATTTTATAATTTTGTTGGATTTTACATAGAGCCAGACCCGGAGTCTATCAATGTTGAAAGTAAAAGTCCACTCCAGCCTGCGTGGCAGATTGTAAGTGCACTGAAGCAGGGTTATCACCGTAGCAGTGGTACCACCTGCGGTTCTTGAGTCACGGGTGGCTCCTGAGCAATTCAGGTGCCTGTCCCCTGCAACTGCTGTGTCATATAACCAGCAGCAGAGCTGCAGCCCAGGGGCTGCTGTCTAACCCAGATCCTTGCTGCGTGAGGAGATACAGCTTAACAAAAGTAACAAGCAAATTCTGCTGAGGCCAGGAGCACTGGGTCATTTGTGGTCTCAGGGACCCCAGTCAACTACATCCTAATTATCAGGTTGTTCTGGGATCCTGGCGGAGCCACCGTAACCTCCCATTTGCGAATCAATCCAAAACCTTAACTTTTGCTTGGCTGCCCAGCATCTGTGGTGTGTGTCCTGTGGTTCTCATGGAAGAATTTGATCTGAGACTTAGAAGGAAAGGAACACTGATATCCTATATTGTGTGGAACTGAGCACAAAGCTCTCTAAAAAGGGATTACTTTTTTTTTTCAGTTTCATTTCATCTTCATATGATTTTCATTTTCCTTATTTCATATGCTTTTCACTTAAGGTGCCTTTCTTTCTATTTTACTGTTGTAGTATATGCAGTTTCTTTTTTTCTGTTATCTCATTCCTTTCTTATTCTCTCTCTCTTTTTTTTCCCTTTCAGTTTTCCTCTAGCTTTTGAGAAGCGTCAGTGTTCACTTCTAGTGCACTCTCTTGGCCTCAGTACTTTTCTTCATATGGAAAATGTAAAACATGCAGTCCAATCCTGGTTTTCCAGTTATTTATTCCTGGGCTAATAAAGCTTGTGCCTGGAGTTTCTTTATGCTATATTAGGTGCAGAGTGCATTTCATGGTCTAAATGACAAGCACAGACTTTGCAGGGGGTGCAGTGATAACTAAGCATGTATAACCTAACACCTAACCTCCTCCCCTTTGAATTTTCGGATAAAAAAGCAGAATTTTGGGAGTTGAATTAACTATATGTGATTCTACCTCATCAGTGTCTGTTCAAGCTCAAATGCCATATTATAAATAGCATTTATATTTTTTACATCAAATTAATATTATCACTGAATTCCAGTTTTTGGTTTTGCTGCTGTCTTACATTGAAATTGTGTCACATTTGGTTAGGAATAATAGAAATATTTTGAACAGCTCAAAGACTGGATTAGCAGCAGTGAGGTTTGGGAGAAAGTATTGTTCTCAGTGTGGCACTATGCTGGAAGTCATGGGTTTCTCCTCTCCTTACTTTTCAACTGCACTGCCTCAAGTCTAATTAATCAGCCATTATGTGGGTGAAGTTATTTCTATACAAACTGCAGAGATATCCACAAAGGTCTGTTCTTGCCAAGTTATATGAAGCATTACTCCTGCAGAAGCATGAGTCTGGCCACCTCCCAAATACCTGGACTAAAAAAGAAATAGCAGCATTTATTATTATTTTAATTACAGAACTGACAGACACAGGCCAGTGGGAGAAGAGACAGAGGCAGCAGTAGGAAATGTGTTGGGGTTTTTTAACCTAAGCAAGAGAGATAGAGGTACAGGGAAAAGAAAAAAATTTTTTTTTCTTTATCCTGCAAAAAGTAGGATATAGTGCAAATGTAGTGTCAAGTTTTCCTCACCATCACCCTTAAAATTACAGATTAGTGTGTGCTGAACAGGTACAGGCTGACTGGTTGAGTTTGTGGGTTGTATGCAAATACATATTAGACCTTTTCATGTGTAGCATATGGTATATTGCATTATCTTGCAGTTAATGTATAGGGATGTAAAAGTAGGCTACAGTTTGAACTGTGCAAGTAACTGTAGCAATGGTGGAGCTTTCAGCCTTAGCACTAACTCCTTTGTTGGAAAGCCTGATAAACGTCGCATTCATGCTGAACCTGCCATTGCTTGGACATTGCTAAGGGAGGGTGGCACACCCCTTCGGCCAAGGAGCCATGCTTTTTCTCATAATTACTCTTGCATTTAATGACAGGTAATATTTTTGACTGAGTAGTGGTAGCCATTGGTAGCCATGAATTGGGGCTGCAACAATAACATGAGAAATACGAGCTTTGGAGTCGATAGAAATCCATATAGCTTAGAAAGCCAAAGGGGAAATGCAAGCAGAAACCTAAGTAAATCCATTATTATATCTACAAAGTTAATCACAATTGGGTTCCTCTCACGGCTACTGCGCTTTCTTTCAGCTCCAGATCAGAAATTCTAAAGGTCACTGATAGGCACTGCGAAAGAATGTAGTACTGTTTGCGTTTTTCAGGTAGAAAATGATAAAATAGGTACATTTTAAGTCCATTGCTTGTAACATAAAGCAAAGGCCTGTCTTTCTGAAACTCTTGCAAAAGAGTGCAAAAAATAACTTGGGATAAGAATAACTGGAAATGTGGTTCATCTTCCTGCTGCTCTGAATTTCTCACTGCTTTGAGTAAGCTCAAAAACTTCCACTACTAGATAACCTCATGACCAACTGAACCAGGTGAATCATTGCTCTGAAAAAAAGAAGTTGCACAAGTGGCATATCTAATTTCATTTTTGCCTGTGCAGTTCCCCTACTTCTTTTTCACAGAGTGCACCACACTATTAGTGAACTATCCTGTTAGAATATACTTGGGAAAAGCGTTCTGTCTCAGTCTAACTTCAAATTTGCACTGATTTTTAGTTTTTCAGATTCAGGTTTACTTCTTACCAACACAGTAACCACTCATGCTATACCCTGCTACAAGAGTCAGAGTTTGGATACCCCCTTAGTTACGTCAGTCACTGCGGAATGGACTCATTAGCACCTACTGTATGTGATCAGCTGTTTGCTCCTATTGCATTTCAAGTTTGGAGTAAAATCAGAACATGACCTAAGATATTTCCGTAATTATTTTCTTTTATCACCCTTAACTCCTCTTTTTCAGTATTAAACCTGTCATGGCCCATGTGCATGACATACATCATCCGTCCATGTGTGGAATGCTAAATATCCTGTCACAATTCCTGTGGGATGTATACTCCTTAGTGTGGATTTCAGAGGCCCTTTACAAGAAATATCTAGAAGTCTGATACCATGAAAAGGTTTCTGAATTTACAGATTGCAACAGACAGTTGTTTTAAGGAGTCAGCAAAGTAAATGGCTGTCTCTGTCTTACTAAGAAGTACATAGTGGTAAGGAAGCAAATTGCAAATGTAAGATTTATTGTTTACCAGCAATAGCTCTTGGCAAAAGGAATGAATCTATTTACAATAACAAATTAAAGGAGCTGTACTAGGTCGGACTCAACTTACAGCCGGTTTCCAGCAGCTGTCAGTAGCAGATATCTAAAGAAGAATGGACAATAAGAACATAATAAACACAATTAAAACTCCCCCCATACAAATGGCAGGCTAAAAGTATTCCTTTTGTTCAGAGGCCCTTGATACGTTTTTTCTGCATATTTTTCTAATTATTTTTTAACCCATGTAGATTTTTGATATCCTGCAACACCCCCATTTACTGTATTGTGAAGCAGAGAATAAGATTTCCTTCGTGTCTTCTTCATACATGTAATGATTTTATAGCTTTCTGCAGTATTTATCTCTCTTGGCTGGGGAACTTAGAGTATTCAGTCACTCCTTGTATAAACATGATCCCTACTTGCCCTTCTCTGTATCTTTTCTAATACATCTTTTTAGAAGTTGGGGGACAAGAAGCACACAAGATTAGAAACACAGATTATTCAAACTGCATGTGCCCATGGACTTCCACAGTGGACAGTAATGCTTTCTGCTTTCTTTGTTAATCCTGAGAATTCCTAGCATCTGTTTACGCTGTCAGCTGAGCATTGAGTAACATTTTTGTGGACCTACTGTAACTCTCTTTTATTGAGGAACTAAGGATTTAATAGGCAGGAAATTGGGTAGAAAACAGCCTAAAGCTGCCCTTGGTAACCTGCAGAGCCCATTTCTTCCATACACCTGCAGGACAATGTCTTCAAAAGTTGCCTGTTAGCAGGCATCTTCCACATAGTACTGCAGAAAAAAAGACAGAAGCTTGCACAAGGAAAGTAAGGGAAAACTTCTCTGTAGCAAGAGATTACAGTGAGGGTGCCGGGAGTACAGCAGATTGTGCCAGTGACAAAGCGTTGCTTATGTTTGAACATATTGCAGAGATATCAAAGGAAAGAAGATCTAGGGATGTGGGGTCTGAAAATCTGGATAAAGTCATCATATTGTAGATGTTTCCATGAATATGACAGGTGAACAAGGAAAAGTCTCCTTGCAGTGAAAACCCATAAGTACCAGACCTGTGGTCCTCTGAGGAAATGAGCAACACGCTTCCAGCGTGCAGTCGCATTGATCCGTCACTGAGGGAAGGATGTAAGACAGAAACACAATTTATAATGTTTGTGGCAATATAAAGTGAAACTTTAACTGTGCTGCCCTCTTCTGTGTACTAGATAAGAAAAAAGGACAGGAATTTTTTAATCTATCTTTTTGTATAGAGAACTTTAGGTTTGTGTCCAAATGTGCATTTATAATGCTTAGAATCGCTGCACCTTATATAAGGCTCCTGGTGGGGACCAGAATTAAAACATAGCTGCCCTTTTGCTTTAGGTGATAAATTCTGATCTTGTTTCCCGTGTGGGGAAATCTCCATTTCCCTTTCATTTCAACAAATGAAAGCTTGAAGCAGGGACAAAAACTCACAGTCACAGGGGAGACTTATGAATTTGAATTAGAAAGGCTTTACACTTCTTTATAACCCAGTGCAGAATTTATGGTATCTTTTCCTGTGGTAAGTGACGTCATGGAATCATTCATGTAAAGTGTGTAGGAATTTGGATGTGAGAGATGTTATCATCTGTTCCAGGAGAAACTCAGAATTTGTCCAGTTGGAATGTGCTGAGTTTGGCAAATTTCACATTTGCATCACAGCAGTAATAGGCATCTCTGCTTCTTTTAAATGTCTCATTTCCTGCTCTGCCTCTGCTGCTATATAAGATATTCTGATTAAGACCTTCAAAGTTCTTATTGTAGAATTATACTAGAATCAAATAAACTTTATTTTCACTTTAAATTGTCGAAGTTCTTTCTGATTTTATTCTTAAGAAAGAATGTAATCATAATTATGGTAATCATAATATGCTTCATTATCTACCACTTTCTCTCCAAAACATAAAATGATCAGGATCTAGGCTCATGATAAAATAGAGAGAGCAAGCACAAGCATAGACTGAGGTAATAGAATGGTATGAAGTGTGTACCTTAGATAGAATTATAGACAGTAGACTTGAAAAATATTATTTTATTAAAGCAAATGCAGATCTTAATTTCAAAGCCAGTCCTAACTAGAAAAAGCTGAATCAAAACTCCAGTGCTAGAAGTCACTCAGTCCTAAAGATAAAACTGCAAAATCTTGACGCATGTCAAGGACATTCTACACCCAAACCAGTTACAGTGAAGCAGGTAAGAAATAACTTTGTTTCCCTGTTCATCTTACTCCTCCTGCAAGCAACTTCCCCACATCCAGTGAATACCAGCGTACTGAAATCTTTGGCGAGGCAGTGGCATGCTGAGCTGCTGATCACATTGGGGAAGTGCCGGGGAATTACTGCTCAGCTCTCAATCTCTGCATGTCTCTCATGTGAGGGCAGAGTTCCCTGTCAGAGGTTTCTTTAACAGGCACATTACAACATAAATCTTTGGGCCTTAGGCATTTTAAGTGGACTTTCTTAATTTTCCAAATCATCCAAGGTACTTATATTCAAAGAAGGACTCAGTGATCATCCCATTCTCTGGTAGTAATGAAATTCAGCAAACTGGTTGCATTTCATGGCATTTTTCCTGTTAACAGTTTTGGAAATGAGATCAGAATCAGGCCTGGACAGTCTTCTCCCTTCTCTACACTTACTCACAGCAGTAATTAACAGGAATCAGGCAAACGCTTCCTTGGCATCTCACGTCAAAAGCATCAAGTCTGTGATTTCACTGCCTGCTCATGCACGCAGGGCTGTGGGGGGAAATGGTCTTTATTCAACAATTAATGTCAAATAGAATATGATGAATACAGTAAATTGCTTTTCTGCAAAGGCTCTTTCTTTTCACACTCACACCTTTCTTTCATAATCTTTACCAAAGAAAGGGTTATATATTTGCATTACTCCTCTGCTCAAGCACATCAGCACCACCAGAATCATTCAGATGAATCTACAGCCTTCTAAGGTAACAACAGCATGTAGCTAGGCAACAAAAAAGAATATAGTATTTTTTAGGAAGGAGGACTTTTCTAGATGATCTCATATAGATGCAGTGCTTTTTTTGCCTTATAAGAAGAAAACGGTTCATTGGAGAAATGAGTCTGTCATCCTGTCACCGTCGTCATATCGATGTATAGGCTTCCTTTGATTAGCTGTGACAGAAAAGAACAATGCATTGTATACTGTTCCTATTTATTTCTCTACATCTATTACATATTTGTAAGGTTTTTTACAAAGACTAAAACCCACAAACATTTTTATGGCAGATTTCATTAACCATCATCCTAATTAAAATGGAATGCTTCCATAATTACCAAGTCAGCTGAAATAAATTGTATCTCAGTTCAGCTGAAACCGTGTCAGCTTTAAAAAAGAGATTTTATGAGTGGAAAAGACATCCTGTTGTGTGTACAGTCCATCACTATACATAGGGACAGAGCTGTTGTGAATGGTGAACACTGATTTTGTGCTTGTGAAGGGATTTGGTTAAGTGCAAGCTGAAAAACTGATGTGATCTAGCAGGTACAGCATAGGCATCGATGCCTTGGTGCCCCAGATGAAGGCAATGAACCCAGCAAAGAGAGGATAACGAAGTGCCAGGCCAGCTTCTGGGCTTTGGAGTGACTCTTTCCAGCCTTGAGAGGCAGCAGGAGCTCTGAGATGCTGGATGAAGATATCTTCCCTTGTTTCTCATCCAGGTTTGTGCTGGCCAGGTCTCAGGAGAGCCACTGACCCAGGTGAAATCGTAGCACCATCTGCCGGGGTGCTGTTATCAGCCTGAGCCACATCGGGATTCACGATCTCAGCTCACGATTTCAGCTATCCTCTGTTTTCCATTTCTCCTGTATTCCCTTTTCTACATCTCACTAATTTGACAATTTGTCCGTACATGCAAAAATTTATTTAACTTGCAGAGCTTTCAAATTTTGTTTCCCAAAACAGAGTGCAGCAGAGCAGCCTGTGTGGCTGGGACAGGCCGTGCACGGCGCTGGCAGGAGACCTGCAGGCACCAGGGAGAACATCTGTCCTGGAGCAGCGCAGTCCCTCTCAAGCTGTCCATGTTTGTGAGAGCGCATGCTCTGTGCATTACAGTTTCTGTGGCAAGTATTTTTTCTGGTACAGACCTGAATGTAGCTAATCAGAGACATTACATCACAGTCTTGGCAGCTTTCATGTATGTATTTCCTCTCTTTGGCATGTTATTTTATTTGTGTATTCCAGAGCCTGTTCTGTGGGATGGCTTCCATTCTTCCCAGCTGGACCAAGGCACAATTCATACCACATTGTCTCTTTCATCTTGTCATTCTTCATGGTGAAGCAGGGATTACCCAGTAATTTTGCAAGCCAAAAAAAGACACAATTTATTTGTAGTCAGTGAAAGACTCAAGCAACTTTTAAGAGGATGAAGACCAGATCACAGTAAAATGTCAGAGGAAGGTACACCATCTTCGTAACATTCATAGCAAAGTTCCTGCAGTTTTAAGGATTAGTAGAATATGTTGCAAGTGCTAAACTAGTATGATACATTAACTGATGTGTATACAATTTGCATCTAAGCTATAGTGTTTATTTATTCAGCCATAAAATGCAGAAAACTATTAATTGTACGACTTGGTAACTGCGTAAGTACATCTGCTGTGAAGTTAAGTGCTCAGACTACAGATGAACTGAACGTGTACACACAAATGGCATATGCATTTAAAGTAAGGCGGTTATGATCAAGGTTAAAGCTGATACAATGTTTACTTTTTGTTTGAAAAAATAAATTAACTCTCAGTTGTTTTACTAGGAATGGCCCAATATTCTTCTTACCAACAAAAATAAATGTGACAAGACTTCATCATTTCTGTGCGAAAAATACAATCCAGAGTATAACCTCAATTAAAAGCTCTAAGTTTGCAGGATCAGATTCAGAATGGTGAGTTTGAAGGGGAAGGGGAAGAAATTGTTTAAATTACAGCTCCTGTTTCAAGCTCCTAGTTAATTTTGTCATTAGTAAGAATCATTAATAAAGTAGAATTTGACAAGCTCTTTACATTACATTTTGACTTATGTTTCAAAAAGCAGTGTCTAAAATGCATTGTTGTGAAAATAAGTCAGTAACAATTTGAAGAGAAACAATTTATGTGACTCATTTCTAATCATCATTTTCTGTCTACCTCAAAAGTAACTGTGTTTTTAAAAAAGTTGGCTGCAGTGTTAATAAAACTAGTTTTGTTCTATTAAAACTGTTAGGAAAAAAAATTTGGAATCTATTGGCATTTATTGTTTTTCTCTGCAAGCATTTCAGACTACATGGATGATTTATTTGTCACTTTGCAGGGGAAATAAAAAGTTTTGCTGCTTAGATACCTTCATAATCCTTAGACAGAGCATGTGCCAGCTCTTCCATTAGCAAAAGCGTAGAGAAATCAAGCTGCCAGGCATCCTGGGGTTAAGCAAGCTTCTGATCATCTACTGAGGTTATTTTGGTCAAAGCCATGCGTGACACATCTGATGGGAACCCAGATGAAACTAACTTGGGTAGATTAGGGAAAAAAGTGCTATGATAAACCATCATCTCAAAGTTACATCAAAATAATGGGCAGGATCATGTCCAGCAGAGAGAGTTTGGCAGTGATGACTTGCCAGTCGCTCGGGTTTTCCTGCTTGGCTGAGCATGGACACAACTGCTGCCCACACTCTTTGGCCACTGCACTTACAATCTGGCAAGGTGTGCATCTCCCTTTGTCAACTTAAAGCATTAGTTTTACATAGATACTTGTCCTCCTGATCCTCCTGTCTCCTCCTGCTGTTTGTGACTTACCTGCTGTGGGACAGCAAAGGCTTTCTTGTTACCTGCAGCAGTGTGAGAGCACTAATGGGATGGGCTGTGTAACAGCCCAGCAAGAGACGACAGAGGGGGGCCATGCTGTAGCTGTACCTTGGCTACAGGCCCCACGTGGGAATTTCCCCTTCAGGCAGCCAGCTTGTAGGGAACAAGGAAACCAGAGGCGTGGGAGATGTCTAACATAAGGTAATGGAAGCTCACTTACTTCCGCTGCAATTTGGAGGACAAAGCCTCCAGCACTTTAGAAGCTCCCTGTTCTCCATGTTGCCACAGACCGAGGCTAGTGGCAGCACAGTGAGGTGTTGTACGCCCGTGGTATTTCCTTCTCTTTCTCTTCCTGTGCCTTCCCAAAGCTCCCAGGCAGCAGCTGCTCCCCATTCCCATGTTATATTTGTTCCACAGACTTGCTGGAAATTAACTTCTGCCCTGTTCTCTCCCTCCAGCCCTGCGATGGGAGCTGAGCTAACAGCAGGAACCAGAGACTGTTTTAACTTCTGTACTAAAGAGGACAGCCTTGGCATCTGAAGCTTGCGTGTGCTGCAACAAGATGCTGAAAAGCAACAAAACTGATGAGACAACTGGCAAGTTACTCAGCAACCCTGATGAGTGTGTGGAATGAAGCTGGGAGAGCAGGGTTTCCAACCATCCAAACCACCAGGATGTTTTTATCACTGCAGACAGGGCTGCTCCTTTGATCCACAAAGGAATGGAGATAACCTGCCGCAGGATGCAAAAGCTCTTTACAGGTAGGACATGAAAGAAGAAATGTATGAATTGATAATAAATACATAAGAAGGTTACAGAATATGATAGCACGTCTTCTGCAACTACCGAAGTGTGTTGAACAAAATGAGGGCTCTCCGCTATTTGTATGTTTCGTAAAAAAGTTGTGTATTTTTAGCATTTTGTGGAATTAAAAAAGTTTTATGTGCTTTCTATTAAATGTTGCTGGCAAATGGTTGTGAGACGTACCAGCAGACCTAAACACACAGGTAATAGCCTTCCCCTGTTTTTATTCTTTGCTGATACTTACCTTTCCATAGTAACATTTGAAAGATTTTGCTATAAACTTTTCTTTCGTTTAGGGAAAAAAGTTGACTTTGCCACTTTTTCAGTCTGTATTTATGCCAAACAGTGCATTTTGTAAAGGAAGGGAAAGTGGTATAGTTGTCTGCTTGACAGGCTAAAGGGAAATGTTTTTAACAGCTATAAAAAAAACAAACCATTGTAAAACATGTAGTTTATAAATCAAAGCTCCAGAGGGAGATCTTTATCAAAGCACTTTATTGATGTATTTACATCAATCTTAAGCATGGCCAGAAGACTAAAATAACTTTTTTTAACTAACAGTTCCCAGTGTGTGGTACACATCACTCCACCCAAGGAGCACAAGAAATAATACTGCCATTTAAGTGTGAAGTTCTTCCATGGACAGTTCAGTTGCATCTTTGGATACAAAGCTGCTGAGCAGCTTCCCTGCCACTCATGAAATTGGGGGGTGAACAGTCTTCAAAAGTTTCAGATTGCTGGTACTGGGCAGCAATGACAGTGTGGGAGCAGCTGGGAAGAAGTCTGCTCCCTCCCAGGGGGCAGGACTGTATGGGCAGGCCCAAGTATGTGCGGCGTGGTGGAACCTGAGATGCATGAACTGTGTTTGTCTGCGGGCTCAAACACAGGGCAGGTTACTCTAGTGCACAACGCAGCCAGTTGCCCTAAGGAGCTCCTGTTGCAGTGTTTGCTTCAGCCACCCCTGGAAGGCTCTGCCCAGAACCTAGGAATGCGAAACAGATGTCTGCTTCTGGCATTTTTCCTGGACTTGAATGAGGCTGTTTGTATTCAACACAGCTGCTCTAAAGGGTCATAGTTTCTGATGGAATGTGTCCTATTACAAAGCATTCCAGAGGCTAAATTTAGGGGTAGCTTTTTGGAAAAATAAAGTCTGAAAAGAAATATTTGTAACACATTAAAGTTTTCTTCTCCCACTTTATCTCCATAGAGCAGGAGCCAGCTAACGATCATTAAAACCAGGGAATAGAAGATTTTTGCTAGAATTGGCAGTACGTTATCATTCAGCAAGTATCCAAGCTGAGGGAGCCTGTACAGAAGGACCTGTGATCTTCAGCAAAGTAACTGTAGTTTGTCCTTACTGTTGTTTCTATCATCTCATAAATATAACATCCACATCACTTAAAGAAACATGCCAGATCTAAAGTAATAGAATTCTCCATCCCTAAGTAGCAGAAGTCAGACCTTTTCTTTGATATCCACAATAGAGTCCCTCTACTAAAAAGTTATCCCCCAACTATATACTATAAATTTAAACAATCTAACCACATACTGTTGCTTCTCTGAAAAGGTAAATGGTGCAAAGGGCTCCCCAAGGGAGGAGGAGGGAGTGAGGCAAGTGCCAACATCCCAACAAATTATTTAACACTATTATTATGTAGTGGTGAAAGCCAAGCAGAGAGATTCAACAAAGCATAATTTACTGATTCCTTCTCTATTTGGAGTGCAGGTTGAAGCAATCTGTTGGCAGCGTAGTCATCCTTCTGTTTTCCCCCGGCACACATTTGCATTCCTTTCTTCCCCAAAATCTGGGAGGGTGAAATTAATTTTCTATAAAAAAACCCCAGAAAACAAAATCAAACCAACCAAGCGTGTTGCCTATGAGCTGCCTGCATACATTGCCATGGCTGAAGTTTCATTTGTGCTGCAAACGTTGGCAATGTCAGAACTAATCAGTTCAGTGATTCAGCAAGAGAGGCAGAGAGGAAAGATAGTATTAACAGCTGGGTCATTCTGCTCCTTTCCCAATATTAATACCACATAAATATTGTCTTTATTTACAGCTTCATTCATACATCCAAGCAAGTGCTGATCATTCAAAGGATGCTAAGCCAAATAAGCAGATTAAGGCTGCTGCAGAGTTGGCTTTCTGTAGAAGCCCTGTGCAAACTGGGTGCCTCATTTCTGAAACAGGAAGATTTGGATTTGTTTCTGTCCTATTTTGCTATGTGACTTTAGATGTCACACTTGGATCACCACTGCCTCAGTTTCCTCAGCTGCTCAACACAGACTAGACTGGACTACTAGGCTGCAGTTTACATAGTGTACATAAGCTTCACCATTTTTAAAATAGCATCTGAGACCCTCCAAGAGAAAATACTACTGAAACATAAAGCATTACCATCAAACAGGCGAGCACAATCTACTTTTAAAAAGGTGTATTAGTTACTCTCTAGATAACTGATGACGATGAAGGTAACATTGCATGAGTGCAGGCACCAAAAGACCTGATAGGATTTCTTTAACACGTTGTTATTTTTCCATGTGGTCCATGATTAGAAACATCTTTTACAAAAGTTCAAATTAATTCTGGAATTCTATCTTAATGAATTTTTCTATTGTGAATTTCTGCCAAAGACAATAGTTTAGTAAATGCCACATTTCCCAGACCAGAAGCATAGGCTAGGTATTATTATTAAATCTCAATACGTTTAAAGCAAAACTTGTCATTTAGCTGTCAAACTTTGCCAGGAAAGTCTTTCAGCAAAGGGTAGCTGGACTGTTCGTACTGAAAACTATGAATGACTCTCTCCTATATTGCAGCAGGTGCATGAAAAAAAATGCTACCTCAAAGATACTGTATTTCCTACCACAAGTAATGAGTAATTAAAAATAAATCACGTTTTATACAGGTCTAAAGAGTCCTCCATATTTGGCTAATCCAAGGTAATATAATAAAAACCAGGCAGATGATTTAGAAGTGTTTACACTTATTGCTAAAATGTGTTACAACTTTGCACACATGAATTTATACCATTTTTGATATCTGAAGCTAAAATTATATTAGCAGTCCAAAACAGTCATATGAATGTAAAGATTTTAACTGCCAATTAGCTTGGTGTACTTGTAAAGTCCAGTGTGCAAAATCCACTTCTAAAATGCAGTTTATAGCTAATTTTGGATAGTGAGAAACCAGTTAAAAACAGGTTGAAACAAATCTTTTCAAAGAAAAATCCTACCTATGCAATGACTAATAAAATATAAAAGTCAATTTTCATTATATTTTTGTAGCTGCCTGTCAGCTAATTTCCCACATACTATTTTTTGTAGGAGTAATGAAACATTTCTTTAAGAAAATCCAAGTGATTTTATTTTGCTCATAGATATATGTATAGTGTAACACTAGCATCACCACTTATATACAAAATTAGTTTAACATAGCAGAATACCAACGATTTCCTCATCGGGCAATTATGATCGAGCAGACAAACACTGATTCACCACTTCCAGTAAGTGAGAGTTTTCCAAGGCAGCTGCTACACGTTCTTTATCAGCAAGCTGTTTATTAACTGTGCAGAAAAACACACCAGAAGAAACGAGTCAAAACATTGGTATACAATGTCTTTTTTAAAGCATTTTACGTTGAGACACATAATCACACTGTTGCTATGGTACTCAGGTAGACTAGTAATTCTGCAGATGCTAAGTACTCTCCAGAGTTGCAGTCTAAAGTCAAAGCTAGCATGTTATCACAAGTTAAACCAGCACGCTGTTTATGATTCAGCAGCAGGGAGCTACGCTTGTGTAGGTATAACACAAGAAGAAATTTTCCCCCAACCTCTCCCCATTTTCTGAGTCCTCCATAACCCAGGCAAATCAATGACTAGTTGAGAACACAGGTTGCCTGAGGAGATGTTTAAAGTACAGTACAGAACATATCTAAGTGTCATTATTACACATTCCTGTTCTGTAACGTCCCCCAGAAGCTGACGCACATAAAGTCCCAGGTACTAAACCGCTGCTCCGCAGGTATGGGAATCGCTCTCCTCTCTAATTTTCAGGATTAAAAAAAATAAAGACGACCACACAAGAGAGCACCAAAAACCTTACCTGCATGCTCAGAGGCATGTGTTCCTGGTGTTATATGAACATCCAGCTTAAAAAGCATCACAAAACAAAAAGGGGACAAGTCAACAAAACATTGGAAGCTCAAGTTCAAAATATTTAATAATAAGACAATAACAAAAAGAGGGGGAAAAAAGGACATTCTTTCCAATATCAGTTACTGTATATAGCAGAATAAAATAAAGTCTAAAATCACAGAATATTCTGCATTCCCATCCGCTTAAGCCTTCTCCTCCTGTGCCGTAGAGCACTGCAGGTAACTTCCCTCCATAACCTCACTCACCCTTGACATGACTGTCACAGAACGGTAATTCTGCATCAATATTTTAGTCCAGTGCCCCCTCTGATTCCTGGAGTGTTTCCCCCACCCATAACATGAAAAAAGCTGTACTTATCTTTCACTGTAAGTTAGTTAGCTTATTTTTTTGCTTTTTTTTTCTTTTCAAACACAATCTCCCTCTTCTGCTTTCCAGAGTGATTTGGTTACTCACCTTAAATCTCTCAGGCAGAGATCTGATCAATTTTACTTTTATGGAGAGGCCAATTAACGTCGCCATGCTGCAGTGAGGAATGGTGGGAGTGAACTCCACTGCCACCGTGCTTTCTGCGTCATTCACCTGTTGAAAACCAAACACTTCCCATGTAGAAAACTCACTGGCTTTACCCCAAACTAGCTGGAGGCATTTTATGTGAAATACAACTTGAAGCTGTACTTTGCCGCTCATAGTTTTCTTCACTGACATTTTTCAATACTATGTTTAGCTGCAGTAGACTGCTATAATAAACCTCTTTTAATGTTAGAAAAAAATAATTAAGTTAATCAGACGGCAGAGGCAGCACTGCCCTGCAGCACAGCACGCGTTTATCGACCGGCAGTCCCGACGGCGGCCCCGGGAGACCCGGGAGACCCGGGCGGGACGGCCGCGCAAGCGGGACGATAAGCGCATCTTAGCGGGGCTCTCACTTTTACTCGCACTTGCTCGACGACGTTCAGCTCCTCCAGGGTGAGGGGGTGCTCGGGGTCGTTAATGGAGCGAATGAGATGTGCCGCGTTAAGGAAAGCGGAGCGGAGCTGCACCGACCTGCCCTGCCCTGCACCGCCGCCCCAGCGGCCCCAGCCCCCCCGCCCGCCCTCGGCCCGGCCCGGCCCTCCCCTCCCGGCAGGATATCGAAGATCTCCCGGTCGTCGATGGAGTCGGGCAGCTCGTCGTCCTCCTCCCGCGCCGTCACCGGCCGCTCCCCCGAGCGGCGGTAGATGAGAGGGTTGGCGTTCTCCAGCGGCGCCCCGCCGCCCGGGCCCGGCCCGACCATGGCCGCCGCTCAGGCCCTGCCCGCCTCCGCTACCGGGCGGGCGCTGCCAGCGGGCCGGAAGGAGCCCGGACGCCATTCGCCGCCGCACCGAGCGCGGAGGCGGGCACTCGGCGGCGGGCGGTGCTGAGGAGGCTGGGTCCCATCTTCCCCGTGGCGGGAGTGCTCTCCTGTGGGCGAGGAGCGAAACTGGCGTGATTTGTGGAGAGCAGACGTGCCGGGGGAGCCCGGGTGACCTTCAGAGTCGCTTTTAGGGCAATTAGGAGGAGGCAGGGGTAGCAGCGCTGAGGGTGCGCGGGCGAGTTGGGAGGAAGCGTTCAGCGACTGGAGTCTTGCGCAGCTTTCAACTGAAGTCTAAGGGTGAAGAACGAATGGCTTCACTGGAGTCAGCGACGCTGCAAAGTGTCTGTGAGGGACCTCTGAAGTGAACTTAGTGCTGTCAAGGATGGGTAAATTAAATTGCGTGTTGAATACAAAATGTTCTTGATTAAAATTATTTCTTTCATCTTTCAATTTGAAAAGTGAAACTGTGTTAAAAAAACCTGCAAACTTAAAAGAAACTGGAGTGATAGAGTGTAATGATGACATATCTTGGCTTCATACACCCCTTTATAATGGGGTTAAAGCACATACTCCTGTGTAAACATACTGTATATTCCTGTTTCAGCTTCCTTGCCATATTTTTGATTTCTCTTTGCAAAAAATGATCTGTATAGGGTTTGGTTTTTTCATGCCTGCCACGTCAAGTCATGGTCACGGGTAAGAAGATGTGAAAATGCTCCCCAGGCAGAGAGCAGCAGTTTCCCTGGTGGCCGACAGAAGGAAAAGAGGATTTGAAAGGAGCTGAGACTTGCTGCTTCAAAAGATGTTACAGCTGGAAGAAAAGATGTATATTGTGGTTCTGTCGCTCAGCACTGCCTTACAGAAATGGTCGTTACCTCAGGTGTGCTTTTGACTGCAGGGAGTTGGGCCAGATTGGGTTTGCCCCCAGCGGGACTTGTTCTGAAGATTACTGATGTGTTTACATATCTGCTGATATTTTAAATAAGACAAGCAAACTACCTGTGAGCAAAGTTTCCATTTGTCTCTGCTTTCATCTTTGTTTTGTATTATATTCAGTTAATATATAGATTACATTGGCATTAACGTTCACTTCTTAATCTAATCCTTTGTGATCTTAAGTTGGTCTTTCAATTAATGTATGTTGTTTTGGATAACAAATTTTGTTGGTACACATAATTTTTCTGGCTGTTTAGGAGATACAAAGCTGACTGAGCTGACTTACTGTTAGTGGCGAAGACGTTGGCTGATTTTAAATGTGGTTTTTGTTTGCTTTGTTTTGGTTTTTTTTAAGTGGATAGAGAGTTCAGTTTGGCAGTACAAGAAGTCCATATTCATTGGATTTCACTGATGGAAAGCGGTCAACTTAAGTAGCCTCATGGAATCCTGCTTTTTCCAACTCCTTCCTCCCTGCCTTATGTGTGCATGGATGGATGTAGACATACACGAACAGGCACACACACCTATTCCCATATGTTGAAATCTCTCTGCTGGTTTTGGTCTGTCTTCCTAGTTTGCAAGAAGGATCCACAAAAATCCCAGGGCTATTCACATTGGACTGGAACAAAAATAACTGCAACAGAAAGAATTTTCCAGAAAGATTTGAGGGAAGTATGAAAAATAAGAGGCAAGTTATGTTCTACAATGCATATTTGCACAGTTCCAGGTGAAATTAATGAGAAATTGGCACACTTTCCAAAGCTGTTGCAACCCAGAGACTCAGGAACTGTATAAGATACAGCAATTAGCTCTGAATTCTCTTGCACTGAAAATCTTGTTTTACCTATCTCATTTGCGACCCTTTTTGTTAAAGAACCGACTTACTCTGACAAACCTGTTTCCCAAGCAGGATGAGCTTACATGATGTATGATCTGTGATGGAGAAGTTGGCTTCACAGGATTTATGAGTGTCCACACTGGAGGTGAATTAAGTGAAAGCAGTGCAGAGGAGTCTGAAGCGGTATGCTTTGCAACTGAATGCTGATGACACCATTCATCCAGGAGATGTGAAACATCTCCTGTGAAGCATCAAAGGTGGAAAGGCAAAGACCCATTATGTAGAGGGTGTTTTGCCAGTTGAAGATTGGGAGTTAGTGGAGCAGGCTGGGCTTGTAGGCCCAACTGTGAAGAAGGCCTTGAGGCTAATCTGTTTAGGGCCAGTCATCCACACTGAGGGAGTTATGCTTCTACAAACTACAGATTTTTTTAGGACTTTTTCAGCCAGCAGGCGAAAACTGTCTGTTGGATTGCCAGCCTATTTCCATTGTAGGAAGCTATAGTGAAGGTGAGGTCATGGCCGTTTCCTACTTTTTTGAGGGAAGCACATACCCCATAAGGTGTTGGTAAGTAGACCTTGCTTTCTGACCTCCACTGAGACTGCTCATAGAGAAGAAGCTATAATCGGACCCTTGACTTTAATCTCCCCTTTAATTTTAAAAAATGCAGGAGGCCTAATTTTATTCAAGAAGGGATAAAGAACTGTTTTGGAGGCTGGAGGCCAGTCCCTGTTGGAAGGCACATATAGTGTTGATTATGGTACTGATGTGCTAGCCCTCATTAAAACTTCTGCAAGAATTAACTTTTGATTTTTTTTTTTATTGTTACTTTCTAGTTATTTGTAATCTGTAATCCTGTTTTTTGGTGAGGTTTTTTTGTCGTTTTGGGGTTTTTTTACAAGATTTTAAGTGTCCGCGGCTCTTGAACCTCTTCAGAGCTTCACTGTTGTCTCTGCTTGTAGGATTAACAGCAGATTAACTATGATTAGACCTTTTGTTGTTGTTCACAGATGGTGTTGGGTCATTTTCAGATCATCCATTCTCAGGATCAGGTAATGATTAGGTGCATTACACTAAGGGATTGTATTTACACTCTGTATCAAGTACAGCTCTGAAAGTGCTTAATGCAGTGCATGTTCAAAAGGGAATTTAGCTGCACTCCCTACTCAGAATGCCCTCAGCAGGGACCTTTGTACCATTCTCTTCCACGTAAAAACAGAAAATAATCTAGAGTCCAAACGGGGGTGAAAAATGGCTCCTCAAAGCCAGATTGCTGTGCTTTGTGTCTTGTTCTGTAGTATAGCATTCATCACTTGCGGAGCAGAAGGTGAGATGCAAAATCTGTTGTTATTGCGGTCGGGGAAGCAACTGCACTAACAAGTTGCAGTGTAGTGATTTTCAAAGGCAGTACATCTCTTATACTTTTGTTAGCAATCTCCGAAAGTATCCTAATAAGCTTGATGCAAAAATTACTGGGTTTGTGAGATGAAACCATTTCTGAGATGATTTTATGAAAAGAAAACTTTCTATCTTTCTTAAAAGGTAGAAAGCAAAAACATTTCCGAATTATCTAAACACAATATTTTTAAGATTTTGTTGGATGATAAATTTAGAAAATGTTAATGATTTTGGCAGTTGCCGTTTGCTCTGAAATTTGTTTTTAAGCTTTATGCTCTTGCACAGTGACTAAACTATGTCTTACCTAGCTCCAGTTGTCATTGGCAGAGCCAGCTATAGGAGTGTTTGGCAGGGAGTGTCTGTCATTGCACAAAAGTGAAATGAAAACTGAACAAAATTGAAAGGAATAAGCTGAAATCTTCTGAATTAACAGTCAGTAAAAAATGCTTCATTGAAAAGTCTGTCTGATAATTATGAAGCTGCAATTAATTTTTTTTTTTTTTTTTTACCTTATATGTTACTTAGGACAGAATGGTGCTGAGCCAGAAGTGACTATCGCACTTGGACGGCTCAAAGGGAGACAAACAAATGTGAAGGGGACAGACAGACTTGTAAATGTTTTCCTTGGAATTCCTTTTGCAAAAGCCCCTGTTGGATCCTTGAGGTTTTCCCCACCTGAACCACCTGAACCCTGGAATGACCTGAGAGATGCAACTTCTTACCCACCACTGTGAGAGCTGTTCAGTTCATTTGTATATGTGACCTGCTTATGTGTGTCAGTGTTGTCATGTTTATTAGGGTACGGAGGTCTGATTTTGGTAAGGAGCTTGTATGGACTGGTAGTGAATACACTGCCAGTACTGAAATATTTCATAAGAACTGTGGCACTAGGAACCACAAAGAATTGCTGGGAAATTCCTGTCTTTGGAAATTACGTTTTCTCATTATACTGTGCTGAAATAGTTCAGCTTTTTAAGTACAAGTACAGAGTTGTGCTTTTACAGGTTGCACCTCTAACTTTATATAAGTAACACAAAGTTTGAGCACCCTGTGGGAATTCAGTCTGTGGGGCAAAAGAAAGCGTGTTTTCTCTATCATTGCTACGTTGTTGCTATTGCAGTTTTATTACTAATAGTCATGCTTCCTTTCTTTTCTGAAGATGTCCTCAAGATCTGTCCATGTTGAAAATAGCTGAAAAAAACTTTAAAGAAAAACACATCCCATTCCAAACTTCTGAGGACTGTTTGTATCTAAATGTTTACAGCCCTGCTGGTTCAAACAAGAAGGACAAGTTACCTGTACGTAAACCCGTTGTACAAACTTGTGTTGTACAAAGTTGCACCTAATGATAGCTCCTAAGTCACTGTCCTGGTTTCGGCTAGGACAGAGTTAATTTTTTTCCTAGTAGCTGGTATAGTGCTGTGTTTTGGATTTAGCAGGAAAAGAATGTTGATAACACGCTGATGTTTTCAGTTGTTGCTAAGTAGTGTTTATACTAAGTCAAGGATTTCTCAGCTTCTGGTGCCCAGCCAGCAAGAAGGCTGGAGGGGCACAAGAAGCTGGGAGGGGACACCATCAGGACAGCTGACCCAAACTGGCCAAAGAGCTATTCCATACCATATGACATCATGCCCAGTATATAAACTAGGGAGAGTTAACTGGGAGGGGGGATCGCGGCTCGGGAACTAACTGGGCATCGGTCAACGAGTGGTGAGCAATTGCATTGTGCACCACTTGCTTTGTATAGTTTAATTCTTTTAGTATTGCTATTGTCATATTATTATTATCATTGTTTTTCATTCCTTTCTGTCCTATTAAACTGTCTTTATCTCAGCTCACGAGGTTTTGGTTTTTTCCCCTGATTCTCTCCCCCATCCCAGGGGTGGGGGGGGCAGTGAGCGAGCGGCTGCGTGGTGCTTAGCTGCTGGCTGGGGTTAAACCATGACAGTCACTTAATTCCTTTTCAAAATGTGATGCTGCATTAGCAAAAATAATATTATTATGTAAAATTCAAAGTCCACCAACCTAAAATTCAGCTCCCATTAAGCTTCGGTGATTTGGAGTTCCTAATTCTCTGATGTTGTCTTCCCTTTTCAAATGAAATCTACCAAGCAATGTATAAAAGTATGTCTCACCCTTTTTTCTCTAAGGTAATGGTGTGGATCCATGGAGGCAATTTTATATTTGGTGGTGCTTCTAGGTATGATGGTTCTGCACTATCAGCCTACGAGAATATTGTGGTAGTAATAATTCAGTACAGACTTGGACTCCTTGGATTCTTCAAGTAAGATGACCTATTTCACCTTTTACAAAATACTTCCTATCGTGTTTAAAGCATGGGTAGTTTTGTTTTCTCAATCAGCTGAACTTCTATACCTGCCTCCCACTGTTACAGTGGTTTAAATGGACATAGTTCACTGACATCAGGACTTAAAAACATTAAGAAATGTCCATAAATTCCATTTGCATTGTCGTTTGATTGTAGCCTGCTATCACATCATAGTTGGGCTTATTTGGTTCTGGATAGGATGTTTGTTCTTGCCTTTACTTCCATCCGTTGGTGTGTAAAGGCCAGGAATCCATCTGTGTATGGGTGAACAAACAGTAGAGGCAAGTCAGTCAGTGGGGCTTAGATCTGACTATGAAGGACTTTAGGCTATACAGATCTTTCCTTGGTCAAATACGATACTTTGCACAAAATGTAAGTTGGTGAGATGTATTTTATTCTGGTATTAGAAGAACTATTACTCTTCCTGAGAAGTTGGCTCATAATGCTTTTCTTTCAGTACTGGTGATGAACACGCTCGTGGGAACTGGGCATTTTTGGATCAAGTAGCAGCTCTTCGGTGGATCCAAGAAAATATTGAACACTTTGGTGGAGATCCAGGATCTGTCACACTCTTTGGTGTATCTGCAGGATCTTGCTCTGTTTTTGCACATGTAGGCATGCAGTAGATAGATACACTAAAAAGTAAAGTCTGAAAAAAAAATCTTCAAAAACTCAATTAGTGTAACATTTCATGCTTAATCTGATTTTTGAAAGTAAGATTAATGGCACATTGTGCTAAGTCTGGACACTTCCCCTGTAAGCACATAAAAATGTGTAATTCCCCACTGAATCCAGCAGTCTAGTCAAGCATAAAGTTATGGGATAAGGACCTTAATGTAGAATAAATACTTTCTGTTCTTCCCTTCTTGCTAGGTTTTATCTCCTTTGTCTAAGGGTCTCTTTCATAAAGCAATATCAGAGAGTGGAATTATAATCCCCCCTGATAAAGATTTACTTCTTTCAACAGATCTTAAGGTAGGCTCATTTTTTTGCATTTTAAAGCCTTTATAACCTAAAATGGGATATTTCTTGTATCTGATAATTTGGTTAAAAGAGAAAAGGGGAAAATCTGATTGCATATTATGCAACAAAGTTGATCAAATGTCTTCTCACAGCATACCTATAAATATATAGATTAGCACTAAGTAAATTTTCATTCAAATACTCTATTTATTTTCAATCTCGTTTGGTGTTGGAAATAGATTGTACAGTTATGTGATTATCATACCTGTGGGTCGACTTAGGTATTTTCAGTTACACACATACCAAGCTAGGCATATGTCCATTTTCATGCACACTGTAACTTATACAGTAACTATGAAATTTATTATGGAAAGTTTAATTAGAATCCAGAAGAGGCATTCGGTTTTTATTCAGCTATGGTCTTTTAAGGAGGGCCTTTATTTGAAGTAAATTAATTTAAAAAAAAAAACCAACCAACCTTTTAAAATTAGATTCCTCTCTATAAGTACCTTTTCATTTCTCCTCCTGAAATGGCAGGTAGTAATAATGTAAATCTCTCATAAGTTGATTTTCTGAATTTTCTTTCCTTATTTGATTTATGTTACAACCTCGTATCATCTCTACAGCAAAGTTTGTTGTAGAACAGTGAATGGAAATATAGCAAGAAAGAGAAGTATACCAGAATGATTTCACTTCGTGATCAACTATAGCATTTCTAATAAAATAAAATACTCTAAGACCTATCAAGCTCACTTAAATCTGCCCTTAAATAAAACTATTAACAGTACGGTGTATAGTAATTTTCTGTTTATAAATTCCTTGAAGACCACCTCATAGCTAACAGTTCTTGTCTTTGTTAATAATTTTCAGAAAATTGCAAGTATATTTAAGTGTGAGATGAGCAGTTCACTCTCACTAATAAACTGCTTAAGGAACCAGGAAGCAAAGGATATAGTCTTTAACAGTACGGTAGGTGAAACTTTACTTAGTAACAGATCTTTTTAATGGCACGCTTGCAAAACTTTAGCTCAGCCTCTGACCGGAGTTCACTGTTGGCCTGTTCCAAAGTTGATTTTTCTTAACTTTTGTCGAAATACCCCCTAAATATTGACATAATTTCACATAATTTCTCTTTAGAATTTTCAGCGAAGTGTCACAGCACTGGTAAAGTTGTGAGCAAGACTCGAGCGTACATATGTTTTAATGTCAGTTAGAAGCAGCACAGGATCGGGAAACCATTACATAACTCCATACCATGACCCAACCAGGCTTGCATTTTATACTCTTGTGCCAAACTGTAAATTTATGTTACAGTTGCTGTGGATACTCAGATTTCTTAAAGCCCTTTTTTGCACTTGGAACATTAAATGTGGACATTTTATTATGTGATTTGAAGGAAAAATGGAAAATACTATTAACAAGTAATTTGATCTTTTTTTCCTCCTCCTTCAGGAAATACCATTTCTACCCTTAGTTTTGGATGGAGTATTTCTTCATAAGTCACCTGAGGAGATATTGGCTGGAAAAGAATTTAATGCGGTCCCATTTATGATAGGAGTCACCAACAATGAATTTGGCTGGAATATGAGATCTGTAATTTAATGGCTATTCTTCATTTTTTTGAATGTTTGTGTTAACTGATGCAGGCAACTCTGAGAAGGTATTTGCTGGTAGGACACCTTTTAAGTATGGCCAAAAGGTTTTGCATTGTTGGAAATATATACAAGGTAAACTTTGCTTGCAGTATGATTTTTGTAGTGACCCAGAACCAGCTGGTCACAAAACAGTGAGAGAGGCTTCATCCTGCAAGTTAAACTACATGGACATCCTTGGAACATCAATTTTGTACAGTATTTTCTTATCCTGAAATTTTAATCCCTCATCCAGGCAGAGAGAGGAAAAAGAATGCAACAGTCAAGGGCTTATTACTGAAAGAAAAATAAAACGAATCCTTTCCCTCACAACATGCAGTATTCAGGATTGATACATAGAATGTTTAAAAATGTGACATTGATCACCTTAAACAGCTTACCCTGCATGTCATTATGAACTCTGACTACTGGTTATATCGTTGCCCCTGTGTTCCTTGTTACCATGCAGAAAGATCTATCGTTTGAAAATCTCATCTGGGGACAGAGTATGGGGATAATGCAGGTGTCCAACACACTCTCAGTGCATAAATTCTCTCTCATATGAATTCCATGGGTAACTCCAAAACATGAGCAATTGCCATACAGCGCACAAAACTGCAGGAGGTGGATTTGTGTCCTCTCTCTTCCTTGTCCTCTTTTCTTCATTTCCTAAGTATTCATGTTCATCTATGTAGTACAAAGCATTTGTTCTGAATCTGCATAGTAACTGTGTGTCTCTAGGAGTGTGCTGGTACTGAGTTCAAGAAGAAAAATGTAAAGTGAAATCTGTTCTAATTCATTTTGCAGACAGAAGAGTCATTTTATGTAATGCTCTAAAAGAGGAGGAGCATTGCCTTATCTTTACTTCAAAGGGTTCAAACAATTGGACTAGAGACAGAAAGGCTGCCAGGGACTTTTAAGATCTCCCCTACCCGAGGGAAAATAAGCCTTTGAGACAGAAGCAGCTTTTTGCTTCAATTCTGCCCTAAAGCTTGCTAGTCTTGTAAGTTTCTTAACAATGTGTGTTGATTTAAGAGTAAACTACTTAGTATGAGTGGTTTATGTAGAAACCTTCACCAAGGAAACATTTACTGCAGTAAATATAAGCTTTTCAAGACAGCTGCTGCATCATACTGCATTTTTGCATATGATAGGATGCTTCAAAAATAAACCCCAATAGTAAGAATAAAGTGGAATAATGTAGTTCCAATGTTAAAAATATTGGAGAAGTTGAATGGTGCTAATAACATTCTTTTTTTTCTGTCCAGACATCAAAAATACCAGGTTTGAAGGAAATAGGAGATAAAAAATCGATCACTTCAACTTTAGAGTTTTTACTGCCAATGATGGTAAGTACTGTTGCACTAATCTAATTTGAGAAGTGAAATTTCTTTTTAATGCATGTAACAGATCTGTGAAGTTTGGTGTTCTCATTTCCTGCTTGAGTCATAGTGTTACTAAGACTTGAGGCCATGTTATGCTTTGGGGAGAGTCCCAGCAAAGCTGACAGGACTATGGTGTATGGAGTTACACAGAAATAGGATTGAGTCAGGCCTGGGATTTGGGGGAAATACCTTTTTCCTTCTAGACCTCTGAACCAACATTTTTATCTTATGTATTTGTACGTAAGATTACTGTAATAGTGTCCCTAATCTTATGGTATCTGATGGCTAATCTCCTGGTTGATGGGTTTGCGTTAAATTAAATGTAACTTTTAAAGTAGTTACTTTGCACTCCTAGTTTTGAAATGTATCTTTCAAGCAGCAAATTCTAACATGAAAAACATAAGCTGTGTTTGGAGATCCCATTGGTCTTGCCCTGTAGTCTAATAGTCCATAAATCTTTCAAGGACTTGGAGAATTTACTTTTGTTATTCCCATCTCTTTTCTCCTGAAGAAAACAGAAGCCAAAGGTATTATCAGGAGAAGTTACTGGATCTTCATTGATTCCTGTAGAGTTTTAACCCATATAAATCTGTTGCAAATTTGACCTGAGGTTGGTTGTTTGGTATGTTTTTTGGAGTTGAGGTTTTTTTCCCCCACAAAAAGGCTGAATAGGTTTTATTTGCCATCATGGTTTCCCAGCAACATGGGTGCTACCCTGGACCTTTGTGCCTTCGCAGAATCTCTGAAGTTTAAAAGATGACATTTTTTGTTGCTAATTCAGAGAGTGATAATTTTTCTGTTTGTTTCTTGTTTCTCCTTTTTGTCTTAGGACGTACCATCAGAGTTTCTGCCTGTGATAGTGGATGAATATCTAGGAAACACAGATGATCCTGCTGAGCTACGGGACCGATTTTTGGACTTGCTAGGGGATGTAGGAATTGTCATACCATCCATTAAAGTATTGAATTATCACAGGGGTGAGCTAATGAACACCAGTAGGACCTCTTACTACATGCTGGATCAAATGATGTAGACACAAATCCTGTCGTGTGTAGGCAGCCCTTCTTGAGATTCCCACTGGGAACTTGAGGGTGAAGAGTGATATAGGTCTGCAGGATTTTGTGAAGCAAGTGTATGTACTCCTTTATCTTTATACTAGTGTTTTGCACTTGTGCTCATAGTCACAATATATTGAGAGCAGAGCATGATAACACAGGTAAGTGTTTGCTAACTGAAGTATACAGGCTTAAAAATTAAAACATATTAAAGCAACCTGGAATTTGTCCTTTGGCCCACTGCTACTTGGGAACTCAGCAGCTCTCTAGTCTGGAGATTTTCTGGTATTTAAGTGTAGACAAGCCATGCCAAAATACCCAGAACTGGAAAATAATTTGATGTTATTTTGTTTTCTGTAAGTTTTCCTGGGGTGAATCTTTAATTTTTTTGTGTAAGTGCTGTGAGTTCTTAATTTTGAATTAAAAATAAAAATACATATTTGAATGTAACATTACGTTAAAAATGTGCCCAGTATAAAGCTTTGGGCATATTTAAAATAATATTTTAAACAGCTGATGTCAGCTGTAATTTATGCATCTCTTCTTTTACTCTCTAAATGTTATGTCTTCTAGAATCTGGAGCTCCTGCCTACTTCTTTGAATATCAGCATCGGCCCACTTCGTACTGGGATAGTAAACCAGAGTATGTGAAAGCTGATCATGGAGATGAAGTTGGCTTTGTCTTTGGAGGACCATATCTGGCCGGTGATATTCAGCTACGTAGTAAGGACGAGAACATTCAATGTTCACTTATAAATTACTCTCATAACACTGGCATTATTCTGTTCAGTAGCACTGCTTCCATTTTAATCAGACTAAAGTGCATATATTAACAGTGAGACCAAAGTATAACCCTTTCTCCTGTTAGAATTTGTTTAACACTAATTTGCTGTCTTCTCCATTCTTTATCATGTACAGTTTGCTGTTTCTGAAGCGCAGTAAGTTACATGTTGTCAACAATTTAGCAAATAGGACGTTTGCTAGAAAACATCACTGTCATACCAGCACTGTTCATGAATTTGCCAAATAGCTTTGGCTGAAAAATAAATTGAAGGAAAGGTCAATTAAACTTGCAGCGGATTACTGGAGTGCTTGGGAAGCAGGAAATCTAGGCTCTTTGCTTTTCCTGAGGAATTTAAGCTAATGTCTCCTCCTTTCCAGGAAATCCCATGGGCTCTCAGGCTCCAGAGAATGGAGGACTCAGTCTCTTTTGCAGATAGCGTTCCAGTTGTGTTGATTAGAGCAAGGCTTGGAACTCTAGTGTTTCATTTTCTGCGTGAAGATCTAATGGTTAGGTTAAAGACTATTTTCTCCCATGACTCAATATTTAAGCATTTCATTCAAAATGGAACTGGTCCACTGAGGAAGGATTAAGGGTGTACTCCCAAAATTGCCTTTGCCTTGTCAGTTTGGGCATTCTCATGGAATTCTGGAAGTTCTGGTTCCTTCAGGCAGAATCCCATGTTGCTACAGTCCAAATGAATGTGCCAGTCATTGAACAGTTAAATACAAGATGCCACGTCCTCAGGAATATTATGAATCCAGCAGTTTGCTTTAATTGCATATGCCTAAAGCAATAATACTCAGGATGGAGTATTTTCTTTCCCATGAAACAAATTAGGAGCAGTTCTTATTTTGACAAATAAACACAGAAATTCTACTTATTTTAAGTGAATTCACCATTTTTTCTGCTTTTATTTTTGTCATTTGCACAGTAGTTCATAGTCTGTTTCAAAGCCTACATAAATGAAAGTATTTCCTTTTACTCCATTGGACTTTGGAGCAATCCAGCTATGTTGTAAAAGCATTTGTTAATCTGTTACTACAGCCTTTTGATTTTGCTTATATTTTATATTTATTTTTTTACTTATGTTAACCTACACTAGAAAGCACTATACAGTTCTTTTTCTATTTGCCTGAATTTACTGAGAGCATTAAAATAGCAAATATTTTTCTTGATGTATTGAGATATATTTATAATTAATAACACAGTGTAACTGAAAGTATTTTCACATAGCTGATACAGTGGGCATATGTGTAACTATATTTAAAGGAATATTCTTGAAGTGTTGAGACATGGAATTACATCATCTTGTATCAGAATGAAGAAATCTTTGCCTAGTCGTGCTCTGAATAATAGGGAGAATTTCAGTCCCACAAAGCTAGAATGAGATCTATGAAACTAAACCATGTGGCCCATTCCTTGAGTTGTAATGGGACTCGGGAGACGTGGGTTCTTTTTTTGGTTCTGCTTCTGGTTTCCTGAAAAGCTACAGGCAAATCACCTTATTTCCTTGTACTGCAATTCCCCAATTTGTAGAACAAGGATAATTACGCTAATCTCATTCATAAAGAGTGCTGAAATCTTCTCTTGATGATTGCTGTATTACTAACATACTGCAGGTACGGTGCCTCTTGTATTCAGTAAGTTGTTACAACATATTCACAGACTGAAATGCTGCTTCTGTAGTAGCAATGTTTTGATTTCTGCCACACATGATAATTATTTTGTATTTTGTCTCTCAGGTGAAGTTACAGAGGAAGAAAAGAACCTTAGTAGAACTCTAATGAAGTACTGGGCTAACTTTGCTCGACATGGGTAAGAATGTCATGAGATTCATGACACATATTACTGGTTTGTACTGACTCCATAGTGAGTTAGCTGTTCCGTTGATTCAGTCTTAACTTCTGTGATTGAATTCCCCTGCAACTGAAAAGGGCATTCACTCTTGCTTTCTTGTTGTTTACAGAAATCCTAATGGAGCAGGTTTGGTTGAATGGCCATCTTACAATCTAAATGAAGAATACTTACAGATAAATCTAAAACAAAAGAAAGCCAGAAGGTTGAAAGAAAAGAAGGTAGATTTCTGGAGAAAGGTGATGTTTGAAAAGACAAATAACAAAAGAACGGTAAACAAGAAGGTTAATTCAGAGTTATAATTTACAGTCTAAACATGCACGTAAGCAAACTATTAGGATAGTAAAAGAAATTACTTAAAGTAATTTTGAGGATAAAATTATGTTTCCCTTCTTTTCACCTTTTGTTCACAGTTTTCATATTTGCAATTATTCACTGTAATAATTCCAATTGATCTATTTCCCCTTTGTGATCCTTTACTTTTTCCTGGATTCGTGTCTACAACAGAAGCCTCACTTATTAAATATAGATACCAGATTTCCCCACTGCTCAGGTTTTTCTGTCGTTTCACCATGACTGAAGACAGAATGTAGCAGCAACATTGTTTTAATAAAGTGAAATCAATAAAGACCAGATTTGCAAGTAAAACTGTCTTTTGATGGTGAGTGTATCAGCAATGGTACAGAAGTTTTGGTCTGATTTAGATACAGAAATGTCCTCTGTCGGGGGGGGGAGGGAAGAAACTGAAGAATGTTCTGCTTTGTAAGTCGGTTTTACAACAGAGATAGTATATTTCTGACTGTTGTGATACATAATCTGTAACGGTACTGCTGGAATTAAGACTTCTCTCAAATGTTAGAAAAGGGAGAAACCATCTCCACCACCCACACTTTTTTCCTTTTAAATTTAGCAATAACTCCCCTAGAAGGATCAACATTGGTAACATTATTTTCACATTTTCTGTCTTTTCCATGGTGCTTTACATTGTGCTCCAGGCTGTTCTCTGTGCAATCAGTCAGTTCCAGATTCTCTGTTTGCACTGGGTCACAGGCCTTCATTACTAGCACTGGAGAGAGTTTCGTTTGTACCAGAATTATTCCAGTGCCCTTACCGGCTTATATACACTTAAGACTGCCAAGAACAAGTCTTGAACACTTCATTTCAGTGTTGTTGTCCTGGTTTCGGCTGGGATAGAGTTAATTCTCTTCTTAGTAGCTGGTACAGTGCTGTGTATTGGATCTAGTGTGAGAATACTGTTGATAACACGCTGATGTTTTAGTTGTTGCTAAGTAGCGCTTATCTTAAGCCAAGGACTTTTCAGTTTCCCATGCTGTGCCAGCAAGCAGGTGTGCAAGAAGCTGGGAGGGAGCACAGCCAGGACAGCTGACCTGAACTAGCCAAAGGGGTATTCCATACCATGGAACGTCATGCCCAGTATATAAACAGGGGGGAGTCAGCCGGGAGGAGCGGATCGCTGCTCAGGCATCAGTCAGCGGGTGGTGAGCAATTGCATTGTGCATCACTTGTCTTTTCTTGGGTGTTATTTCTTTTTTTGTTATATTCCTTTTCATTAAATTATTATTAGTAGTAGTAGTAGTGTATTTTATTTTACTTTAGTTATTAAACTGTTCTTATCTCAACCCACGAGTTTTACTTCCCCCCCCACCCCACCCCCTTCCCCACCCCACTGGGAGGGGAGAGGGGGAAACAGCTGCATGGTGCTTAGTTGCTGACTGGGGTTAAACCATGACAGTTGTCAAGAACTTCTTTCTCTGCTATGTCTTGTTTGTTTCCTATATCTGGCTCCTAGGCTGCTCCAGCTACCCCAACCATACTCCTGACCATACTGCTACCTCACAGCACCGTTATGCAGCTCCACAGATCCTATGGGGCACGAGGCATCTGTTCCCCCCTTCTTTCACTTCCCCTCTATATCTCTGGAAGAATTTAAGATTGTTCATAGCTAATAATGTCCTACAGCAACTAACTGGTCATCCCTTCTTTCTGAATGACTTTGTTGGAAGAAATAGGGTGGGATTTCGTACGTCTTTCTGCCCAAATTCTGTTGCCAGTCAGAACTTGGGAGGTAGGGTTAGACTGTTAGCACAGCTGCTGTTTTGGTAAACTGGAATTCCTGCTAAGCATCTGTCCCTCCTCCTTTGTTTTAGCTAACATGTTTTGAGGGGAATATAATCTCAAAATAGTCTTGAGTGATAGATTCCATTGCACATACAATTCCCCTGAGGTCCTGTACTACTCCCTTTAAAAGGAGATAAACAGGCAGTATTGTATGTATATGCACAGAATACATGCCTATGTTGTAAGTGTATGCAGAGAAGTGCAGTGGAACTGACTTCATATGCACGGGCACAGTGCTAAAAATAAATCACAGTGGAAAATGTCAAAAGATTTTACTCCTGTCTACTTAGGGGTGAGTGCTCTGATACTGTGTCTCATCCCAGAGACATCCTCATATGAGATTACCACATGCTAAAGAGAGAGTGTTAAAGCTGTCCAAGTACTAGCTTCTTAGACTCTAGGTCTAAGTTTTATACACTCTAGCTTCATTGAATACTCACCAGGGGCTGAGTAAAAAACCAAACTGACCCTGTTTTAAATGCAGACTTCTAAACATTTCTACCATACATACTTGAGGCAAAATGTAATTGTGAGCTCTTATGCAATTATGGCCCTATAAATGTGATATTTGTCTCTATTTTTCAGCTATTGAAATCAAGAAAGGTAGCAGTGCATTGAAGTATAAAGAGGCAAATGTCATCATATGGCAGGATTTTTTTTGATTGATCTCTGACTTACGCAATATTCACTGATTGAAGGTAGGCTGCAAAATGTTCTCTCAAAATTAAATGCCAAACAGGATTCAAGAATTCCACTTGCCAGGTATGTAGCACTGTCTCCACATTCCACAAGTTTAGTCTATGTCCCTAGAGTAAGAGTTTCCACATTTGCAGAGCATATAGGTCATGCTTGTAGATCCATAAAAGTATCTACAGGCAAGGCTGTAGGGATCTAAAATCCCATTTGTTTATTATCTTATTGTAAGTAAGACTGGCAGAGTTTGCAGAAACGGGTTTGCACTGGTAGTATTTTCAGAATGGCTGCTTCTCTGGGACTGTGGATGGGATACAGGCTGAGACATTTTGCAGAATAGGTACTTGAGAGAGAAGTAGTGAGTAGAACAAAGATTGAAGAGTAAGGCTTGGAAAATAGAATAGTAAATGAAGGGGAAAAATAAAGGGAGAGCAAATGGGAAAGGACAGAGTTTAGTGAAATCAGTAAAGATCAGGAGATAGAAAATAAATTTTTTATGGAGATAAAGTTTGTTACAGCAAAAGGAGAGAGCAGCAAGCAGAGCACACAACATTTGGCTTTGCAGCAAGGGAGTCCTCCTGTAGTTTGTAGGTCACAAGTGAGTTGAGGCATGCATGCCCATCAGGATGGAAGCCAAGTCACAAGCAGGGATTCTTGTAGTTCCACCTTGCATGGAAACAGTTTTCCCATGCCAGGAACCAAAGCAGTCCAAGGTAAGTGGAAACAGTGAGAGAACTTGCAACAGTATTCAAGCAGGCAAACAGGAGTGCAGTTTACTACTACACAGTACTTCTGCCCTTGGCTTCTAGGAAACCTTTATCACACATATAAAGGTAGAAGCTAACTTATGCTAAACTCCATCACTTGTACCCCACGCACCTGTTTCCATTCATTGCGTTTGACAGTGCATACATCTATCAATACAGTATAGACTGTACATTCATAACAGTGCAGACTAATCCCAGACTAGTTTTATTGACCTTTAGTGTTGTGAATTTCGCTCTTGAGAAACAAGAAAAAAGCCTCCCAGAGAACATCTATACAGCTATAAAAATTCTGCAACGAAGTTGCTGTCCACATTATCTTCTTAGAAGCTCAAATTTACGATGTTATCCCATTTGCCAATGTATACTGTGCACTAACCATACACTCAGAAACAGCTGATACGCATGCTAGCATAGCATTGGCATTGTTAACAGTGTAGCTGCTGCAGCACAGAGCTCAGTACAGCGGGCAGGAGTCTCCTGATTAACAGAGCAAATGCTTAAGATATTCAGCATGCACTGAATGTGTACATCTGAAGCTACCTGCCAACAGTTTGCTCTCTAAGCAGTCCAGTTTAAAGTTGGCTGAGATATAGCTACAAGGGCTGTAAATCACACCTGTGCAGATATACTTAGGAAGATTTGGAGTAAAGTACACAAGCATAGCCATAGTACACAGGACTAGTAGGTGTGTAATATATGTGCTGAACTAATTTAATGACTGTGGGTCTTTAAGGCCTACTTAGCTGAAAACAAAGGTGCAAGCAGTAAATTCATCTATAGAAATGCTGACTCCGACAACTGAGAATTCTCATGATATAAAATTGCAAAACAGCCTTTCTGGGGCAAGAGCTACTGAGCCTTGCCCGCCCCCCCCCCCCCCCCCCCCCCCCCCCCCCCCCAAAAGGCAGAGCCCAAAGCTTACATAAAACTAACACAATCTCTTAGTTAACATGGGCAGAAAATCTCTTTTCTTTCTATTCAGCTATCTCTTCCCTCTTTTTCATATCATGCTCCAACAATAGATGTGAGTTCATGCAGAAGTCCATAAACCCTCTTGATTTTTCAGAGGCATTAAATGTATACTTACCACCCAAATCCTTTAATGTTGTTCCCACACTACAAAAGCTGAGAAAGCATCTCTTTAGTGTTGCAAAACTCATATATTGTGTTAGATACCAAACAAACATGCCTGAACATGCATGACTGAGTGACAGGTGCAGTGTCCACCCTGCAGGAAAAGCTAAGATTTTTCTAGTATTGTTTTTGTCAAAAAATATCCTTTTGTGAGAATAAAAATCCCTCAACTTTTACTTCAGCAAAAGCACATTTTTCAAGAGTATTGTTCTGGATTTTGCTCTTTGTGGCTATATTGTGTGTTCCTTACATTGAGATATTAATGCCAAAATGAAGTAAACAGATGTAATACAGTAAAAGTGTAGTTTCCTTCCTGGTCTCTTCACTGTGTAGTGTGAGTAAATCCTATCTTCATTGTGAAAGATGGTAGTGTTACAGCAGCAGGGTGAATCTCCTGGTGCAATGGAAGACTGTTTTCGAAGCATTTTGAAGCACGTAGTTGATGCCTGAGGTTTTGTGAATAAGATTTATAAGGAGCACTAGGGAGCCAATATGAAACTGGTGGGGCCACTCTACAAGGCAGGAGGTCTCCCTGTTCCCACATACAGCTGAGCTGCCGTGCACTCCCCTCAGAGGAGTGCCTTACAGGCAGGGCAGTTGCTCTGGCTGCCCGCAGCTAGGTTGGCTCACACTTTGAGTATTGCTTTTCCTAATCAGTGTTTGCCTTGCGTAACAGTTATACTTAACAGAGTATATAAGGCAACACACTGAGGAAGTAAATATGTGACTAGCTTGCAAATGGCGACTGGAAAGGACACATCGCTGCTGTCCTTGATTCTCAGCGTCGGGGTCACAGCACTTGTAGCTACTGGTAAGCTTCAGAAGGGTTTTTCTCTATTGCCTTCTGTAAGGAAACAGGGCAAATGTGCAGCTTTCTCACCTAGGGGAACCCTAGCTTTATTGGAGGAGCTGGGCACCCAACCTTGCTGCATAGAAATTAAGTCTGAATAGCAAGTAGTTCTTCATTTCTTTTTGTGATCCGTTTTCAGCCATTTATCTTATTTGACTTTTTTGCAAATAGCAAAATCAAATTCCTGTCCCAAAATCTTGTCTGCTGAGGCAGAGCAGACCACCGTACCACATTTGTGATTTGGTAGTGAGAACTTTCACACCGATCTTGAAATGAATCTTACCTAAATGTTAACAGTATATGCCAGACTATTTTCAGGTATGTTAGAAGCTTTTTCTTTTGGCTGTACATACTATCAAGGGTCCGGAATATATTTTGTGTGTTCACAGATCTTTTCTTAAAAAGGAAATGCCTTTTCTTAATGAGAGCAATCTATTGGACTTTTAACTAACAACCTGGATCAAAAAGGATTAAGATATATGTGCAATTACTAATGTGTGTGTATAGTAAGACAATACATATGATATACCTGAGGGAGTTTACACATACGAACCAATCAAAATGAAGGCTGAAATAATGTCAGCTATACTGATTAGAGTTTGTTGAAGACTTAGGTATGAAAATGAATTGTTTAAGCAAACAAAAGGTGTATATTTAAGTAGCTAAAGCTCTTAGAAATCTGGCAGTTACTTACGAATAGACCAGTTACGTGATTTTGTGCTCACATCCCCCAGGACAAAAAGCAGAGCAACCAGAAGTGGTGACCAAATATGGGAGAGTCCAAGGGTACCAATTCAAAGTAGACGCAGCTGAGAGGAGTGTAAATGTCTTTTTGGGACTTCCTTTTGCTAAGCCTCCAGTTGGACCACTGAGGTTTTCTGAACCCCAGCCACCTGAGCCATGGAAAGGTGTCAGAGATGCCACTTCCTACCCACCAATGTAAGACAGTGACAAAACCATTGATCTTTTTAATAATTTTATATTATATACAGTTCCAGGACACTGATGTACAGGCCAATCAAAAGCCTCAAAGATAAATTCCTTGGTGCCATCTCGTTACCACCTGCAACTGTTACAATGAATGCATTTCTAAGGACATCTTTATAAGCTGCTCTTTTTGTTAAGAGCTGCTATCTAACGGGCATCAGTGATGAACTAATGTGGACCAGCACTTTGCCAATAATGTTCTGGTTTTGGAGCATTTGGCCATTACTTAGCAATGTTTATAAACTGTGTAGCTTTGGAGCAGAAACAGAAAGAAGCTGAGGAAATGCTGGAATTAAATATTAGAAGAAAAAAATGCTGAGTGAGTCACATACTTAATAGGACACATACGAAATGCAGACCAATTCTAGTCTACATTGTAAATGTCTTATTCCATTTGTACTACTGCCCTTGTTTAGTGTCTCAAGCCTAATACCTACCATTACAATGTAAAAAGCTATTGAAGATGTAAAATAATTAATTTGCATTTTCATTGAAGTAATTTATAGCCATATGTATTTGCAGGTATATTTCTGTAATATTTTGAAAAATGCAAAATTATATCTGCATGTCACTGTGTACTGCTGTAGACTGTGGCTCCTTTTTATAGATCTCCTTCATGCCAGTTCAAAGGAAGAAAATATATTAAAAGTGAAAAAAATATTTTGTTTTCTGTTGCCAACAATCTAGAAATGTACTAGAGATTGGTTTCTGGTTTGCACTTTGTTTTGGAAGTTCAAAAAAGCTACACTTTGTAGCTTTGAGGTTTTAGTTATTTCTGTTGCTTGTTATTTTTTCATTTATTCAGGTGTCTACAGGAAAAAGTACAAGGACAGCTTTTTTCAGACATGATTACAAATAGAAAAGAAAAAGTTCTTCTCCAGGTGTCTGAAGATTGCTTATACCTAAATGTGTATACACCCGTTTCTACAGAAAAACAGAAGCTGCCTGTAAGCAAAATCATTATAAAACCTCTAGCAAAATTATTTTACAGCAAACCTACAGCTTGTGCTATATGTAGACTTACAGGTGTGGTTTTGTAATGATGATCAAGTTACATGCTTTGCCCCAGTACGTATTTGTTGAGGTTTAAGAGAGACACAAAAACGTATTTTACAAATAAAATTTTATTGACATTTTAGCTAGGCAATGTTTGATTTCCTCTAAATAATCTGTGAAAAGTCACGGGGCACTAGTATAGTGTAAGTATTTGACAAAATCAATGCCATTTTGTAAGACTGCAGGCCTCATATTCAAAAGACGTCTACCACTTGTGAAATGTAATCTGAAAGAGTCAGGAATGAAACAGCACAAAATATTATATTTTGGTTTATATTTAGTTTTTATCACTGGGAGCTCTTATCTGTGTGCGGTTGTTTCTGGTTTTGTCTTTCCAGGTCTTTGTATGGATCCATGGAGGTGCATTAGTTTTTGGAGCAGCTTCATCATATGATGGTTCAGCATTAGCGGCCTTTGACAATGTGGTGGTTGTAACAATTCAGTACAGATTAGGTATTGTTGGATATTTTAGGTAAGATATTTTATCTCAGTTTTTGCTAAGTGATTTCCAAAATTATGTGTGCAAAGCCTTTGTGAAGAGATGTGCAGAATTCTTGCTTATGCAAAGAAACTATACATTTCTTAATTACATATGCGACAGTTGGGAACAATTTACAAGTCCCAAGTCAGCTTCCACCTCTGTTCTTGTTCGATTGCTACTCTAATCTCAACGCTTTCTGAGCTATTTCTTTTTCAGTTGTGTAGAGAATGGCAGCTGATTTCTTACACCACAGATTGTATTTTTCTCTGCCTTTTTTCTTGCATTGAGCATTTAAACAAATCTATTCTTCCTCTGCAGCACTGGTGATAAGCATGCCCGAGGTAACTGGGGGTATTTAGATCAAGTAGCAGCTCTTCAGTGGATTCAGGAAAATATCATACATTTTGGAGGAGATCCAGGATCCGTTACTATCGCTGGAGAATCTGCAGGAGGAATCAGCGTTTCTGCTCTTGTAAGTTCACAGTAATATTGAATTTTAATTACTTACAGAAAAAAAACACCGTCCACATTCATTTTTAGTACCTGCATGAAAAGTCAGTGAGAGAAAAGGGATGGTTTTATAATACATGACACATCACCTTGGTCTGTAATACAACAACAACGCAATACAACAATACAGCTTCTGATTGATGAAAATATTCTTTTCATAACCAAATCCTGTAGTTCAGACACAAAATGTTATTCCTCATCTGCTAAATTAAATTCTGGGGTTTTTTTTGGAGTGCCAAAAGCCCAAAGATTTATCCGTGTGAGAAAAGTGCTTTAAGAGGATGTATTGCCCATTTCCTGTTTGCTTTAACAGTCACTTGTGCAAAGTAACTGAGGCGAATAGTCATGATAGCTGAACTAGACGTGCATTTTGTGACCCAGTGATTATGTAAAATTTTTACATCAACACTGAGCACATTGACTAAGAGGTGGTTCTTCTCCAGTCTCTCACAGTTTGGTACAGATGACACAGTGAAACCAGGGTTCAGCGATACATGTGATAAAAATTGCTGTTTCCTAAGCTCCTGCCCTCTGGCCAATAGTTCTTTATTCCCCTTCTGCAGCACAGCCAGACTATCTTGGACAGTTATATTCGATCCATATCTGGCTTGCAGTGTAGTTCCATGAAGTCTTGGAAGCAAGGTGCTATGGGAGGGGAAAAGTCAGGCATGAACTCCTTATCCCTGATAGTGCTGCCAAAGCCCTTTGCATAGCTGAACTACGATCAGAGGCTACAGAATAACAGTCTTATGACATTTGTTTTCAAAATGTTTTAAATGGCAATTCCTGATATTGAAATTCTAAGTCAGTGGTCAGAACATAATGCTTGTCATGCTCGTAATCCTTGTTCCTGCCTTTTTACAGGTCTTATCTCCCCTGGCGAAGGGCTTGTTCCATAAGGCCATTTCAGAGAGTGGTACTGCAGTCAGGGTTTTGTTCACTGACCACCCTGAGGAGGAAGCACAAGTGGGTATTTTGTGGTATTTCTTATTATTTTTCCAGATAGTTTTGCATATCTTAAACTGTTTATTCCAAAACGTAAAACCAGAATTTTTTTCTTGTGAAACTACAACCACAGTCATTAAAGACGGTATTTCTCTGTGCAAATAATACATGTTTAATGATGGTTTGCTTTTCAAATACCCAAATATCCACATATGTCCGAGGGAAAGCAAAAGACTAACAAAGCGAAGAGAGAAGGCAGGGAAGAATTGTGAAAGGTAAAGGCATACTATAACATATGCTGTCTTCAGGAAAAGTTGAGCTATAATTTTTGGCTGGAAAATGGCACCAGATTCTGAGTACTCTTCTCTTCCCCTCCTGTTTGATGCCTGTTGTGTGCAAATAAACAAGATTTTATTCAATTTGTTTATATTTGAAAAGAAGAGCTGACTTCAACCGAATTTTTTTTTCAACTACAAGAAACAACTTCGAGGAACCTAGATTCGATAATTGGGATATAAAAGAGGCAACATTATAATGAGCTCTGTCTCTCTAATGACAGCTGTTACTCCACCCAAAAAAACATCACCAAGAATGGTATGATGTGCTCTTTGTTACCATCTACATAGTTGTATTCTGACTGTGCATCACTCTAACTCCTTTATGTCATCCTGCCTTCTCAGCCCAGCACGTTACTTACCAGAATGACTATCTTGGTCTATTTCTGTGTCAAAATATTTTGGAGGCGTATGGTTTGTCCTTCTGCTCAGCCCACAGTGTGAAGGGTTATGAGGGCTTCCTATTCTCTACATCTGCAGCTGGAACATGTCTGGCTTCAATGATCCTTCTGCAGAAGTTTAGACTCCCCCCTGCTGGGCTCTCAAGCTCGGTGGCACATAGAGCCTTCTATGGGAAGTATATGAAAAAGTGAGTGTTTGTTTTTATTGATTGCAGAGAATTGCTACTGCCGCTGGCTGTGAAAAATCCAGTTCAGCTGCAATAGTTGAATGCTTAAGAGAAAAAACAGAAGAAGAGATAGTACAGATAACACTAAAAATGGTAGGTGAAATTATACTTCTTGCATTTAAATGACATTTCAAATTTTATCATAACAGAGTATGCTATTTGTGTGTTGTAATATCAGGAGAACTTGAAGTGAATGTAACATCTGACTTTCTTGACCTTTTCAGGATTTTACAACATCGCAGCCATGCTCTACCTCACCTGAAAAATGTGAACAGGTTACTTCCCTTTCATTCTGCATGGACTTTGAGCTACTTGTGTTCTGCTGTCATGCTCTACCAGGAGAAGGAAAAGAGTATAGGAAATGTCACAGTTTCTCCTAGAGAACCTGAAAATTAATTAATATAATATATTATGTCCTACTTAAAATTTCTTATCACAATGCTGGATTCCATGTTCCTTTGCAGTTTCAACACAGAAGTTTGTTTTTCCCCCACTGCTCCACACATCCATAACAGGATTGAACTAACTAAGAAGAGATGTAAATTGGACATCATCACCATGTTTCACAAACATTGAAAATATAATGCTAATCTTCACAGAATCTTCTGCCTAGTGCAGAAAATCGGACAGAGAAAATTTAGAGATGGCTTGAATATTATTACTTCTTATATTTTCACTTGCACTTAATTTGTTTTGCTTTAGAACTACAGTAAAAATCTGAAAATTTTTTCTAGAAGCAAAATTCATGTATTAATGAAGCTTTCTTTTTTTTTTTCCTCCAGCCTTCCCTGTTCATCAATGCATCTGCAGATGGTGTATTTTTACCGAAGAGTCCCAGGCAATTATTATCTGAAAAACTGATCAATGCAGTCCCATATATAATAGGAGTAAATAACTGTGAATTTGGATGGGTAGTTCCTATGGTAAGAGACTTATAATGTTGTTATTTATATATAATTTTGTTAATGTAAGATGTTCTAATAAATATGATTCTCTTTATCATGTAGATGATGAAATTTCCTGCTTACACAGATGGTCTGGATGAAGACGTTGCACGTCAAGTTTTACAGAGCTTCTTAGCATTATCACTTAAGGTAAGATACCATTTTCAGAATAACCCAGTGCTGCTTCTTCACTGGTCTGGTTCTACGTTTGTACATATAGGGGTATATTTTAGAGGCAAACTTTGTTCTGTTTGACAGCTTCCTATCATGGGGCAGTAATAGGCAGCAGATGCGGTGTATTCCTGTTGCCACTAGCGATTGAAAATACACTCTAAATTTCTATCCTAAATGCCCCGCTTTTTAAAAAAGAGTTCTGTGGAAATCCAGGAGTGATTCAGGTACCTAAACATAGGTCTCTTGTGACATTTTAGATACCCTAGGTTATCCAAGACATGCATGGTACCGGCAGGTATGACACAAGACCTATAGAACACACCCTTCTGAAGCAGTAGTTGGAGACTAGAAAGGATAACCTGAGATGTTTAAAATGGCACTGAGAGACCGACGTTCAGGTTTTTTGAGGTTTTGCTTCCCTGTAATTTACAAACCTCTTAGCTTTCTGATTCCTTTGTGCTCTCCTGAAACGACTAAATATAGAAAAATGCAGATTAATAGGTAAGAATTAAGGACTTTATAAACATGGCCAGTACTTGCAATGGATCATTCAGTGTCACAGACATTCATCATGAACTTGGAAAGGCAGAGGCCAGGCTTGTTCTGAAAGGGAGTAAATTATGGCCATCTACACCAATAAATGAATTTTATGAAATCCAACAGGATTTCTTTTCTCTTATGAGGGTTATTTCCACTGAAGGGAGAACAGACTACCGTATCTATTTATCAGCATCACTGACTGATGTTTACCTAAAGATGTTTGATCTTTAGATCTTGCAAACCTTTTTTCCCTGAGAACATCTATATCCGGTAGCTGTGTAACTCCCAATTCTGAGCTCTGAGCCACACTCTTACACAGCTGAGGATTTTCCCTGAAAGAAGGTAATGTTTGGGGTTTAGCCAGGGATGTGCAGATGGCACACTCAGTGCTGTTGCTCTTTATAATATTCATCACCATTATAAGAAGTATTTTTATTGTTCATTTCAGGGTGTCACTTCTGAAGTTGTTGATCGAGTATACAATGAATACATAGGGAATGCAGAAAACCGTGCGCAGGTGCGAGATGGCCTTCTTGATGCAATAGGAGACCTTTTGTTTGTTCTTTCAGCCACTGAAGTGGCTAGATACCATAGAGGTAAGTCTCTAATTCAGCATCTATTAGAAGAAATGTAGAATTCCATCCTGGGGTGTGTTTGTGGACAGTATGCATCACACTTCATTATCCAAAGAACTGACAGTGTTTTCGTTTTATCAAAATAGCTTGTAATGAAAGTTTATCATCTTTGGTGGCAGGTATTTTCAGCTCTCAGACTAACGCTCTTCTGCATATTTTCTACTAGATGCTGGCAACCCAGTCTACTTTTATGAATTTCAACATCGACCAAGTTCAGCGGCAGGTGTTGTACCAGAGTTTGTAAAAGCAGATCATACAGATGAGATTGCCTTTGTCTTTGGAAAGCCATTCTTAGCCGGTGATGTATCCATGCTTACTAAAGTATTCCTTTTAAACATTATTATTATTCATTTTACTTACTGGAGGGCTTTAGAATAGACTTTCTCTCTTAGAAACATTGGAATCAACATAAATATTTTCTGTCTTTAGTAGTGGTTACTTTTCATTAAATCATTCATCTGC